>NC_045764.1:28751226-29076915 GCF_008692025.1 Phocoena sinus
ACTGACGTCCACAGTCCTATGTGAACGGCAGTGCCCTGGGCTAGAAGAGCTTTGAAGTTTCTTACTCAGGTCAGTCACTTAAGGTTTCCCTTCCTTCTAACTTTCTATAAAATCCACAGAATGCCAGGATGAGGAAATCAAATTATTTGGAGAAGAGAGGGAGAAGCAAAATTTACTTAAAATTTTAAATCTGACTTTCCTTTAAAATTGTGCCCTAAAAGGATGGTGTTAATGCTGGGCCATGAGCCTGTGCCACCCTTTCCCCAACACCATCTTCCATTCCCGGGGTTACCTTACCTGGATTTATTCTTCTGGATGAACCACAAAATGCCTTCTGAGTCCTACTTACCTCTGGAAAGCTTGGGCCCACACAGGGGCTAGTCCTGACAAAACGGGTGCTTTTCAACAGGAAGCGGATACCACTCAGCTGAAAGTTACGTGATGCGTAAATATCGTGATGGTCATGACCGATGGATGCAAGACTATTAACCACACTTGTTATCTGAAAAGCAAAGACGAATGGCTGAATATATATGTGGCTTAAATGTCATGGTCGTTGAAAAAGGACGAGAATGAGAGGGATCTTCCTACTTCCTACGCACCCTCACCAGCCACACGTGCTGAGACTCTGAGACTCGGTGCCCTGGAGGTTCCTCTTCTTCTAGAGCTAAGGGGCCCTGCTTTCTGAAGTGGGAAGCTTGTGTTTGATCTCCAGTTACCACTGCAATTATATATCATGAGAATGTGACCAACCTGAGTGTAGGGACCTCACCCATTTATTTTATTTTAAAAAAATTTGTTTTGAAGCATCGTTGATTTATATCATTAGTTTCAGGTGTACAACATAGTGATTCAACATTTTTGTAAATTATATTCCACTTATTTTCCTGTGCTATACAATATATCCTGGTTGCTTATTTATTTTATACATAGTAGTTTGTATCTGTTAACCCCCTACCCCTACCTTGCCCCCCCTTCCCTCTCCCCACTGGTAACCACTAGATTGTTCTCTTATCTTTGAGTCTGTTCCTGTTTTGTTACATATATTCCTTTGTTTTATTTTTTTAGATTCCACATATAAGTGATAACATAGAGTATTTGTCTTTCTCTGACTTATTTCACTAAGCATAATACTCTCCAAGTCCATCCATGTTGTTGCAAATGGCAATATTTCGTTCTTTTTTTATGCCTGAGTAATATTCCATTGTATATATACACCACATCTTCTTTATCCATTCATCTGTTGATGGGCACTGTGGTTGCTTCCATATCTTGGCTACTGTAAATAATGCTGCTATGAACATTGGGTTGCATGTATTTTTTCAAATTCGTGTTTTTGTTTTCTTCAGATATATACCCAGGAGTGGAATTGCTGGATCACATGGTAGCTCTATTTGTAGTTTTTTGAGGAACCTTCATACTGTTTCCCACTGTGGCTGCACCCATTTACACTCCCACTAACAGTGCACATGGGTTCCCTTTTCTCTTCATCCTTGCCAACATGTGTTATTCCTTGTCGTTTGGAGGATGGCCACTCTGACCAGTGTGAGGTGGTACCTCATTGTGGTTTTGATTTGCGTTTCTCTAATAATTAGGGATGTTGAGCATCTTTTCATGTGTCTCTTGGCCATCTGTATGTCTTCTTTGGGAAAATGTCTATTCAGGTCTTCTGCCCATTTTTTAATTGGGTTGTTTGCTTTTTTTTTTTTGTGGTACACGGGCCTCTCACTTTTGTGGCCTCTCCCGTTGTGGAACACAGGCTCTGGACGCGCAGGTTCAGCGGCCATGGCTCATGGGCCCAGCTGCTCCGTGGCATGTGGGATCTTCCCAGACTGGGGCACGAACCCGTGTCCCCTGCATCGGCAGGCGGACTCTCAACCACTGCGCCACCAGGGAGGCCCGGGTTGTTTGTTTTTTTGATATTGGGTTGTATGAGCTGTTTATATATTTTGAAGATTAATCCCTTGTCAGTCACATCGTTTCCAAATATTTTCTCCCATTCAGTAGCCACACCCATTTGTTTTGGTATTTTTAAGTTTTTAATACACATATTACTTTTATGACTCAACTAGCAAATGATTTTATTTTTCCATTGCATTTAAAGATTTAAAGAATCTAAAAAGCAATATATTTAATTATCAATACAGCAATTTTCAGAGACATAAATGATCAATTCAGTCATAAAACTGTGAGTTCCTTGTAAAAGTGCAATTATGGCAGCACCTAGTAATATTTTACTATAATTTTTTCAACAAAACATAGTTTTAGGGAAATAGAAATATATTCACAAATCATAGAATTCAAAAAACTCACATTTCAAAATTATTAAAATTCAATACTAAAATTATTGAAATACCATTGTACATATAGATTGTAGATGTAAGATTAAATTTTTCAAATTGCATCTCTCAGATTTTCCCTTTTTAAAAGAAATACCATATTAGCATATTTCCCTTCATTTATCACAAACTGTTTCCTGGATACGGAAGAAATTGAAAACATTTTAGTAATAGTCCAGAGTGATTTTCCATTCCAGTCCTTTCCAGGAGAGCCCCGGAATTCATTATTGCTTTAATGATGGGCTTCTTGACTCTGGCCGAGAAGGCTTGATATTTTCTGTGGTGTCTTGTCCACTGGGAGGTGGTCACTGACAGGACAGATCAGCAGCCCGCGCTGCATTGAGATGCAGAACAAATGGGGCTGAGTCCCTCCCCTGCTGCTCTGCAGGCTCTGCTGCCACTAACAATTACCAGGGACAGGGGCACAGATGCACAGCAGGAAGCCTGACCCCAGTGCCGCAGCTCATTTTGCACCCCGCTTATCCAATGCTCCCTGCCCTGTAATCTCCCCTGCATTGCTATCTGTGCGTTTACACAGTCAACCTTCATTATGTCCCCAGGACCAGCACTGGCTGTTTGTCACATCTATTGATTGCCCTGAAACTGCAGTTTACGGAGATCGCTTTCCAAGGTCCTGAGAAAGTCCCATTCCCCCTCTGATAGGCTGGCGGCTAGCTGGTGAGGACCAGAGGCCATCACTAGTGTCTGACGGAAACCACCATGACTTGAAACAGCCCTGTGTCACTTTCGGGACAAAAATGCCAAAGTGCCCTTAGGACTAGACGCTGCTTCAGACAATAGAATTTCACCAAAGCTAGGAAGTATGCTGTATTGAATGTCCTGTTTGCCATGAATCACCAGAACTGCGCACAGGAAAAGAAGCAAGGCCGTGGATAACACTGCCCTGTTTTTGTGTAACATGCAGAGATCCTGTAAGTAGTCACAGTGAGCACCTGTTAGTGTGACACTATGTAAACTCCTCATGGAGAAGCCATGAAATCGAAATTTGTGGGCTCGTTTTGCAGATGAGGAAACTGAGGCCCACAGACATCATGTGATTTGCCCAGATTCCCACAGCCAAACTGTGACTCAAGTAAGATTTGAACTTAGATCTGCTTAGCTTGAAAAACCAGCCCCTTGCCCGTGTTCTGTATGTACCCCCGTGAACCCCTTAGGTACAGCGTCTTAGGGGAGCTGGTTTGGTCTCACTTGTCTTCCCAGCTCTTAGCTTCCCTCCTACTCAACCTTTTTCTCCTGGGATGCTTCTGCACTGTCTCCTTCCTGCATCCTGTCTTCTTCAAAGACTGCAATCCTTCTCCCATTACTTCTCCAAAGTATCTTTTAAGGATGCTTTTTGGTAAAGAGAAGGATCCTATAAGAGAAGCAGGAATTGAGGAAGTAATGAAGTCAGCGTGTTCCCTTAAAGCCCCACCTTATTCCAGTTCAAAGCTTACCTAGAAAGAGGGAAAGGAGTCCAGGCACCTGCCGTCTGTGATACGCAGTGAAGGGCGGGATCTGGAAGGTGGAAGAAAGATGCTTACCCTCCCAAGGCTACAAACCTGGTGTGAAAGTGACGCTCCCACGCTGATGTCAGAGTGATGCCAGGAGTGCCCTGTAACTCCCACCGTTATTAACAGGTGCCTGTGCCAGGTGCTGGTCTACTTGCTCTACAGAGTTGATTAGTTCAACTTCCCAACAGCCATAGCAGTGGACACTGATGGGCGTTGCCTCCTGCCAGGGACGAAATTGAAGCTCATGGCTGGGCAGGAGAGGAGTCAGGCCAGCTCTGCCGACTGTGCTGTGGACACCATGCCCAGCACTGCGCGGTCCTGGTGGTCCAGGCACCACAGGTCTGTGGACCAGTGAGGAGTTTGGTGAAACAAGGCTGGCTTATGTCAATAACAACACTGTCTTGTATTTGCACACAGCTTTCCACCATTCCAACAACTTTTACAAATCTTAGCCCCTCTCATCTCCACGGTGCTTCCCTGGCACAGAGGTGGCCCCGTCCAGGGGATTGCGCTCCGTGGTTCAGAATGCCCCTCCGGGAATGTCCCTGGGTAGAATGTGGAAAGCAGGATTGCTGTGTAAATAACTTCGTGGGCACTAGAAGTACGAAGAAGAAAACGTGGCCACAGTTCCTGGAAAGGCAGCTTCGTGCTCAGACGATGTCAGGGCATCCCCAAGACGACCTGTATAGTTGTGAAGCCCAGGGCCAGGACGAAGGCCCAGGTTTTCCAGAGTCAGGCTGAGAAGAATGGCTTCCCTGGAAAAAGGCTTTGATAAGCTTTTTCTCTTTCACTTTGGACCAAGAGGGACCCAGGGAAGGTGTCCGTCGTCCATGCACTCGGCCGATGGTCTCTGTGGGCACACTCGCAGGGCAATTCCTCACTGTCTTCGGTTCTTCCTGCATCTCTTTTGTGATGGAGTGGGGAGGTGCTGCTGTTCTCCATGGAAATGAGTGGGGATGAGTGATTTTCCCAGCACATAGTAGTCCTAAGAGCAAGGGCTGTTCTGTTTGGGCCCAGGGTTTTGATTACTAAAGGAATAATGCTGCGTTTTGTGGAATGTAGCCATGGGACCTTCAAACACACATCTTGCATTGACAGGTGACAACAAAGCTGGCTGTCTGAGGGCGTCAGCTTTGTCACATTCTTGTTTGCTCAGATCTCCTCTAAACAAATTATATTTCTTGCCAATATGTCTAGTTCCCTTTCACAGGGACCACATCTACTCAGTGATGGGATTATATTAAGTGGTTTTTGCTCATGGTGACACCCCCATCCCTGCCGAGCCGTCGGCTGTGACTGCCGACGCTCCTCATATGTAAGCTCAGAAGGGCTCAGAAAGGAGGAGGGGCCTGGGCTGAGGGTCTTCATGACCTTCCCCAGAGCTAGGGCAGGAGACACCAGGGCAGGGGTGTCCAGTGTCCTGGGAAATGGCCACCCAGAGCCGTGCATCTCCCCCGTGCCCATCCCTGTTCTAAACCCACTAAGGAGCCCACCTTATCTTCCTTCTAGTGTTTTCCTAACTCTTCCTTTCCCTGCCTTGACCAAAAGTAGGGAATTATAGAGCAAGTGTTTAAAAAATATTTCCATAAATGGTCCAAAGATCCTGGTTCAAACCATCTGAAGCGTGGGATAGGTCGATGTTCTTTCATTTCTCTGCCTGTGACTATTGTGGGCAGAGGTAAGGAAAAGACCAGGTAAACAGCAAATTAAGATCCGTAATATATGAACAGACTATGTCCCAGGCAAGGGAAGAATCCAGGAAACCAGAGGAGGAAATGAAGTGTTTAGACTTTAAACATCGGGAAGAGAATCAAAATAAAGCCACAGCATCAGCCCACCCCAGTTCAAACACCAGAAATGTATTCTGACAGGCTCCCTTCCCTTCCTTTCAATTTCTTACATTGATTAACACCCCAAACCATTAATTCCATCTGTGTTTCCTTTTCTTCCTGTCTTCATGCTGTCACACACAGCACTCTGGGGATATGACATTGTTCGTTTTGAAAATCACTGGTTCCAAGACAAGATTTGGAACATTAAAAAAAAAAAAAATTAACTCTTTGAACTGTATTGGTTTAAAACACAAGGGAAAATCTAGGATAGGGTGTGCATTAAGGAAGCTTTAAATAGTGGTAATTCTTTATGATTCAATAAAATATTAAGGTTTCACATTTCTGAAACTAGCAACCAAGGGCATTTTAAATGTAAATGTAAGTTATTGAATCTATCCGTAATGTTGAAGAGGATTATTTCAGGTCACTATTTCTCATATCCTGCACAAACATTTAGTGGTAAGATAACCACACTTTATCCCAAAGGTCGCAGAGATCATAAAACACTGATTCTGGATGCTGTCTTGTAGCTGGCAGCCTGCATCCTAGGAAGAAATGGAATCAACGCTACAGTTAGCCCAGAGGAAAGATTCATGCCTCAAGGTCACTTGTATGGCATCATAAACAGGGCCTGGGGTGCCCTCGGGACCCACGCAGTGGCAGACCATCTTCTTTTATTGCAAAGGCCATCTTGATTTGAATACTTTCCCTGGTCTTGGGAAGTCAGTGGTTAAAATCAGCGCACTGTGTGTTGAAAGACAATAAGCACCTGAAGTGACTTTAGTGTTTCAGGATCCCTTTACAAAGAACTTGGCGTGCTTGTTCTTAATTCGGTGTTCCCAGCAGCTCTGCGGTGTCATTTCCCCTCATTTGACAGAAGAGGCTCAGGAGGGTTATATGCCTTTTCCAGAAGTAGGCACAGTGCACAGATAAGTAGAACGTGAAGTCTGGTCTGGTGGTAGCAAATTTAGGATCTTTTTTTCTCTTTACCAGTATTTTCCAAGTATCCTTTAAACATTAATACAGAACTCAGGTGAGTTTTAGCTGGAAGATATACTTTGGTAAATTAAAATTTGTGATATTGACCAAGAAAGAAAACTCTGTATGCCAAAATTATTTGATCTAGGAGCTCACATAGAAATAATCAGCAATCAGCAGCACATGGAACTCTGAAAAAGTATCTTTGCAAATCTGCTGTATACCAGGTTCCTTCAGGAAATTGAAAAGAATGCATTTGGTGTTCTCTCAAACCACAGGCATGCCTGGGAGGAGAAAAAGAACAAAGGAAATGATAATTCGAGTAGCAACATTGTATAAAGAGCATTCTCACATTCAGAGCTCTCTTCTGTGCCCAGACCTCTCCACACCCCTCCCCTTCTTGCCAAGTTGCTTCCACACCTTGGATGAGAATAAGAATAAGTCACAGCAAGTCATCCGGATGTGTTCTTTCCTAGTACTTGCAGGTCTCATGCCCAACTCTTTAATGTGAGTTATTTAAATTGAAGAACAATGGCTGAAGATGAAAGAGTAAAAAAGCCCTCATGCTATTTCTCTGTTTGTGAAAAGTAATGATTTAGTGTCGTAGATGACGATGTTGTGAGTCAGCAAACATAGATCCCTCCAGGTAACACTTTGTCCTGCTATTTTCCACCTTGGGGAAATTGTCTGATGGGGGAGGGAAGATTAACTGAAATTTGGATTCTAAACAAGTCCAGTTTGTTTCTGTGGGAGTTATTTGTTTTTGGAAATCTGTAAGAAACCAAGTTAACAATACTTTTAACTGACTGGAAATGCAGACGTTGTGATGTATTAAGGAGAGAAGTCGTACGTTGGTATCAACCACAGATGCTGAATCCAGGAGTCTAGCGGGGACACACAGGAAGGGAAAGGGGACTTGCCTTTAGGTGAGAAGGTGCAGTTACTGTGACCCTGTGTTCTGGCACAGGCCTCAGGTTCCTCTCCTGCAGAAATGGAAAGTCAGATTGTCCGTTTGAGTGTGAGTTTTCTGATCTGTGTTCTTCCTGGAATACATTGGAACGTTCTAGACGTCTTGGGTCTGCCTCTGTCTAGTGATATAACACTGGCCTAGACTCTGCTGCACGCTGAGCCTCCATGACCTCAGGGGGACACTAGGATGATAAGGTCTTCCATGTCCATACCCCAGGTTTGTTCTGAGCAGGAAAGGTAAACAGGGCCCTTGAGAGCCATCAGCACACTCACAGGTCCCTGCGGCTGTACTCGGCACCAGTGGGTGTCCCAGTGCCACCGGCTCCTCACTCACACCGTGCACATCTGTGTCTGGATGCCCATCTAGGTAGAAAGAGGTGTCCAGATACAGATGTAACGATACACGTATATATAGAGAGAGCTGAGTTATTTCTGTATTTATAAATCACACACACATATACGCTCACTGAAGCTCAGAATCACCATTTAACATATTTTCAGCTCTCTCCAAGAAGGCTTACAGAAGTTCACAAAGTTACTGGGTCTCCAACTCTAGCATAAAAATGAGCAGAGGAAAGTGGTAAAAATCACAGTTGGAATGATCCCACTGAGAGCTTCCTTCTAACCTCGGTTAATTTGGGCAAATTTCCTAAATTTTCTGAGCCTCAGCTTCCTCCTGGGTAAAAGGAGGATTTGAGAAGATCTAACCAGACTCAGTATAAACTCAGTAACGTGTCTTGAACCAGGGGCAGATCTGATCTGGGCTGGCTCCATGTCCCCCACATGTGCTTGGACCACAGACCCGGCACGGGGGTCCCCTCACAGCTCGTAGGGCCTAAGGAGGGAGAGACATTTGAGGAACGAACAAAACCACCACCCAGAATAGCTATGCAATTACAGTCCTGATAAGACCCAGGATGGAAATCCTGGGGTGCTGGGAACAGCCCACGGGGACCCCATCCAGCCTTGACTGAAGCCACACCTTCCTCAGCACAAAGGCAGTGTTGGCATGAGGATACCGCTTCCCTCCAGGCTCTGCCAGCCTCCCCTTCTGTCCTTGTCCAGCTCCCCCGCACAGATACATGTGGGTCACATGTGACTGTCTGGGCAGCCCCGAGCCTGCTGGGGCCCCCCACCCCCAGCTCTTTGTTCTGGCTCAGACGGGCTGAAGACACACACCAGCAACATCTCCTGATGGCCAGTAGGGTGACTTGGGCGCCTGATCCTCTTCCAACTTCTGTGCAGCGTTTTAAGCTGCCAAGCTGTGCTGAAGTGATCTAGAAACAGATAAAAGGCAAAAAAGGCTCATAGGAAGACTGTGAGCACTGATCACTTCCTGCCGTCCTGCGTCAAAAAGTGTGTGATCCTGAGCCTCTTGTTCAAAGCCTTTCCTCCAAGGAGATACAACTTTATTGCTGCTGCTGGGCCTTAGTGTACCCTGCCTTACCTATTATGCGTGATCTTATGCAAAATAAATAAAAAACAGAAAATAGCACCTACCTGTGCAAAAATAACGTTTGCATAAATTATACCCCCACAATAACCAAGTTGGAGGGAACTTTAAGAAAGGTAAAGATTAGCCAAGATTTTGATCTTGACCAAGTTTCAAATCAGGATTTAAACTAAGTGTTGAAGTCCAGTTTTAGATTTTGCTGCCTTGACCAGCCCCCTCCCCAAGGTTGGAAGCTGGATTCTCCGATAACCACACCCACTCTCCAACAAAGGGGATTCAGTACACCAGAGCCTCGTAGGCAGCATCTTTGATGATGGGATGCGAGGGGGCCCTGATCAATGCAGACAGGCTGGAAGGTGCAGCTGTTCGTATTTCTCCCCAAAGCATTTTCCCTTGGCTTCTGAACTCAGGGACTGGTCTTTGGCAAAAGCCTATATAGGGAAACTCTGGGTTAGTACAGGTGTATTGTGGAAGCTCAGAGGTTCCACAGGGGGAGTCCTACAACTGTGTTTCCAGATAACAGTTGATGCTCTCCAATACCTCTTATGCCACAGAGAGTAAGTAGGCGGGCAGTGCGCTTTTCCAGCATTCTCTAGAAATTAGCAGCAGCACTGAGCTGTGCTGTCGGTGGAAGGAAATGGCTGAACCTGGCACATAGAGGGACCCTGGTGTGACTGCATTTATCAGCCTGAAATAAGCCAGACAGTTAAACTCCTAAATGGAAAATACACAAGCCCCTGCTTTCTGAGCCCGACCTGTAATAATGTGCTCATTCTTTCAAAATTATTTATTGGATTGATTTACTAAATAATCATAAAGTGATTAGTATGCACCAGTCACTGTTTATACTGATTCTCAGGGATGAATGAACCTGAGAGGCAGCTTTGTGATTACCCCCATTTCACAGATGAGGAAACTGAGGCATAGTTTACATCACTTGCCCAAAGTCGGAGCAGTGGGGTTAGGATTTGAAATCAGATGCCCTCCTCTCTCCCTCTCTTCAGTGAGAACTGAGCCAGGATCCAGCAGCTCACCACATAGCAACATATCCCAACATCCTGATTGCTTCCAGCGTTCCTTAGAGAGAGTATTGTTACCTCATAGAAAATTATCTGGAAATTTCTAGGTCCATAAGGAGCTTGAAAATGGTGTATGTAAAGTAGGAAATAGAAGTATTTGTGTGCCATTTTCACATCATCGTGTTAATGCTAATGACTTTTAGAGTGGATTTTTTCCCAAACCGTTACTATTATAATTAATAGCTTATGTGATTTAAATGCAGAATGCAATGACGATGGCTGGATTACTTTCCTTTTTATATTTTACTTTAGATGTTTAAGGTTGCATAAGCATAGTCTTGAAAAAATAGGATAACCCTGAAAAAACTGTTCAAAACTAGTTCAATTTGCAATCCATCTCCTTGTAAATATTACTTTCTTCCAAATGTTACATTTGGCAATAAAACTATTAGATGAAAGCCCTCTCTGCCTTTCATTTCATTGTTCCCTAAATAGAGCAACCTACTGAAATCCCTCGCTTTAAAAATCAGACTCAGATCCGAACACCTACGTCTTTATGCAGTATTTCTCTTGTGCAGAGGTAACAGCCAAGGGATATGAAGGAAGAAGCAAAACAAGCAAACAGACAAACATGCAGTTTCTGAAAAATGAATACCCCTAAGAGGCTGTCTCCCGGGGAACTGCAAACCTTAGCCCCTTTCTGAGGAAGTGAGAGCTTGGTATTTCTTAGAGAGAGACTTTCCCCTTGGCACACAAGCATTATAACGGATTCACTAGTTAAAAACTGTTTGGTTGGAGATACAGTCTCTGCATCTTTCTGAGCGCACAGAGGGGTAATGCCCTGTCCCTTTGGTCTGAGCAGGAAGCCTGGATCTGGGGTAGATTACTCTGCAAGCTGCCCCTCAGGCTTCTCCCTGAGAAGCTGGCTCAGCCTGCCTGTTCCCTCCCTCCTGTGCAATCTCCTTCCCTCTCCACGGGTCCTGGGCAGCTCCATCCGTCCAAATGGGAGCTGAGTTTGCAAGCTGACAGGGCATGCACAGGGCTGGTGGTGCTGATGTCAGAGCCAGCAGACAGTTGTGATTGGATCTAATTAGACTTTGCAGCAGCAAATAGACAAGCTCCCTGCGTGATTGGCTTCAAAGTGGCTGGTGCCAAACAACTAGCAGAGGTGCCAAAGTAGAGCCCTGCGTTTGGAGCCCAGATCAAGAGAGGCTGCCGGGGCAGGAGGAAGGGGAAGAGGAGGAGGGGGGGCCTGGGCTGGGCGCACCTTTCCTTCGCGGTCCCTCCGGCCCTAGAGCGCTTTGGTACTGGAGCTTAGATCGCGGCTCTCAGCCCAGCTGGAAACAAGTGACAGAGAACAATTAGAGAGGAGGGCGGGCGGGAGCGCTTGAGTGCTCAGTCCTAAAAAGTGAACCCGCTCCCTGATTTGCAGACGCATTTACCGGCGGCGGCGGCGGCGGCGGCGGCGGGCGACAAGAACAGGAAAGGTGAAATTGTTTAAGAAAGGATTCCTGCCCTGTTCCACTTACCGGGTCCCAGCCATGGCATCGGTCTTGGGGACCAGCAGAGGGTCCGGAGGGCTGAGCAGTCAACTGAAATGCAAGTCCAAGCGGAGGAGGAGGAGGAGGTCCAAGCGCAAAGGTAAGGAGCTGGTTTTCTGCGCCGTCTCCCGCGAACTCTCCGCGCTGCGCCGCCTCCTCTTGTCTGTGGGCTTTGCCTGTTTCCAGCAGCTTCACTTCAGGATGCTGGTGGGATGTCGGTCGGTACAAAGCAGAGCGCTCGGCTCTGGAGTTAAGATCCGTTTGTAAATGCCGGGGCTTCCGCAAGCCCAGAGAGGGTGGCGAACCAACGGAGCAGAGGGCTCAGCAAAAGGCAGAGGAGAGGGGCTGAGGACGGGGCTGTTCCTTTGACTGGAGTACGGGCCCTCCCTGGACTCGCACTCCCTGGCCGCTGGCCACCTGCACTGCCTCTGACCCTCGCAGAGGCAACGTTAGCTCAGGGGCCAAAGGAAACCCTCTCTTAAGCCAGCATCCCTAAGAACGAGGGACGGGACCTCGTGCCAGCTTTTCCATGCAAACTGTCTTGGAGGAAGGAGTGGGCAAAACCCGGGAAACAGCGTCCCTTCGTTGGCTGACAGTTTCTATTTAGAGTGGTACCCGTTGTTTTGTAAGCACGGGGACCTGCAGAGAGAAACAGGGCTTATCTGGGGGGAATAAGCGGAAATTAATACATGAAAAGAGAAACAGGCATTACAGCTTGTTAGAGGTGAGAAAAACTGCAAACCAGAAAAGGAGAAAAAGCAGCCGATGACAGGTTGCTCCCGACACAACATCGTGTCTGTGCCTGGTTCCCGATCTGTTTGGAGAGGAGCCACCTGAAGTTAGTCCCATCAGTAGCCCAGGGCTCCCACAGGGGCTGGTGCACAGCCGGCCCAGCTCCACGGAGGAGGCCGGTCTTGAAATGTCATCCTAGTCGGTGTCCCTTCCACGGGAGGGTGGAAGGAGTCTTCCAGGGCTGCCAGCTCTTCCCCAGAGAGGAACTTGTTATCAGCAGCTCCTTATCATGAGTCTGCAGGAGAAAGTTCAGTTCTTACTATTTGAAATAAGGCGTTTTTTTTTTTTTTTTTTTTAAGTGACCAGAGAGCCATAAAGAACAGTTGAAAGGACACAACTAAAATGTATCAGATTTTCCGGTTTTCTGCTGGAGCGTGCAGAGTTAGATGTGGTTGAAGTTGTAAGTCCTCTCCCAAGAGGACTTCTGCCCCATATTTTCCTAACTGCTCTCAAACAGTCCCTGAGTCCTTCCCGACTTCTTCCAATAATAGAAATTAGCCGGGCGGTTTGAAGACATAAATGCCAATAGCACACAGTCGTTAATTATGATTGTATGTCAGGGTGGCAGGGAGCAAGGCGACAACTTCCCAGGAAGGTTTCAGAGCCTTCCATGTCAAAGGGGGTGATTCTGTCATTCTAGTTTAACTCTTGGGCTGCTAAAATGAATGCCAACTATTCACTTTGTTACCTGAAAATTTCACTCTGAAACAGATCTGTTAACGTCTTCCAAAAATAATGCTAACAGAAAGTGACAATGGTATTGAAAAAAATCACAGAATTTAATAATGAATATAAGTTTTAAAAGAGATAAAAAGGAAATGTTCTCTTGTGTACTTCAAGAGTTCTTATTTTCCAGTCTTTTTATTTAGTATATTTAAAATTGAAAAGCATGGAATAATATTTTGCAATAAAACAAAACCTATAGAAAGAAAATATAAGCTGATGAACATCTGTGCCTTTCTCCAAATTCATTTTTTGTACCTTTAAAAGTCAGTCATGCCGGCTCACAAGGCATTCGATTTCGGAAGGGAAGACAAGAAAATCTGAAGGAGGACTTCATTGGCTATAAACTTAACTATGACAATCCAACATAAATTTTATATGAAATATTTATATGCTTTGTTTTCAATATACCAAGTCTCTTAATTTTTATAGCCAAAAACTGAAGTGGGAAAGGGTAATCAGGATGTGTGTGCTAATTCCTGTTATGCGTAAATTTATCCGTGGGGTGAAATTTCCTATGGCATCTGCCGACAGCTTATCGTGGTCTATGAGTCAAATCAAACTGCTAAGTATTCACTTTTTAGGGGAAAGTTAACAGTGCAAGTGTGTGTGGTCAAACGAAAAGAAAACAGCAATGACAGAGCACTTTAAATCTTTATTTGCGTTTTCCTGGGAATAGATCAGTTTGTATATAATGCCCAGTTATTACGGATGCTTTTTTTCCCTCTTCTATCAGGACAATAGTGAATTTAAATTATGTTCTAATATGCATGCATCTTAATAACAGTAATTGAATAGCATAGCCTCAGCTTTTAAGCTTATCTAATAATAAAGCTCTATATTTGTCACAATTTAAAATCCACACGTGTATGGGTGGCTGTTAAGGAATTTTGGTAAGGCTCTACTTAGTACTAACTAAAGCCACTGATCGTGAGCACAAAGAAGGAGTTCCCTTTGTATGTGAATAAATAAATTAAAATAAACGTTCATTTTTTTGGCCAATGACAAGTATACTTTCCACCTGTTCTAATGAACAAGAGTCATTTTGAAGCTGCATCATAACTTTTAGTTTCCTGGAGCTGTCAGCCGAAGTGCTATTGGCTTGCTATATGTATTCTCTAAAAGTGGCTTTGTTATGATTTCTTTATTATGCTTTTTATTGTCAAAATCTGTGGGCTCCGAAATAAAAACTCTGTCGCTACAGTATAAGTGTGGAATTGATACCATACTCCCATTATTATTAACTATGATCCAGAGTCTCGGAAGTAAATTATTTTCCTGTAGGAGGTATTTTTTAGTCACCATACCACACAGAAAGTAGTTTATATCATTAAAAGTCAAAAAAACCCTAAAAATCAAAATAAAACTTAGTCACAGAATATGACTTTGGGTATTACCTAGCCGAGACCTGCATTTGTCTCTCAGATAAACTTTCAAAAGGATACTGAGCAAACCTCCCCACCCACCAATCCTCCTGTTATTTTATTAGGAACCAGTGCTGTCCATTTCTCTCCATGTGTTATTTTTTAGTTGGGACTTTACCTTAGAAATTATTTATGGATGTTTTACTTTTTCTGTACAAACAAGAAATGTCAAATTGTAACGTTTTTATGGGAAAAAACAGGCAGTTAAAAAAAATCTGTGAAAAGGACAGAGTTTTTTTTTTTTACACATGTGGTTAAGGAGTGTTCACCTCCCCTGTAACATGTGAGACCCGTCAGTTGATTCTGCTTCTATTTCATGCAAAGACTTTCAGAAAACCCTGGCAGCTCTTGTAGTTTGGGAGAGTTGACTGCTGCCTGCCCACACAAAATACCCACTTAGCTCATTTCTCTCGGAGAATTCTAGGAGACTGTGCTCTGCTTTACAGTTCTGGGTAAAATTACGTGGGGTGATTGCACACAACCACGTCTGTTATGTGGCTGTATTAGAGAAATGTCTGCCTGTATTACAAGAGAATTGAATGTGTGAATATTGTAAAAGGTACATATTTTAACCCTAAATAATAAAGGCAAAGGTTGAAGGGTTCTTAAATTAGTATCAACTCAAGCAGGTAGCACAAAAGGCAGCATCATCAAAACAGTGTAGTATATAAAGGTAAGTCACTTAAATTTTTATCAGTTAATCTCTGGACCGTTGGATACCTCCAGGGTAATATGCCTGAGGAATTTCACAGGTGTATTTTTAATTATTAAAATAGTATATGTATTCTCTTTTGTTTCTCTTGATCTTTCTTTGGCGAGAGTAGTTTTCCAAAAAGAAGCTGTGTGTTGGCATGAAATGAATTTTGTGAATAAAATGTTTTTAACATTTGACCCATGAGTATATACAATGTATAAAATGACTGAAATTTCTGGAAATAAAAAAAGATTGCTCTTTCAATACAAACATATTAGGAAATGGACTGGGTACTGATACTAATTCAGTATCAGGAGGTAAACAGGAAGACAAGGTTTTAAGTGAAGTGCGTCAATCATTAAAACAGAGAAAGGGAGGGAACTTTGGAGAACTATTTTAAATGCTGTAGAAACAATCATTTGGTAACTCGGTCCCCTTGAATTCAGCATCAGCACACCACCTGTCTTTTTGAGGCATTTGACGGCAAACTAAGTTAATGCTTGAATTTCACATACTGTTCCAGGGGGATCAGTTACACAGAGTTTTAGAAAATTGAGGGTGAATTTTGGAAGCTAACACACGGGTAAATCTCTGCAGAAGTAAGCTGATGAATCATGAGGAGGTAGGAGTGGCCGGTTGCTGAACGTGGGGAAATGCAGATAAAAAGTTGGCAAAAGGAACAGGATAAGTAGAGCAGATGGACTGCAGACACAGGCTTGTTGTGAAATGGAATTCCGTGCAAAGCTAATGAAATACAAAGATGGGCCAAGGATGAAGGTGGGAGGCTTGTGGCTCTCAGCCCCCGCAGCGGCAGAGTAGCTGGCGGGTCTCATCCTGGCTGCTGGGGACTTACTCCTGCATCACAGCCGAGCGTCCGTGCTCACCACTTGCCTCGCTCGCCCACAGCTCCAGAGGAAGGGCTGGATTAGGTGATAAAATTAAATTGATGAAACTGTTCGCCATCCTCTAATTATGTGAGGGCTTCTTCCTTTCTCTTTTTAAAATTTGTATTAGTACTTCTGGTTTCTAGTGACCCGTGTAATAGCAGTAATTTGAGATTGCTTCAAGGGCATTAGATATGATGAGTGAACTTGAATTTAGAATAAAAATATGAGATTCATGTATCCATAGCTAAATAGTGGTGATTCGGTTATTGCAGAAGTGCTGTCCCAGAAGAGCATTATGTAAGGAAATGCAGAATAAGGAAATTGCATTTTTCTTTTCTTGAGGCATGGAGAGACAACTTATGCTCTGAAAGCATTCAATGTTCAATTTATAAACCATAGATGTTTGTAGTTGTGTGTGTATACCTATATACATATATACAGAGTGAAGACAGTGGAAACATTTGAGCATTTTTTATGTCTGCCTGCTTTTTCTAAAATGCTAGAAAATGAAAGCACTGTTTTTATAATATGGACAGTTTTGAACAACTCATAAACCCAAAAATAATTATACTACTCTGTTCTTCATCATTTAAAAATATTATCTCTAAATGCTGCACTGATAATGGAGCTCTTAATTACTAGCAAACAAGATTTCTAAAAGGATAAATTTTCACATGGTAAGCAAGATTTTAAAAGCACTTATTTTAGCCATTACTAAACTGAATAAAGAAAACAAGGTGAATGTCAAGTGAAATATGAAAAGCACGATGTGCTTCGCAAAATAGTCAAACTGTTGAGTGTTAACGTATCCATGAGCTTATACATCACGAGAAAAAGCCACACAGCCATGTACTGCCTGAGCGCAGCAAAGACCTGTTTCATGTTGTCGAGTCTCTGTAAATAGCGAAGCCAAATTAACCCGTCTTTTCAGTTAAATGGTTCTCCTGCACTGAAATACAGAAATATATGCTGTGAAATACTGGATTATGCAAAGAGAATTATTTATTCCTCACTATTAATATATTATAATTCCCTTAAGAATGTATCACTATCAAAGAAAGGGACATTACTTTCAGAAAGAGGGGAAAACGCCTGCTTAATTCTTGATCCACATGTGAATCTGATACCCTCCTGTGGGACTTCCAGAAACAGAAGGGGAGGGCACACTGAGAAATTTAAAACCTAGACTCTTGTACTTGCATATGTGACTGCCTTGGTTCCAAACATCCCTCTTGGGTGATTAAAATTTTATTTCCCTGTTTATTTTATTTAAAAGGAATGGGGATGGGGGCTACTGCCTCTGATTTCCTGATGTTTAAGCCACATCACAGCAAATGTAGCTCTGAGAGCCCTAAACCTCCATCCACAGATTTGTGAGTGAATCCATTTTCCCAGGAACCATATCCAAGAAATGGCAACCTAGAAGTGGAAATGTTTGCTTTTTAAGCTATCAATAATTTTCCCCAAAATAAACTTGGCCACTTGCAAAGACAGCTGATTTTTTTCTTAAGAATGATAAATATTCGAAAATAAAGAGTTAATCTGAGTGCCTGAGTTCTCTCCATACACTGTGGACATTTAGTCATCTTTTATTATAGTTACAGGTATTAACTATGAAGAGTAGCAAAATAATTTCATTTTATTATTTCACGGATGGGGAATGAATACAACTAGCATCTGGTTTCTGGTAAGAAAGCAGCTAGTAAGTGTCCCTTTGTGTCATAAAACACACACACACACACACACACACACACACACAAATTCACTATCATCTGTTTTAAATTATGAAAATTATCAAGTTAATGTTAAAAAATTTTTAAATCTCAAAAAGTAGCAAGCAGGTAATATAAATTTTATGTTCATACTAAAGAGGGCATTTTATGCTTGATTAAGAAATAGTGTCCAATAAATGGGACACTTATAATGATAAAGAGTAGCATTTAAGATGGAAGAGACATATCAGGTGACTTTTAGATTTTAAGACCATTTTTTTTTTAATCCCTAAGAGATGAAATTTTAAAAGCTTTTTTTAAGCTGTGTTCACGTAAAATCACAGGACTGGAGGTGGCTTCATGTGGCTGCTTTGATGCAGAGAAGGCAGACAGAGCAGTCCTGCTTGTATACCTACTAACACAGCCCCAATGTGAATAGTCACAGGGGCTGTGCCCTGCAGCTAAAAAGTTCCAGCTCATGTCCACACCGGCTACTATCAAAACCTCCCAGGACTGGAGAGAGAAGCTGGTGTGTAAACAAAAGGTGGAATAGGACAGTTATCATTTCCAGTGTAATTACCTGTTCACTTCAGCTAAAATCTGGTTACATCCATTCCACTAAGCGCTTTTATAATGGTGCCCACAGAGAACTTTCTCACAAAAGAGATCGAAGTTTCTTTCTGCTGCTGTTTCACCATTTGAATGATAAATACAGCTAATATTGCTCAGAATATATTAGCCATCCTTCCTTTCTGGACTCTCTACTATACAGAGGTGACTCTTACATCCAAATGTTAGCTCAGGGCTGCCAGGTGATCGCACATAATAGAAAGTGCTCCTTTAAATACTTCAACTAGGATGTGCTTTGGAGACTTTTACAGATTTAATTAATCTTTGCCACTCCATTTATTTGAGGTGAAATCTCTAATTCTTGTTTCCTGCCACCGATAGGCAGACGATCTGCCTCATCATTGTATAATGTCTTAGGTGATTGCTCAAATATGGCATGAAAATAGGCCAGAGGGGGACCCAGTTCTCTGAAACTGGAGCCCAAGTCAAATACTTTCTCTGTTAAAACCAAACCAAAAGTGGGGTGGTTCTGTTTCTCAGAAGCAGGACTTTGGAATCATGATAAAGTAGCTCACAGTGGACACCTAGGACACCAATAATTGATTTTAAAACTATTTTATCAAAGTCCATCGGAAGTACACAGATGTCCTCTCTTAAAAATTAATGCAACATTTCCTAAAAGTTTAATTGCTTTTGGAAAAGTCCAATTTAATAAACGTGACAGAAACGTCAGCAGAATAGATTTTGACCTCCTCTACCCCCAAGTCTGGCTGCGCTCACTCATCCCTGTCTGGAACAGATGCTGCTCCTGCATTTGGCTTATGGCTGTGGAATCTACGTGTCCTTAAAGGAAACATGCTCTCTTTCTAGTAGACTGTGCCCAGACAGGAACATAAAGGTGCGCAAGCTCAGAGACTGCCAGCCATGTACAATTTTTAAAGATTTTTTTATAAGTTTGGATGTTGAGCAAAACAATATTGCCTTTTACTATTCCTTAGGTGAATAAAAGCATGGAAGGCCTACTTTAACCACAGACATAAAGATATTTTATTTGTGTTTTAACTCTAAATATTCACACTGTGGATGAAAGTTTGTAAAGGACCATCCGGATTCTAACAGAATTCTAACAGAAAGTGACTTTTTAATTCAAAACATATGGTTCAAGGAGAAATTGTTTTAATTCAAATGAGTCCATGCTGCTAATTTTCTTTCTAAAGAAGAAGTGAATTTGAAATAAAAATCATTGCTTTGTCCCTAGGTTAAATAATAGCTTTAAAAATACTCTTAAGACAGTAAAACAGGAAATACAGTAACTTTGACAGCCCTTCAACGATACTGAGCTGAGAGCAAATACTATCCCCCTGACGGTGGCTTTGGTGGCAGCACGTGTGTCACTGTACCAGCCCTTCTCAGAGCTGCAGGGGGGTCTATTCAGGGCTGGTTGAAATCCAGGGAGATATTTTCTTCTTAAGCATTTAGTATGATAAGTTTATTCATTTTAGATCTAAAAAATGTGGAGTTCATATCATTTTATTGTCGTCACTTGAGAAACAAGTATTTTTTAGTGAAGTTAAATTTATTTGGGGCTTTTGTATGTAGATAATGAATAGAGTTCAAGTTGTTAAAAATTGCACTTTCTGTAGACTGTTAATATATACATATAATATATACAGATGACAGACTCAAGATTTAAAATACATATAAGCATTTATTGAGATAATGAATATTGAGATATTAAAAGATTCTCCATCAGCTGTCTGGAATAGCGGAAGTCTAATATATACTCATTTTCAGATAAACATTTAAAAAATTAAGTATAGAAAAAATCCTGAGAGCATGAACTCCTTAAGAAATAGTGAAAAAATGAACTTGGTTGATGATCATGCTTTTTAGTGTTGAGAAAAACATCATATTTAAAATTTTAAAATTTCATAAAGATGTGAAATAAATCTTTTTTGTCTTTTCCTCTAATAAGACTTAATCTATCCCCTTACATCATAAAATGAGAGAAACAGAAACCATGGTGGTATGAAGGGATTTGAACAGAAGGAGAGGGGACAGGAGAGAGAGAATAACTTACAGATCTCTTTCTTCCTGTGCTCTGATCAGAGTTCATCTTCCTGCATATTTTCTGTATCTTCCAAAACAGAGAGGGCTCTTGATTGAAAAGTAGGGGACATGAGATCCAGTTCTGCTCTGTTTGCAGTTTGCCTTAAACATTGCATATGTATTCAAACAAGGGCTGTATTGGACCTGTGTGAGTACCTTTTATTCATTTGCAATCGTGTCTCCTTGGGTGCCTACTCTGGACTGGGCAAAGAACTAGGAACTAAAAAGATGAAAGAAAAAAAGTCAACAGTGTCCTCCTTCTCTCTGAGCTTGTATTGGATTTGCGGATATAGACACACAAATGTAAAATCAGGGAACAAAAGCAGACCACCAGGACCCCAACATAGTATTAGGTCCTATGGGAATTTTTTTTAATACCCAATATTAGCATATATTTTACAAAATTGAATTTCTATTGTATTTCTTTTATCATTGCAGGTGAAACCTCCTGTATAAAAACCAAATCATTAAAATACAAACTCCTGTAGGTTTAAGCCTTTTTATCCCCTCCGCAGTGTCAAAACATAATAGCTGCTCAATTAAAATTCACTGAGAAAGTTGATTTCATTTTTGAAATCAGTTGTTTAAAGAAATAATCAGAATGTAGTAAAAGGGAGGCTTTTCTAAGGAGATTGGGTACAGATCACATGAGCTGCTACAGTTTACAGCAGGGAACAAACCACATGAGGGGTGTGAGTGGGATGACATTCATGTTACCTTGGGAGTGATGACCGCTAGGGAAGGATGTGGCTTCTCCCATTCTTGTTTTGTGGAATTGTCTGAAGGTTTGATTGGCGGGCGTTTGTCTTTGTGCGTGGTGATTTCTCAAGGGGCCAGATGTACTCGTGTGGTCCCAGAAATTAGCACACAGGCTCTCTCATTGTACACCATCAATAAATGGTTGTTGCAGAATCAATTTATAAAGGGCACTGACTGACTTATTTTTAAGCCATTGCTATGGAAATTTGAATGTATTCATTCAACAAACATTTATGGGACATCTTTATGTGTCAGCCATCGTGCTAAATGGCAGGGATTAAGCAGTCACAGAAGCTCTGGAAAATGTTCTGAAAGAGCCAGACGGCACATCTGAACATGGCCCTGGCTTCTCCATAGTCCATGCTGAAGAGATAGTGCACAGTCCCCCCGCCGGAAGCTGGGGAGGCACATTTGCCAAACCAGCCCCGCCAATGATCGTCACGCTCGTGGGTGTTCGTGTGGATGGGGTGAGGTGCAACCCTCAGACCCAGACAAATTCCCAAGGTGCCCCCCTACCCTTGACCCTGAGGAGTTCTTCTCTGCCTCTCCGTCCTGTGCCTGCAGCTTGGGCACAGAGGCACACCCCCTCCTGTCTCGTGGGTGCACACGTGTCCTTGAATCGATCCTACCTGCAACCAGCGCCCGGACTCCTCCTTCGAGACAGGACCAGGCACCACCCCAAACTCAGCCACCATCCTGCTTCTCATTTCACAAAATTCCATTCTGTCCTCATGGCTGAGGGTAAACATTGTGTGCATCTGTGTAGTTCAGAAGTCTAGCACCAAGCCTGAGAAAGTGAGTAAACCAAGCGTCTAACTTGTGGGATGGTTGGCATCTCTCTGCCTGGAGGTGATGCAAAGTAGGTACAGGGCTCATCCCAGCAGTCATAGGAGGCGTTCCCACCACCATGTCCACTCAATACTGTGGACACAAGATATGTTGTGGAAAAGATGAGCCATTGATCCTGTCCCTTGTTTTTGTGTAGATAGCATGTTTCTTGGTCTTTCATATCTCTTACCTATTAGATGACCTTGGAATGATCTCTCTCTCTCTCTCTATTTCACATACATTAATTAAGCAGGTGACGTGTGTATAGCGCTAGGAGATAAAATTCTTTAGTGCGTGACTTACGTGGTCTGCTCACTTTGGCTACAGTGATGCTGGCTGCACTAGTTAGGACTTGATATTTATCTGTAATGATACTTAGGAAAGTCTCCAAACTTGAACATCAGGGAAACAATAAAAAATGCAAGTTGATAAAATTGAAACCATACAATGGATTGAATGCTACATCCCGTTTGTATATATTTGTAATAAAATAAATAGGAACTTGGTGTGAGATACTCGTGGTGTGACATCACTGGACTCCCTGGTCCAGGATGGGGGGATGTTGAGTTTACCCACATCCCAGGAAAAGCGTATGAACTAAACATTCATGAGCCTGGATGTGTCTATTTTACAGAAAGTTAGCCTCACCCAAAAGGTTAACAAAACACAAGGGAGGACAAGTCCTGAAAGATTCATTTAGTTGATACTCTGCTCTTGAGCTTTCAACAAGATTGTCTTGATTAGTCACGTGTAAATTAGCTCTGCTGAGGCCATTCAACCGACTGCCCATTTGGCCCATAGACAATAAGAACTAAAAATTAGTCACTAATATTTATTGAGCACTTACACTGTTCTACTCCAGAAATTTCTCTCTGCTGCACCTACTTATCTATAAAGTAGGAACAATATCTGAACCATAAGATTGTGAGATATATAAATATATATTTCACATACATTCACGTACATATATGTGTGCATATATATACAGTCATTCAGTGATTAGCAAAACATCTTCATATTTAGGTGACCTATAAATGAACCTTTAAGATAAAATGTAGAATAGAGGAGTTTTTTTGTACTTATCAGTCTAAGTTAACCATACAAAAAAGTCTACATAGAGAGTATATTAGTCAGCTAGGGCTGCTGTAACCAACAGCACAAAAGAAATTTATTCTCTCCCAGTCCTAGAGTCTGGAGATGGAGGTCAGGGTGTCAGCAGGGCTGGATTGTCCTGAGGCCTGCCTCGCGCTGTGTCCGCACATGGTCTCCCTCTGTGTGTGTCTGTGTCCTCATCTCCTCTTCTTATCAGGACATCAGTCATATGGGATTAGGACCCACTCCAATGACCTCATTTTACCGTAATCACCTCGTTAAAGACCCATCTCCAAACACAGTCACATTCTGAGTCCTGGGGATTGGGGCTTCAGTGTGTGAATGTGTGGGGGACAGAACTCAGCCCGTAACAGCAGAAAGCACTGTTCTTTTTACATTTAGAGACATTTCCTGAAACTAAAGCACACTGTTGGGTTATCAGTGCCCTCTTTCCAGAAACATTACCTCCACCTCAATAAGGGCCAGAAAATTCATGTTCCATTTTCATCACCATGATATCTCTAGTATATAAACCATAAAATCTCTGGTGGATGAGAAATGCTTGTAGAATTGGACTAACGTTAGACTTGATTAAATAATGTCCAGAATATTTTTTCTTGATTATTTTGTCATGAGTGTTGCCATCTGATCTGATGATGTAAACCTACGTGGATTTTATTTTATTCGGCCTCTTGTGTCCTCCTTTCCTGCCCCGTGAAGATTCCCATTTCTACTTAAAGGTAGTGTGAACCGTGATGTTCCGAGGAGGGTTCTCTTCCACAGTGTAAGTGGTGGGAGGATCCCACAGATGCGTGCACACACACACACCCCATGGAGGGCTCTTTCTCCTGCTTGACTAGAATCGTCCTGTGCCTTTCTTACTGAGAAGTTAACTAAAGATCCTCTTTATTTCTGGATATTTCTGGATGAGGGGAGTGAGACTCCGAGACAAGTGGCTACTGCCGAGAGCTGGGTCGTGAGAGAACCTGAATTGGATCCTGTGGTTTTCAATCAGATGCTCTTGGTGAGGACCTGCCGTCCTGCTGTGGAGTTGAGCATGCAGGTCCCTGGAAGGAGGGGACTTTGAGGGTGAGGTGACGTGGTCTCTGGGAAAGCGGGGCTCATTGCCACTTGGGGACCCCTGAGCAAACATCTCAGAGAACGTCACCAGTGCCCGTGAGTGCCGTGGCATAGAGCGTGACATGGAGCATGACGTGAGGCACTTGTGGGGTCTGCGCTTCCCGTTTTCACAAAGATGCTGAAGAGCATGAAGCCAGCTCATGATATCGTAATGCGTGTGAGTGTGTGTGTGTAAGAACATGTGTTTGTGGGCATGTATTTGCATATATGTAAATACATACATAGAGAGAAATATTTATATACAACTGTGCTTTCATTTGCTCAAATAGCCTCAGCAACACAATTATCTGATTTGAAGGTTAAAGAAACCCTTAGAGATGGTTCAACCAACTCAGACATTTTTCATTTTTATCTTCATTTTTCAGATATCTAAATAATACAGATTTGCTCCACAATAAATATTAATTGTTGTACAAGGCAAAAATATTCAACAACTACAATGAATTAATATTAGAGGTGAGGAAATTTTAAATTCTAGTTTTAAAAATCAAATACAAAAATAGAAAGCCCTAGTGCCGTACATACACAACACCTGCATACACAACCACTGCCTACACAACACCTGCATACACAGCACCTGCATACACATCTGCATAGACACCTGCATACACACCTGTATACACATCTGCATACACAACATCTGCATACACAACTTCTGCATACACAACACACACAAAAAAGGTATGTCTAGATGAGCACACCGTTTATAGTGATACTCAAATTAGTTAATATTTTGCGGTGAAAATGAAGCCCATTCTTCACTCAGTGTAACCCTGGAACTAAATCTGAACGCTCTAAAATGTTCTCATCATACTTAAATACATTTTTTGTTTACTGTGCTCCTGGATTTAAAAGGAGAACATCCTGAACTACCTTGTGTGTGTCTGTGCTTGTGCACAGGATATTTTTCATAAACTTTCATGTATAAAGGATACGTTTAATGTTCTCATTTCCTAGATTAAGCTAGCTCAGAGTCTGCGCTGTCTGTACAAAGTCAAAATCAGCTTGAAGCCACAAGTAAACATATAGATTCTGTTTCAAATTCACTGAGTAAATGGACGAAAAGTGGATTACAAAACAAATTTGGGTAGAGAATAGTCAAATGGGACATCCGAACTCAGCATATGATTACTGATCCTGAAAGTATCAACTTTGAAACAAAACAGTTAAATAACGGTGACCCTCATAAGTAAGCAGACTGTTCCCACAGTGTAACAAAGGAATATTAGCATTAAGGGAATATATGCAACTCCACTGGCACAAATGGACTAAAATTGCTCTTCCCATCTGTTCAACGTCTTATTTATAAAATCATTTTACATAAACACACACAGGTAGATTTCTGGGCTTGTAAAATTTCTTTGTAAACAAACCACCAGTTCTTGGTGACATTGTGTTTATAACTGGAGAATGAATCTGGATCCCTTACCTTCAGCAGTGAGAATGAGAGGCTGCCTCGTGCCACTGACCTTGAGAGGAGAGTGGCCTGAGCAGATTTCTGTAGACCCCTCCCCGATCATTTTGTGGAACTGACGGAGGCTCCAGACCCCGACCTGGAGGGGTCAAGGGAGGAGTTGAGGGTGGATAAAAGTACAGGCTATGTCCAATGGAAGGGCCTCTGAGCCCCCAGCCCAGAACAGGTCTGACACGGATGCAGCATTTCAACAGCATCATACCTGGGACTCAGGTTACGTGTGGCAGGCAGTGTATGCGGCTTAAACAGACTGAACTTCCCTGCTGATGGATGTACCAACCATGCATAAAATTCCCTATTTGCAAAAATATCTTCCAACTCCCAATTGACTTACAATAGAAGTTGTCCCTAATCTGAGTGTTTCCACGTGTGTGCATGTGTGTGTGTGAGAGAGACAGGGTGGGTGCAATTGTGTGCCTTTGCACACCATGTCACAAATATGGAAAAAGAAAAGCCAGGTCACTTAGTATAAGTAGAATCTTTACAGATAAAAAAAATGCATGGGCAAATTTAGAAAGTACTCTGATAATGAGCTTGTATTTTCAAAGTTTATTTTCAATACTTGTTCTTTCCTAATTCTTTTACATCAACATTAACATTTGTTGGTCTTCAAACACACAGTAAACTTTCGCCTCTTGCAGTATTTTGGTTCCTTTTCTTCTCTTGGTTGCCTTATTTTTTTAAGTGACTTTGCCTTTTTACGCAAGTTGAATGATAATGAATCAGTTACCCTGTAGTGGTCAGTCTTGAAGCTGAGGCCCCTCTGAGCTGAAGAAGGTAGAAAACTTGAGCTTGAAATTTAGGTTTGTTCATTAACAACTTCCTGCATTTCATTCACATGAGTGCTGATTTTTCTTCCAGTTATGTTCATCGTTTTCCTTATCACGTTTCACAAAGGTACTACGCTTTTGGAATCACTTTCATTAAATCAATGGGAAAATCAAATGGATAATGTTCAATGTAGACTCGTTTAAGGAAAATAATGGATGCCTTAAACTTTCTGATAACCTTGCAAATGGAAGCATCCACGGTGAGCAAGTGTTGCCAAGAGACCAGGCACACATGAGCCAAAAAAGAGCAATCTATACACTGTTCATCACTCCTCTTCTTTTCATTGCTGTCTTAGCTGCTCTTAAAATGTGTTTTCAGTGGACTGTCAAGCCTTTGCCAATTGGTTGTTAAGGAGGGCACTCGTGTACCCAGGTGTGCCCAGGTGGTGCCTGTGTACACCTGAGTGTAGGACTGATTAGACATGGTTCCCTGTTTCACTCGTGAAAGCATCCCGACTTAAGACGGCTAACCACGCAATCACACGCCCCATAACTTATGAAACAATACTGTTATTATTATCCCACTGTTCCTCAAAGACCCCCTCAAGACATCCTTCCCTCCTTTGTTACATTTTCCTGAGCTATATATCACCATACATTTGTGGGTGTGATGTTCCTGCTTTATATCTGTCTAATTCTCACTAAACTACAGTGTTTCTCGCATACCACCCTGAGTTTGCATCCATGTCAGGAGAGACTGGAACCATTTCTAAGCAGGACTTCAGAGCCGGGGTGCAAGCAGAGAGCCAGTGCAGTGAGCCAAAGTCCCCGGTGGAGGAGAGGAGCACAAGGCGGGGGGACCACACCCATGATGCCCACGGTCAGGTGGGTCCACTGCTGGATGCTCAGCTGCCTCTGGTCCAAGAGCTGCCCCTTGTCACACCCCTCGGCGGCCTGACTCAAGGGGCTCCAGTGGCTGGACATCAGGCCCCCACGTGTACATGCTGGTGTGGTTTCTGCCCCAAAATCACTGAGAAATGAGACAAATCTTACATGCAAATGAAAAGAGCTAGGAGATTTTCCGAATATAAATCCAAAAACAAAACGAATGCAGAAAAGCACACCAAACCCGGGTGGAGACACAGGAAATGTTGCTGTGTAACACCTGTGTAGTGAGGCCATAAGTAAAGGATATGAGCAGAATCGAAGGAACATGTTTGACAAAACACACACGTTAGGGAATTTTAGGTGTGCTCTCAATTCCATATGTCCCAGTGTGAGTTTAAAAGACTTGGGTATAGCTTATAGTTATCCAAGGCACACGTGAACTTTGAGGTAATTTTCTAGACTTTAAAAAGTGATTATCATTTTATTTTAATATTCTCTACATTTAGATCCTTGACATCCATAAGAAATATATACTCAGAGATTTGTGAATCTTAAGTCTGCCGAAGCAGGTCCTTTCTCCCATGGCGCAAAGTAAAATCTCCAAGTGAAGTTCCTTACAGCGTGTGAGATGTGTTGGTTTTTTTTTAAGTTTGGGATATTTTGATTTATATAAATGTAGCAGGTTGGTTTGCTGTGAGACTTCTCAGAGTCCAGTGCATTTTGAGAACATCCCAGGCAAAGAGAAGCATACAGTGTTTTCTAAACTTATTTCAACCTTGAAAACTTTGGGGGACAAAACATTAATATCTCAGCTAACACCAGCACACAGTGGGATAAAGCTTAGGGAATGCCCAGATGACTGAACATTACTGAATGTTTCACAGGCTCCTTCACAACGGACTCTGCCGCTAAGTAATCTGTGTAACGCTTTTGAATTTATGTAAAATTTCTATTTTCTTCCTAAGAGCCATACATTTCACGCCTTTATTACTGTCACCAGCCATATTGGACGTATGCTGACCAGATTTAGTGTTCTTGTCTGTACTCCAGCGGGATCTAAGTCACCTTCCTGGCAGGGAAGCCTGCCTATTTCTGGGACCCTGGCAACAGGACTAGCCTGTGCGCTGGGGTGTGACACAGCTCCCAGAACCACGGACCTGCGGTGGCTTCTGCAAAGCAGAATGGGCAGCTGACCTCCTTGACGGCCATGTGACTGTCCAGGAAGGTGCCCAGAGCTTGGTCCAGCAGCTGGAAGAGGAGGGAGGGCAGTGGTGAGGGGGTCCTCGACCCAATGTCCAGCCTCCCAGTTCTGAGCCTTCCTGAGCACTGCCTGGCTTTCTCAGCCCCTGGCCCCGTCCGTTCACTTCTAATAAAGGCTCTTTTTTCTTAAAACTAATGGGTTTAGTTTCAACAGCTTATAAATAAGTACTAGCACATTATTTTCTTTTCAGGACCTTTTTAGAATAATAGAGAAAAGCAAAAATGGAACCCACACTGGTGAGAAGTGGCTGTTAAGTCATTGGCCGGGTCGCCTCCAGCTCAGTTGTTTTACTCCTGGTCAGCATTCTTCAGGAGACGATTGAATTTTAACATTGTGATACTTGCACGTTCCTACATTTCCTAGAACTTCGGAGTCAATTTTCACCCACAATTTTAAAAGAATTCTATTATTATATTTACTATGAAATAACCTTTAATGTTTCTCAGCCAAGTAATCAAAATCTATTATTCATACAGTAAAAGACACTAAAGTGTATTTAGTGGCTTTAATTTTATTCTTAAACCCTACTTACTTTCAAAAAGAATATTACAGAGTCACCATAAAACACAGAGGTACAGTGGACCTTTGCAGATAAAAATATACTTTCAGATTGAAAAGAACAGTCTGGAGAGACAGTATGACTACTGTAACTGAACATGAGATGCTAAGTGCTAAGCTTCCTGGTAGCCAAGGCAAAAAGGGAAAGAGTTAGAGACTTCTTTTCTAACAGAAGCAGTCAGCTCAGGATGACAAACCACATGAAGAAAAAAATTAGGTTATTTGACTTGGGAAAAAATGGGAGAAGATATAACATGCAAATTTCAATGAAGCATCTGGTTTTTAAGTAGCTGATTCTGACAGACTGTCCAAGCAGAGCCAGCTCTAAACATGTACCCAGCATCACTTCATAGGGTTCATGCTGATAGGGTTGTGTCAGGACCAGAAAAGCAAGAGAGTAAGTACCCAACTGAATAAAATCCAGCTCAAGTTATTTAAATAAAAAACGTAAAAAGTGGGTTAGGACCCAGACCTAGCTTTTGCATGTAAAGCTGAATTTTGAGGATCCCATTTTACATTCTGAGCTGGATGCCCACCCAGTAAGCCAGCAATGAGAAGCGAAGGCCCAGCAGACTACAAATGCTCATTAGGTGAATTATCTTACTTTTGGTTTTTAAAATGAAACAAAGATTAGCAATTTGCCTTTAAAAACTTGTGCCTCAATTCTGTTTGCTCCTCACGCCAATTTCTGGATTGAGGGGCTCACACCTTGCTTATGGAGGTGCTTCGTGGTGCCAATCATAAACTCAGCCTGAATTGTGTGAACCCCTCCTCCCAGAGCAAAAGTGACCTGGACCCTGACCTCTGATGCTTTCAAATTCTGGCCTCCAACTGTATATAGAAACTACTTAAATTTTCATTTTTTTTAAAACTACCGCGATAGCCCAAGGAGAACTTTCCTTCTCTTAAATTTCCTACACACATACTGCTTAGCCATGTCATGTAGTTTTTTAAAGCAGTGGAATATTTTTACATTGAAATCATGTAGATCTCCTCATGCAAAAGAAAGCGCTCAGGTTTGTAAACCCTTAGACGTCTAGGAAACACATTTTGTAAACCACTGGTTGACCAAGCATTGGACCCTGATGCAACTTGTAAAGTAGTTACCTTTTATAGTGTGTTCCCATGCTGCATCCCCCAGCTAAGCTGTCTCTATTCTCTTATGGAAGCAAGTAAATACAATATGATGATGGCCAGCTTGAAAATGACAAAGAGCATGACTCTTATCTCTCCTTGTTCTCCACGAGATCTGGAGCCCAGAACTTCACCGATGGGGGGTGTTCAGTTAATGTGCGTACATTGAATTCTAGTCCACCTCCTTGTGGAACAGACTCCTGCACATAAGATGCTTAGGTTGACCTACAGTCTCTTTACATAAAGCCTCACCTGAAACACTTAATTCTCATTTCTTTTTGGCCAAACAAAAGAGCATTTTTGGCCTTAAAAGTGATCTTTAAAACCTACCAGAAACTGAAGAAAACCTTGTAACATGGTCTCGCTGTGAATATTTACACACATGCGGGACTTGCATGCCTGTGTTTAGGCACTTCTAAGTGCCCTGTACCTTCACAAGCTTCATGCCCTGCTACTCACTCGTCAAATTGTAGACATCCCAAGAGCAACGTGGCCTGATGTGATTTTCTTCCCTAATTCTGCACACAGCCAGGACAGGTCTGTAGGTAGGTGAGTTCTGGTCAGGACCCTGGATATTTTGCTGGGACTCTGTGCTGTTCAGCTCAAAGCTTCTGTGAAACGGATCAGCCAGTGTTGACCTGCATCACCACCTGAGTGACCTGCAACCTCTGCATGTGTGTCCTCCTCCAGGTCCCCAGGGTCCGCATGGCCCCCAGACGAGACTCCCACCTGCCTCCTTCAGCTACACATTTTCCTCCAAAGGCCACTTTCAAAATCTGGTGTCAACCAGTTGACACTGGAAACGATGTGATAGACTCTTACAGGGAGTATAAATGAAAAAAAGTACAAACGGAAAATGCATTGTCACAAGTAGGGGGCTTAAGTGTGAGCAGGAAAACAGTTTTTGCCCAGTGCACATAGTAATTAATGGTGGTTCTCAGCAGCAACAGCAGCAGCAAGACTGAGCGAGATCTTTCTGGAAAGGGTAAAGGGGAGCCTTCCCAGTCACACTGGTAGGCAGCCACCAGCTCTGCAGGCAGGAACCACACAGCATGCCCCCACCAAGGGCTCTTCATGCCCGCTTCTTCATGCAAAACATGCACAGAAAATGAAAGAAATGAATAATGTAATGCACCTGGTAATTTCTTACCTTTGTATATAAGAGTCCTTCAAACATAAGTAATTTTTGCTTGTATAAGAGCTGTGTGAATTCTTTCCAAATATATTAATGTTTACAGGAAGAGAAAGGGTTGCATTTCTGCTTGGAAAATGGCCAGTTTGCATAAATCAACAGTTTTGAGCATGTGTTGTGTGTCAGGAGCTGTGCAAAGAGTCAGTTACAAATAAGAAATTAGTCGCTGTCACTTAGGGCTCTGTCCTGGAGGAACTTGGGTGCATGAATTTTAAACACCTGCTTTAAATACGACTTATAACACTATTGTTCTGTGAATTTTCTTAACGGATCTTAGGCATACATAATTTGGAAATTTCTTTTATTTTTTTTAATGCGTATATTTTCAGCAAAAAATCATGGGCAGTTTGAGAATCCTGGGAAGCCAGAACTAAACATCAGTCTGACATGAATGGGGGCGCGCCCAGAGAAGGTCTCTAAGCTGGACTTTCTTTTCTGGATGCATTTGGAGGCACAAAGCACAGCTCAGAGTTGTATGAAATTCTAGGTGGCTGTAGGCAGTCTACCACCATCTGGAATCATCCAGAAATGCCAGAACCACCATTCCTATTCCTTACAAAGGTGGAATCTACACATGTAAATCTGCAATGACATGGGCAGAGAGGAAGCAGTTGTTTTCATGAAAAGAGGATCACACTCCTCGGTTTCAGAGCCCTAGTAATTAATGGTCACAGCCCCCAATTATTGGAACCTATAATACAAGACAGAACTGAGTTACTGAGAAATTAAGTAACTTGATTAAGATGATAAACTGTTAAATTAGCTCTGAACGTCTCCAGATTTCTTATCGCTGGCGCCTTTCTCCTCTGTCAAGTGTGGGCGGGCACCCTAGTGAAGACTCCCTGTGATGAGGTGTCCTCCATCAGAGAGCAGAGTGACACACACCTGCTGCTTAGCAGTGCTGACAGGTGCTCCCACCACTCCTGTGACCTCCCCGGCGGTTCCAGCTGGGCCTGGGCTGAGTCCTCTCCAGGGGGCTGAGTGTGTCCCCTTCCTGGTGAGACCTTGGTCCATCCTTGGTTTCTCACATTGACAGTGGTAACGCCAGCTCCCGTGAAAAGAACAGGAAGCGGGACAGACAGATGCAGCTATAGCTCTAAGACAGGAGCCATTTCAGGGACCTGGTGAGCCCTGGACTGGGCAAGGCTCAGGTGACCACGCTGCCTCACAGCCGCTGGCTGAAATCTCCCCGAGAGTTTGAGAGAACTGACTTCCAACACCATGAGATGCTGCACAGAACACAAACGTCTTTCCACACTTGGGCCGAGGTGTGGTGGTACCCAACACTGCAGCCTCCCCGGGCCGTCAGTGGAAGAGTCTCGGGAGCGTGTTGAGAGCCCTGCTCTTCTCCACATGGTCTGAACAGGTTGAGAAACGGTATCAGGAGCAAAGCTGAAGCCCCGATATTCTCTTTATGGCAGAAAAAACAAGGCTGGAGGGAGGAACAGGTTTGATTGCCAGAGTGGACGGCTGGGGACCGAGGAGGAGGTGGTCGGTGGGCTCGGGTTCTCCTGGGGTCCGGCCCCTGGAAGTGAGGCAGACGATCTCATCACCCCCGAATTCAATGGCTGCACAGGTCTCCCCTCTTCCCCCAGGGCTGGAGTGAATCAGGCTGAAGGGACCTCTCCTACACCCACGTGAAGGTGAAATTTTCTAAATATCATCTTATTTGTACTGATCCAACCTCTTGTCTGCGTGCCAATCACAGATGAAGTGTTCATGTGATCAGCACCAAACACAGAAATTCATATGTATTTTTCTTCTAAATAGTAACTCTTTAGGAGAAAGGATGATAATTATCCAAGACCCAGGATGCCCTTGGTGCCTAATTTAGTGCCTTGGGACACTGTCGTGGACACAGATGATTAGGACTTATTATTAAGATTCAGAGATGATGAGGAGAAATACAGATGTACGCTTCTGGTCTGAGTATAAAGGGCAATAAATACTGTTGACATGGGACAAGTTAATAACTAGTATAAATCAGGGATGACGAAGACACGGACTGCCCAGAAGCCCTCCAGTCTTCCTTCATCTTCTGATGGACGATAAACCTCCATACTCAGGGTGTGAAGGCCCAGGACGTGCTGTCCTCCACCAGACACCTTGGAGAGGAGACGCTCTCAGGAGAGCAGCACGTACGTAAAATGACCGGGGAAGGAGAAGGCCGCAACTTCTCAAATTAGCATAATTAGTAATTATCTCTTAATAGCCCCACTTGGCTTCAGAGACTTGGCACTTGAAATTCTGCTTAAAGTTCAGTGAGAAAAAACATATTTCATGCTGAAATGTCTCAGTAACACAGCTGAGCTGCCAAGGTAATTGTCTGCTTGAGGTAAACGGAAGGAGATGAACAGGTGCACACCTGGGTCCTCCCCTGTAAGAACCAGGTATGCAATCACACCTATTTTGACAGAAAATACCAAATCTTCAGCATGCGCCCCAGTCTCTCTTCCTGTCTTTGAAGATACTTTCAGAATTTTCTCTCCCCGGGTAGCCCATGTCACCAGCCAGGTGCTAAGAACCATTCCATCTAATGAAGCATAATATCGCTTCCCTTAGATCAAAAGTCTGTCCAAAATAAAGGCAGCATGGAAAAGAAAAAAAAATATGAAGAAAGAAGAAACAAACACATCAATGTCATAGTCAGCAGCTAACAAATCTTACACCTTTCTGTTTGCCTGTTGGAACTCAAGTCCAAATAAGAGCTAATAACCCTGAAAGTTAATGTGTCTACAGCAAGGAAACAGATGGATTGTTTCTAATTCTATGAAGACATGTTTGGCAGGACATAGAAAAGAAATATTTACAGTTTTTCACAGCTTAAATAGCATCTTTCTTTAGTCTGGGCAAGGAACCCTTTGTGACTTGTCAAATCAATCTTTTGTTATTAATTAGTTGTAGTCATTTGTAGAAAGTCCACACTGTCACCTTATGAGGTTTGAGTGATAAACCACTGGACGGAGGGTTCAGATAGGAAGGTGAGTGGGTCTCCGGTTTGCAGCTGTGGCCGACACTGGTGCAGTACAGGAGCAAGAACCGCCCAAGGGATGTCATTCTTAGGTTAAGAGATCAGTGGTGTCAGGAGGTTGAGGGTGAAAATGATCGTCAGGATCTGAGACTGCTTCTTCTCGTTCCTCCATGGTTAACACGTTCCCCTTGACGAGTCCTCCTTCGATAACCTCAGTTCTTTCCTCTGCACTGTTCATAAACTTAACCTATTAAAGAGCACAGTTAATCATGTCACTCTGTGGATTCAGAATCCTCAGTGGGTTCCCCTTCCCAACTGATCTGACTCAAACCCTTGTTGGCGGGTCCAGGGCTGCACAATCTGACCCAACCGTCCTTCCCCAAGGACCTCTCGTCCCCATGTCACCCTTTCTCCATCATAGTCAGGCTTCTGGTGCCTAGCACACTATTATATTTATCAAATAGATAAGTTTTCAAATGTCCAGTATGTGGCCAGGCTTAGTGGATGCATCAGTGAATAAAACAGAAAAAAAAAAAAAAAATCCCAACCCTCTGGTAGTGTTCTGCCTTTTGGAAAATTCTCTTTTCTACCATCTCTTGCCTGACAATCTTGTACCCTCCTCTTGGGGTTTAATCTAATTACTGATTCTTGGTTTAAATATTTCATTGACTCTCCAAGGCCACACATTTAACTAGGACACTGGCTTTATGGGATTAAGCACCTTGTGTTCTAATTATTCTTCTGTGTGTGGTCTCCCCACTGGGTTGGGAGTTCCTTCAGATGCTGTATTCTTTCATCACGGTGTTCTCAACACCCAGCATGGTGCCTGACAAGGAAGAGGCATCTGTACCAATTTCACTTCTTTGTTGGCAAGCAACAGAAATCCAATCTAAGTAACTTAAATGAAGAATTTGTTAGGAATGTTCTGGGGGTACAGAGATCAAAGGGTAGCGAGATCAAAGCTGGAGGCAAACAATCGGAGCTCAATAATAATGACAGCTACCTAAGGCAGCTCCTGGGATGGACCACCAGCCGTCAATTTTGAGTTTCCGTCAGGGGCTCCAGATGCTTCCCATTTTTTGGAGAAAGAATCAGGTTGGTTTAGTGGGATGAAGTACCTACAGAACAAAGGAGTAAGAGCTTGCTGAGGGACGGATGGTGCTCCACCCAGGAAGGAGGGCGCAGAGCAGGCATGAGGCAGGCTTTTCCTATCCCTGAAAATGGTGTTGTCCCACAAAACAGCGTGTGTTGTATTTAGCTCACCAGATAGTATGCTCAGAATAAAAGTCAAAATCATATTATAGTGATTGGGTACTCATCTGTGTTTTAATGTTTCCTTTCTCTCTGCATCAGATATCCATAGTAAAGAATGGAGCAAAACACAGTCATACACTTCACCTGAACTGAAAGGTGAAGAATGAGCTATTAAACGTGTGTTACCAAAACACATTTAGATGAAACGTATTGTAACACCCTCCCCTGCTCAAAGCACGCCTTGAGTGTTGGCTGGATGGACCTAGTGACTCCCTCCTAATGGACGGGATGTGATGGAAACCATGGGGGAGGCCTCTTTGAGAGTAGGTGACAAAGCAGCTGAGACTCCCACCCCCATGGTCCTCTCACTCCCGCTCTTTGGCAAATTGGCAGTGGACACGGGAGTGACTTTGGAAGTGGATCTTCCTCCGTCAGGTCTTCAGATAAGCCCTGAGGCAGAGGCCGAGCTGAGCTGCTAACCTGTGGGAAATGAGACAGGATGAGTGTCCTGCCAGTCCCCGGCCCCCACCATCCTACTGTCTGTCTATGTGGGTTTGACAACCCTAAGTACCTCATCTGAGTGGAATCTTACAGTACTTGTCTTTTTTTTGACCGGCGTCTTTCACTCAGCATAATGTCCTCAAGGTTCATCCATGTTGTAGTGTGTGTCAGAATGTCCTTCATTTTTTTTTTTTTTTTTTTTTTATGCGTTACGCGGGCCTCTCACTGTTGTGGCCCCTCCCGTTGCGGAGGACAGGCTCCGGACGCGCAGGCTCAGCGGCCATGGCTCACGGGCCCAGCCGCTCCGCGGCATGTGGGATCCTCCCAGACCGGGGCACGAACCCGTGTCCCCTGCATCGGCAGGCGGACTCCCAACCACTGCGCCACCAGGGAAGCCCTGTCCTTCATTTTTACGACTCAATCATATTCTATTGTATGTATGTATCCCATTTTGCTTATCCATTTGTCCGTCAGGGGACACTTGGGTTGCTTCCATGTTTTAGCTGAATAATGCTGCTATGAAAACTGGTGTAAAAATATCTCTCAAGACCCTGCTCTCAATTCTTTCGGGCGTTTACCCAGAAGTGGAATTGCTGTGTCGTATGGTAATTCTGTGTTTAATTTTTTTAAGAACCCCCATACTGTTTTTCATAATGGCTGTACTATTTTACATTCCCACCAGCAATACACAAGGGTTCCAATTTCTCCACATTTTCATCAACACTTATTATTTTCTGAGGCTTTTTTTTTTTTTTTGGTAGTAGCCATCTTAATGAATGAAGATCAGTGATGTTGAGCATCTCTTCATGTGTTTCTTGGCCATTTGTGTATCTTCTTTGGAGAAACATCTGTTCAAGTCCTTTGCTTATTTTTTAATCAGTGTGGGTTTTTTTGTTTTGTTTTTGAGTTGTAGGAGTTCTTTATGTATTCTAAATATTAACTCCTTATTAGCTATGTGATTTGCAAATATTTTCTCCCATTCTGTGCCTGGTCTTTTCATTCTCTTGATTATGTCCTTTGATGCAAAGAAGTTTTTTTTTTTTTCCTTTGCTCACACCTACTCTTTTTTTGTCTTTCTTTTTTAATAGATCCTTATTGGAGTATGATTACTTCACAATACTGTGTTAGTTTCTGTTGCACAACAAAGGGAATCAGCCATATGCATACACATGTCCCTCCCTCTTGAGCCTCCTTCCCATGCTCCCCATCCCACCCCTCTAGGTCATTGCAAAGCACTGAGCCAATCTCCCTGTGCTATGCTGCCGCTTCCCACCAGCCAACAATTTTGCATTTGGTAGTGTATCTATGTCAATGCTACTCTCATTTCTCCTCAGCTTCACCCTCCCACCCCATGTCCTCAAGTCCATTTTCTATGTCTATCTCTTTATTCCTTTCCTGCAACTAGGTTCATCAGTACCATTTCTTTTTTTTAGATTCCATATATATGTGTTAGCATATGGCATTTGTTTTTCTCTTCCTGACTTACTTCACGCTGTATGACAAACTGTAGGTCCATCCCCCTCGCTACAAATAAGTCAATTTTGTTTCTTTTTGTGGCTGAGTAATATTCCATTGTGTATATGTGCCACATCTTCTTTATCCATTCATCTGTCGATGAACATTTAGGTTGCTTCCACGTCCTGGCTATTGTAAATAGTGCTGCAGTGAACATTGTGGTACATGTCTTTTTTTGAATTATGGTTTTCTCAAGGTATATGCCCAGTAGTGGGATTGCTGGGTCATATGGTAGTTTTATTTTTAGTTTTTTAAGGAACCTCCCTAATGTTTTCCATAGTGGTTGTATCAATTTACATTCCTACCAACAGTGCAGGAGGGTTCCCTTTTCACCACATCCTTTCCAGCATTTATTGTTTCTAGATTTTTTGATAATGGCCATTCTGACCGGAATGAGGTGATACCTCATTGTGGTTTTGATTTACATTTCTCTAATAATTAGTGATGTTGAGCATCTTTTCATATGTCTCTTGGCCATCTGTATGTCTTCCTTGGTCAAATGTCTATTTAGGTCTTCCAGCCATTTTTTAACTGGATTGTTTGTTTTTTTGATATTGAGCTCCATGAGCTGTTTGTACATTTTGGAGAGTAATTCTTTGTCTGTTGTTTCATTTGCAAATATTTTCTCCCATTCTGAGGGTTGTCTTTTTGTCTTGTTCGTTTCCTTTGCTGTGCAAAAGCTTTTAAGTTTAATTAAGTCCCATTTGTTTATTTTTGTTTTTATTTCCATTACTGTAGGAGTTGGGTCAAAAAAGATCTTGCTGTGGTTTATATCAAAGAGTGTTTTTCCTATGTTTTCCTCTAAGAGTTTTATAGTGTCTGGTCTTATATTTAAGTCTTTAATCCATTTGGAGTTTATTTTTGTGTACAGTGTTAGGTAATGTTCTAATTTCCTTCTTTTATATGTAGCTGTCCAGTTTTCCCAGCACCACTTATTGAAGAAGCTGTCTTTTCTCCATTGTATGTTCTTGCCTCCTTTGTCATAAATTAGGTGCCCATATGTGTGTGGCTTTATCTTTGGGCATTCTATCTTGTACAATTGATCTATATTTCTGGTTTTTTTTGCCAGTACCATACTGTCTTGATTACTGTAGCTTTGTAGTATAGTTTGAAGTCAGGGAGCCTGATTCCTCCAACTCTGTTCTTCTTTCTCAAGGTTGCTTTGGCTATCCAGGATCTTTTGTGTTTCCATATGAATTGTAAAATTTTTTGTTCTAATTCTGTGAAGAATGCCATTGGTAGTTTGATAGGGATTGCATTGAATCTGTAGATTGCTTTGGGTAGTATAGTCACTTTCACAGTATTGATTTTTCCAGTCCAAAAACATGGTATATTTCTCCATCTGTTTATGTCATCTTTGATTCCTTTCATCAGTGTTTTATAGTTTTCTGAGTACAAGTCTTTAGCCTCCACAGGCAGGTTTATTCCTAGGAATTTTATTCTTTTTGTTGCAGTGGTAAATGGGAGTGTTTCTTTAATTTCTCTTTCTGATTTTTTGTTGTTGGTGTATAGGAATGCCAGAGATTTCTGTGCATTAATTTTGTATCCTGCAACCTTACCAAATTCACTGATTAGTTCTAATAGTTTTCTGGTGACATCTTTAGGATTTTCTATATATAGTATCATGTCATCTGCAAACTGACCGTTTTACTCCCTCTTTTCCAATCTGTATTCCTTTTATTTCCTTTTCTTCTCTGATTGCCGTGGCTAGGACTTCCAAAACCATGTGGAATAAGAGTGGTGAGAGTAGACATCCTTGTATTTTTCCTGATCTTAGTGGAAATGCTTGCAGTTTTTCACCATTGAGTATGATGCTTGCTGTGGGTTCGTCATATATGGCCTTTATTATGTTGAGGTAGGTTCCTTCTATGCCAATTTTCTGAGAGTTTTTATCATAAATGGGTGTTGAATTTGATCAAAAGCTTTTTCTGCATCTACTGAGATGATCATATTGTTTTTGTTCCTTAATTTGTTAACGTGGTGTATCACATTGATTGATTTGCGTATATTGAAGAATCCTTGCATCCCTGGGATAAATCCCAACTGATCATGGTGTATGATCCTTTCAATGTGCTGTTGGATTCTGTTTGCTAGTATTTTGTTCAGGATTTTTGCATCTATGTTCATCAGCGATATTGGTCTATAATTTTCTTTTTTTGTGATATCTTTTTCTGGTTTTGGTATCAGGGTGATGGTGGCCTCATAGAATGAGTTTGGGAGTGTTCCTTCGTCTGCAATTTTTTGGAAGAGTTTGAGAAGGATGAGTGTTAGCACTTCTCTAAATGTTTGATAGAATTCACCTGTGAAGCCATCTGGTCCTGGACTTTTGTTGGAAGATTTTTAATTATGGTTTCAATTTCATTACTTGTGATAGGTCTGTTTATATTTTCTAATTCTTCCTGGTTCAGTCTTGGAAAATTGTACCTTTCCAAGAATATGGCCATTTCTTTGTTGTTGTCCATTTTATTGGCATACAGTTGTTTGTAGTAGTCTCTTATAATCCTTTGTATTTCTGCAGTGTCAGTTGTGATTTCTCCTTTTTCATTTCTAATTTTATTGATTTCTTTTTTCTTGATAAGTCTGGCTAAGTGTTTATCAATTTTGTTTATCTTCTCAGAGAACCAGCTTTTAGTTTTTTTGATCTTTGCTATTGTTTTCTTCATTTCTATTTCATTTATTTCTGCTCTGATCTTTATGATTTCTTTCCTTCCACTAACTTTGGGTTTTCTTTGTTCTTCTTTCTCTAGTTGTTTTAAGTGTAGGGTTAGATTGTTTATTTGATATTTTTCTTATTTCTTGAGGTTAGATTGTATTGCTATAAACTTCCCTCTTAGAACTGCTTTTGCTGTGTCCCATAGGTTTTGGGTCATCATGTTTTCATTGTCATTTGTTTCTATGTGTTTTTTTTTATTTCTTCTTTGATTTCTTCAGTGATCTCTTAGTTATTTAGTAGTGCACTGTTTAGCCTCCATGTATTTGTGTTTTTTACAGTGTTTTTCCTGTAATTGATTTCCAGTCTCATAGCGTTGTGGTCAGAAAAGATCCTTGATACGATTTCGATTTTCTTAAATTTTCCTAGGCTTGATTTGTGACTGAAGATGTGATCTGTCGTGGAGAATGTTCCATGTGCACTTGAGAAGAAAGTGTATTCTGCCACTTCTGGGTGGAATGTTCTCTAAATATCAGTTAGTTCTATCTGGTCTATTGTGTCATTTAAAGCTTGTGTTTCCTTATTTGTTTTCTGTTTGTATGATCTGTCCAGTGGTGTAAGTGGGGTGTTAAAGTCCCCTACTATTATTTTGTTACTGTTGATTTCTCCTTTCATGGTTGTTAGCATTTGCCTTATGTATTGAGGTGCTCCTGTGTTGGGTGCATAAACATTTATAATTGTTATATCTTCTTCTTGGATTGATCCTATGATCATTATGTAGTGGCCCTCTTTATCTTTTGTAGCAGTCTTTATTTTAAAGTCTGTTTTATCTGATACGAGTATTGCTACTCCAGCTTTCTTTTGATTTCCATTTGCATGGTATATCTTTTTCCATCCCTTTACTTTCAGTCTGTATGTGTCCCTAGGTCTGAAGTGGGTCTCTTGTAGACAGCATATATATGGGTCTTGTTTTTGTATCCATTCAGCCAGTCTGTGTCTTTTGGTTGGGGCATTTAATCCATTTACATTCAAGGTTATTATCAATATGTATGCTCCTATTACCATTTTCTTAGTTGTTTTGGGTTTGTTTTTGTGGGTCTTTTTCTTCTCTTGTGTCTCCTGCTTAGAGAAGATTCTTTAGCATTTGTTGTAAACCTGGTTTAGTGGTGCTGAATTCTCTTAGCTTTTGCTTGTCTGAAAAGCTTTTGACTTCTCCGTCAAATCTGTATTAGATCCTTGCTGGGTAAAGTAATCTTGGTTGTAGGTTTTTGTCTTTCATCACTTTAAGTATATCCTACCACTCCCTTCTGGCCTGCAGAGTTTCCACTGAAAAATAAGCTTCTAACCTTATGGGGATTCCTTTGTATGTTATTTTTTGATTTTCCCTTGCTGCTTTTAATATTTTTTCTTTGAATTTAATTTTTGTTAGTTTGATAAATATGTATCTTGGTGTGTTTTTCCTAGGGTTTATCCTGTATGGGACTCTCTGTGTTCCTGGACTTGGGTGACAATTTCCTTTCCCATGTTAGGGAAGTTTTCAACTCTAATCTCTTCAAATATTTTCTCAGACCCTTTCTTTTTCTCTTCTTCTTCTGGGACCCCTATAATTTGAATGTTAGTGCATTTAGTGTTGTCCCAGAGGTCTCTGAGATTGTCTTCAATCCTTTTCATTCTTTTTTCTTATTCTGCTCCTCGGAAGTTATTTCCACCATTTTGTTTTCCACCTCACTTATTTGTTCTGCCTCAGTTATTCTGTTATTGATTCCTTCTAGTGTATTTCTCATTTCAGTTATTGTGTTGTTCATCTCTGTTTGTTTGTTCTTTAGTTCTTCTAGATCTTTGTTAAACATTTCTTGTATTTTCTCAATCCATGCCTCCATTCTACTTCTGAGATTCTGGATCATCTTTACTATCATTACTCTGAATTCTTTTTCAGGTAGATTGCCTATTTCCTCTTCACTTATTTGGTCTTGTAGGTTTTTACGTTGCTCCTTCATCTGTGACATATTTTTTTGCCATCTCATTTTTTTTTTTTTTTAATGAGTGGGATTGTGTTCCCGTCTTACTGGTTGTTTGGCCTGAGATTTCCAACTCTGGGGTTTGTAGGCTATTGGGTAGAGCTGGGTCTTGACGCTGAGGTGAGGAACTCTGTGAGACCTCACTCCGGTGAATATTCCCTGGGGTCTGAGGTTCTCTGTTAGTCCAGTGGTTCGGACTTGGAGCTCCCACTGCAGGAGCTTCAGCCTGACCCCAGGCTCGTGAACCAAGATCCTGCAAGCTGCTGGTTCACCTTGGAGTTCCTCCCATCTCCTTGGCTGTCAGAGTCCCTCACCAGTGGCCGGCAGGCGCCCTAGTTGTGGGGAGACGCTAACTCCACATCTTCCCACACCACCATCTTGACTCTGCCTACCCAAAGAAGTTTTTAAGTAGTTCAATTTGTGTAATTTTACTTCTGCTGCATGCACTTTTGGTGTCATATCCAAGAAATCATTGCCAAATTCAGTGTCATAAAGTTTTCCCCTATGCTTTCTTCCAAGATTTTTATAGTTTTAGGTCTCATGTTTGGGTCTCTGATCCATTTTGAGTTAATTTTTGCATAAGGCATAAAGTAAGGATCCAGCTTCATTCTTTCATATGTGAATATCTAATTTTCCCAGCTCCATTTCTTGAGGAGATTGTCCTTTCCCCACTAAGTATTCTTGGCTCCCTTCTTGAAAATCATTTGACCATATATGCAAGGGTTTATTTCTGGGCTCTCTACTTTTTTCCATTGGTCCATATGTCTGTCTTTATGCCGGTACCATACTTCTCGGATTACTGTACCTTTGTAATAGTGTTCGTTTTTAGGCTGCTACATAATTAGTAACACAGGTTATTAGTCACACAGCAATAGACAGTAGCAAACAAGCAAAATCAATGATGGTTTACTGAGTCCTACCCACTGGCTGGAAACTGCTTCTTATGGTTGAGTGCCATATGAGATTTCCACTAATGACCCGTGCTTGGCCACACTTAGCACACTTTGGATCCAGTTGTACACTAGCAAATAACAAACAGTGGTCAAATGATTTTGGTGGACTTAATCTTTCCAAATCCTGCTTTAAATCTAATGCCCCTGGAAACCCTAGCTCGGCCTGCAGCCCTGACCCCTCTTTAATTATCCTTGTGCCTTCAGGGTCTATCCCTGCTCTCCGCCCTCTGAAAATTTACCACTCAGACAGGAGGGTTTATCTCTTTTCCTTTTAATTCATGTATCTCAAGAACCTAGAGCAGGTCCTGGCATACAGCAAGTGCTTAATAAATATGTATAATGAATCAATGAATATATCTGCTTTGCCATACATTTCACCATCTCATATTCAAAATCACTCTGCATCTGTTTTTTGTTTTATTTTCTCCTTGTTATAAAATTACTGAAGGTTCTTGCAGAAATTTATGAAGATACAGAAAAGTACTGAAAAGAAAATTAAAATTAGCTTTCGCCCTGATGTGTGAAGATAACAGCAGCTAATATTTTACCAAATCTCCTTCCAGTCTTTATTCAAAGCTTATGACTTTGTAGCAAGTGACTCACACCTTGTGGCCTGCATTCAGTCTGCATTTCAAAATTAACCGTATGTACATTTCATGATCATGAAATAATCTTCTGAAGGAGCGATAGTCAGAGTGAGTTGAAGTTCAAACGGATCCTATGGGCGGAGGGAGGGAGGATCAACCAGAACACCACAGGACCGAGTGTTTACTCCCAAGTACAAGCCTAAGGCTAGAGGGAGCCCCGGCAGAATATCTTACAGGGCTTTAGCAGGAGAGGGGTCACCGGTGTTCAGAGATGTTGGGAATAGAGGAACTGTCTTTGTGGATTAGCAGCCTCTGTTAGGCCAATCTGGATTTTAGTCAAGAGGGCTGGAGAGAGACAGGGAAGGGGTGGCGGCACAGAGGAAATTTCTGGGTCCCACCAACCCCAGGGCCTCAAGAGAGGAGAGAGGTCAGGGTCCCAGGGTCTCCTTTGCTCATTCCCCTGCCCCTGCAGCCTTCATGTCAGAGAAGAGTTAGAAAACCTGCATGACACTCCATATCAGGAGACTGATTTATCATCCACTACTGTCCGTAATTCAGCGGACTTCAAACATGCTGCTTTTACGGAGTGCGCTGCAGTAATTAACCACCCGTGCTGAGGTCCTTATGTGTAAAAGCTTTGCTGCTCTTCCAACTCTGGATAGTAGGCATGTTTATTCTATTAGGTGTTGGATTCTCAGGTCTGATTACCTGGGTGATACCATCTCTCATTCTCAGTTAGAGGAGGGGTGTTCAAGGCCGGGTGATGCCTGAGCCCGATGTCTGCTCCCCTCCTCCCTCTCTCCGTCTCTTCCACAGCTTCTTCCTTTCCCCCAGCCGCACACATCCCACTTCACACGGTAGAACATATTAGAAAGTGACTGGTCTTTCAGAGGAATGGGGTCCTTGCATGTTGCAGGTGGTGGTGTATAAATCCCTGACTGATGACATTTCTTGTTTGAAATTACTCCAGTATCATCCTTGACCAAATGAGGTGTTGAAAAAAGAAAATTTGAGAGAGAGAGAGAAGGGTCATGTGTCCCTTAAACAATTTTAACTTCCCTCTCTAATTACAATTAAACAAATTTTCTGCTCCACTTTTAACCCTTTCACAGTTGTGCCTTTTTCCAACATTAGAAACTGCTTTTTAAATCAAGTTTTTCCTCATACATATAACCATTCCTATCTGCAGTGTTAGCCAATGGCTGTTCTAGGGCTTTAGGGGGAGAATGTTTGAATCCTGCCACGTTCCATGTTGTGATTCTGACAGGAAATGGGATCCGCACTCCCTGGGAATTGGGAGGATGAAGCTTGTCTGTTTGCCAAGTGGGCAGCTTCCCCTGAGGCTGGAGGACCACCCAGCCTGCTGGGGAGAAGGTGGCATCACTGTTGGGCTCCCCTGGGCGCCCCGCCCTCACTAGGGTGGCCCTGCTCAGAGGAAGGAACCCAGGGGAGGGCCAGCTGCCCCCGGGTATGTGGGTCCCATAGACCCTGCTCTTTCAGGGGACAGTGGATTCACGCTCCCCCTGCAGGGCTGCTGGCGCCTCCCTTTGCTGATGCAGAGATGGAGGCTCAGGCTCGAGGAGTCAGTAACTTTTCCCAGGGTCCCAGCTTGCCTGAGCCGCCTCCTGACTAGATCTGGTTTTCAGTCTGTGGCACAGGATCCCAGAGGTGCTTTAGCTGACACCCAAGGTCTGTGACTCTGAAAATCCCCTTTGCCCTCACTGCCCTGAGAGTGGAGTGGGCCGGCCGCCCCCCATGTCACCCCTGCTCCCAGCAGCTCACCTGAGAGGGGCCCCCCACGCACACTCTGGTCTGCTGTCCAGCCGCCAAGGGCACATCTGCTGCTTCACCTCCGACTTCACCATCCAGAAGCCCACTGACCCTCCCCTCACTCTGCCAGGCCCCTCCCACCAGGGCCGCATCTGCTTTCTAAGATGGGCTGCAGTGTGGGTGTGCTTGGCCCATTTCTCTGATTGTCTAACACACACCTTTTTTTTTTCAAAATATCCTCAACAGGACTGATGGATCTGAGCATTGATCAAGGTTCTGTACCCTGCAGCCCCACCAGGTACCACCTCTGCATTTGCCCCCCTGTGCTCTGCAGGCAGGTGAATCCTCCAGGACAGGAAAGTGCAGTAGCCACTGAGAGCGGTCTGTGTGCAGAGCTCGTAGGCCACTTGTGTCCAGTTAGAGACCAAGCAAGTTAAAAATCAGCATCCAGGAGACAAAAGAAGCATATGCAGTGTTTAACTCCATTGACACTGCGAAAGATGAATTGTGTACTCCACCTGACAGTTTGCAAGACAGTGAATCAGCTAAATATCATGTTACTCTAATTAATATATGAAATGGTTTGCTATTCACAAGGATGGATTTCAAAAGCTTCGTATTTCATACCAAGAAGTGAACCTTATCAATACTTCCTTGTAGCTAATACCTGTAAGAAGACTGTACAGAATATAGAGAAACACTTACTCTTTGGATTAAATCTGAACAAAAATATAATTGCTCTAAGAATAATCAAATAAATATGGGGAATTTGCATGCTGTGTACCCCTACAAGATATCTATTAGATTAAAGTAAAGGCTCTGAGAAGTCCTTCAGTGAAGAAGGGCTTCATCTTCCCAAGGCTCTTTGGCTGAAGAGTCATTTCCCTGTGCAGCTCTGGCTGCCACCATGGATGGGAGCCCCAGGGCATACACCTCGGGAACCATCTAGAGTGGGCGGGTACTACTGCGTCACCAGCCTGCTGAGAGCAGAGCCTCAGCTGATGATCAACCGTTTGAAAATAATTTTGGAAGAATAGAGACACTACACATGCAAGAATTCATTCTTCAAAGGGAATTTCCAAAAATGTATTCTTTTAAATCAATAAAACTAAATATTTGAGATGACTTTTAATTTCAGCTTTTACTATTTTTCCTCTGCAGTGATGGTCTCAGGTCAGTATTGCCCAAGGGCCATCATATTAGCACTTAGGCTTTTATGACACGTACGTTCCATGGTACAAAAGTCGAGTACGTTAGCGAATGAATGAATTTCACCATAATTTATAAGATTTTTATCACCTGTGATTCTGCCAGTATTTTTTCCTTGAAAACAGTACTGCAGGTCATTCTAAACTGAAGTAATTCCAAATGGTTTCCAGTAAGAACAATATCTTAAATTATTTGGTTTGCTGACTTATTGTTTTGAGTTATATTTGTATCCTGTTACCAAATGGGAAAGATGACAAAAGTGAGGGAAGAGAGAATAGGAGGGATTTATGGGAGCAGTTCATCGGCTTGCAGGTCTTCCTTTGGTGCCCACTTTGCACCGTCACGATAGCCGAGCGTTTGCCCTGGAGCCTGGGCACAGCAGCCTTGAGGAGCCACTATCTCCCCAGACCGCAGCTTCTTCATCTGGAAAAGGCTTAGCAAATCCCTGGAGAGCTCGCCCTCAGTGCTGGTGAGTTTCAGCTGAGTCAGTAGTGACACCCAACCCTGCTTCACTAACAGGGGACCTTCCAGAGACTGAGGACTCTGGGACTCTGACTCCATTGGGTAGAAATAAATGAGAAAGAAAGAGGGGAAGTGTACTGACAAGCAGCTTGGTCAGCTCAAGAAGCTGTGGATGCCTAAGTCTTCGGTCTCAACCAACATACTAAAATATAACTCAGCTGCTTGGGGTGGGCAAATAGAAACTGGAGATAAAATGCTTCAGTTCTGTGACTGCTGTACTTGGGATGTATTTTGGATATTCTTATCCCAACAGTCCATTTGCTTGTTCTCCATTTCATGTATTTGTTTGTTTGTGTATTTATTTATAGTTTTAAGGGGGAAAAAAAGCTGTGTAGCCCCCAACAGCCAAGCAGAGGAGCATTTGCTTTAGAGAAGCCTCAGTAGAAAGTCAGATGACTGTCGGACACATAGAGTATCTGAGGCGTAGATTTGTCCCAGACCCCTTCCCCCTGTCCCCCACCACCTTTAATTGCTCTCGTGATGTTGAATATGTGCTCAGAAGCTGTCAGTGTTTTTATCAAGATCTTCCTGCTGGGTCCAAAACCATCCCCACTGGATTTGGGGATCTGAACACAGTCGTGGGGAGTATCTGCTGGCCTGACTCAGAGGTTGTCCGAATGCAAATCCAAGGCCAGGGGACTCTGTAACCCAGCAGATCTGGGCACTCGCCCACCAGCCACACCTGGCTCGTCTGTGCCAAGGGCTTCCCACCTCTGAGTGTCCTGGAGGTCGTGAAAACCAGTGTGGGGGAAATGATCACACAAAATCATCCCATGTCGCAGATTTAATGGTTCCAGTGGAAAGAGCCGAGTCTCTGCTATTAATCCTAAAAGCTGGCACAGAGCTTCACGTGATGCTTTAGAATTCTAACTCTCAGTGGAGTCACTCTTACGCGTTGCCCACCGCTGCCCTCCAGTTACAAAGGCCCTGGCTGCTGAGATCAAAGGGTCAGTCACCGAAAGCTAATGGGGCTCGATTCATTCCTAAGAATATTTTCCTCACAGAGCCTCACTGTCTGCGGGGCCATCTGCGCACTGGGGGTGCAGTCGTGACTGCAAGGTTTCCAGCAGCTGCATTAAGAGGAAGAAGAAAGAAGGAAACTAGTTTCAACAGTACATTTTCTTTAGCCCAATATATACAAAGATTATCCTTTCAACATTTGCTCAGTGTAAAACATTATAAATGTGATGTTTTATGTTATGTTTCTCATATTAGTCCGTGAGAGCTGTAAGAACAAAGGCTCCGAGGCAGAGACACAGTGAGTTCCAGGACTAAAAGGCCAGTGTCTTAGTGAGCTCGGTGAACATAGCAAGTGCCACAGAAGGGGCGTAAACAAGAGAAACGCATTGTCTCCTAGTCCTGGAGGCTGGGGTCTAAGATCAAGGTGTGGGCAGTGCTGGTTCCCCTTAGGCCTCTCTCCTTGGTGTGTAGACACCAGCTTCTCCCTGTGTCCTCAAGTGGTTGTTACTCTGTGTGTGTCTGTATCCTCATCTCCTCTCATAAGGACACCAGCCGTATGGCATTAGGGTCCATTCTAGTGGGCTCTCAATTTAACTTCATTACCTCCATAAAGGTTCTATCTCCAAATGCTCACCTTCTGAGGTCCTGAAGGTGAGCGCTTCACATATGAACAGGGGCTGGGGGTGGAGATGCACACAATTCAGCCATAACAGCCAGAGCGTCTGGGGCACGTGTACCCGGATGGGAGGGGAGGTAGGCAGGGGCCACACGCGCCAGGTTTCATCCGAGAGTATTGAGCAGCCAGGGTCAGATCTGCAGGAAAAGATCCTCTGGCTGCTGTGTGGAGAAAGGCTGATGAAGGTGGGGACTGAGACGAGGCTGTGGGAGAGACCCCGGAGAGGACGTACCTCTTTGTGTTTGTTGGGCAGGAGGGATGGCATGTCCAGGAGTGTGGCCGGCGGGCCTGGGTGGCACTGCAGGTGTGAGGCATGAGTAATCGAGGTGACGGTCGACGTACAGGTGCAGGACGAGGCACCAGTAGGTGCTCTGCTCCGGCCCGCTCCCTCTCCCTTCGGCTTTTCTCTTTCCATTTCTTTCCCACTAGCACTCAGGAAACCCTTGCCTGTTAGAGGGACAGGAAACAAGAAACCATCTCTGATATTCTGACACTCGAGATTGAATCCTGGCATGGGGGCCCTGCAGCTTTCCTCAGGACCCCCAATTTCCACCCCGTCTGCACCCACATCCAGGGCCTCTGTGTCTAACACCAAAGCCTTGGATCAGCTATACCCACCACCCCAGACAAGTCGTGTTTACTGTCCTGAAGCAGACATGTTGTCAGTTGCCGACATCCAAAACAGCTTGTTGGCATTTAATTGGATCTCAAAACAAGGCCTTCCGGTGCTGTTTCTTCTGCAGGAATCACCCCTGTGCTGAGACTCCAGCAGTGCTTGTGCTCCTGGGGGCTGGGCCTCGTGCTGCAGCATGGCCCCGTGTGGCGTTCCTGCAACTTCCCAATGGAAGTTAGTCTCTCGTTTGGTTTGGCATTTTGTGGTGCCTTTTGTCCAAGAATAACTAGCATACTCGCATGCAATGTTTCGTTTCCCTCTCACAGCCACCAACTGTTTGTATCAGTCTTGGGTTAGCAGGCTTTGTAAAGGAAGTTTCTTTCTTCCTACAATCATTGTTTCTTCAGTAGTGGAGTTTCCAATTGCATTTTTCAAAAAGACACTTGAAAGATGTGGGAAGGGAGACAAGTACCTAATTGCTGTGAATGTTGCTCAGTGGTCAGTTCAACTACAGCGAAAGCCCAAATCCACTTAACCTATGACTCAGCTAGTCCATATTAACATGTATGAGCCCTATTTGCACACATGCACATACATGCAACAAACGAGGTTTCGAATGAGTGTCTATGGCAGCATTTCTTTTGAGGGCAAAATGCTGCCGAAGATGGCCTGAATGCTGTCAAGAGGAGATTTTAGTGCACCCATAGCATGGATTCTGATATACATAGGCCATTATAGCCATATCGTGGATTTTGGTGTACACATCCCATTACGGTACAGCCATATCGTGGATTTTGGTGTACACATCCCATTACGGTACAGCCGTACCGTAGATTTGGGAAACATATGCCATTATGGTCTAGTCGTACCCTGGATATACATAGGCCATTATAGCCATATCGTGGATTGGGGATACATACCCCATTATGGTACAGCCATACCCTAGATTACGACGTGTGTCCCTGAAAACAGTAGGGCAGGTCTACCCATGCTGATGTGGAACGTTCTCTTAGTGCGTTGTTGAGTGTCTTGTAGGGATGCCTCTTTGTATCACATGTCATGTGACTCTAGATGACCCTGTGTCCTAAAGGACTCCAGGGAGGGGACACAAGACACTGTGGGCATTAGTTCTAGGGTGAGGGGTGCTGAGGATGTGAGGTGCTTACTCTTCTATGTATAGAGATACTTTGATTCTTTGTGAATATGTTTTCCATTTACAACTAATACATTTTTTACTTTAAAATAATTTTAAAGAGTTATCCATCCCTCCACGTTGGTAACAGGAGTAGAAATAGCACAAAAGCTTAGAAGAACATTCTGTGATGTGGGAAAGGGCTTGGGAGCCAGCGCAGCGAGGTTACAGTAGAGGCAGTTTCCCTCTCGAGTTGAACCGGTAAATTGGAAGCTGCAGCTTCTCTCCAGCAGCATCATCTAATGAGAAATCACCCTCAGTTCTTTTCCATTTGTCTCCTTGCAGGAGGGGGAAGATTGAGGGAGAAGGGCTGACGGGGAGCCAGCATCGCGGTGAAGGGGGGAGGGTGTGGGAGGTTCCGGCTGCGTCCCTGGCTTTCACACCCCCTGCTCTTCTCGAAGCCCCCAGAACATGCTTCTTCTGAAGGGCATGTGCCTCCGAGCCGGGCCCAGGGCTCAGCATCTGGGTGACGTGTCACCTTGGGGGAGGCTCGGCCTTCAGGGCGCGGAGTGCCTCTGCTGCTCACCGGTCTCCAGCTCAGAACCAGACCCCGCCGGACTGAGCAGCGGCAAGGGCCGAGCGAAGGCGGCAACGGGGGACCACCGGGAGGACCCCGCGGGGTCGCTAGCGGGGAGCCCAGACCAGGCTGTGCAGAGGGCGAGCAGGACAGGGCCTTCTGCGGCCATAGCGCCAACCCCACCTGCCTGCAGCTTCCCCACAGCCATGTCACCCCAGAATCCCACCGCCTCACATCCTCCTGGCCTCACCATCGGACAGCCCGGCACCTTAGGGCTTCGTGGCAGTAGGAGTAAGTTACATTGTTCCACTTAAAGTAGGTTTGGCTTTGAGATATTCTTCTACTGCATCTTAGAGTCATGACACTAGGAGCAAAGTACCATCTGCTCAGAGCCTTTTTAAAGCAGGCTGTGAATCTAAATGACACATGTGACATGCAGACGTTTAAACCGATCCATTTACAGCCGTCACTTCATACCCACTAGGAACTTTAATATTTTCTTATTCCAATGTCATTAATCTGGAAAACGGTAGGGGGTGGCTTTTCTGCCACCAAGTGTCACCCACACCCAGGCCCCCAGGCCTCCCATCTCAACTCCCCACCGCCTGGCCACTCGTCACTCCAGGTCCCGCGTGGACCCTGGGCTCTTTACACTCTGACAGGATCATCCTTATCACACACAAAAAATCTTCTTTGACCAAGAGAATGATATTATTATTTAAATTAAAACTTTACACACGTTATGTTGATTATTATAGATTCATTTTATGGCTCAAACCTATAACTTTGCCATCATAAAAAATCAATCAAAAAGAATGATACAAATATTTTGTAGCACCAAAGTTTAAAGCTGAGAATTTTAGCAACTTTTATTTTAGTATTATTTCTTTTGTTTTTATTATTACTTTTTCATCAGCCTTACTCTTAGGCAGGCATTGGCGCCCACTGGATTTTGCTAACTTGTTTCAGCCTCCACCGTGGAGAGGATCCTGAGTCTGTGATACAGAGAAGCAGGTGATGGTGGTGGTTTCGTAGATAACCCAGCCTTCCCGGGACTCTCCCTTTAAACAGATATGGGAGGACCCCTCCTTCTGGAGCCCAAACAGCATCAGTTCAGGTGGCATTCAAGTGACCAGGCTGGGGGGAGGCGGCGACCCCACCTTGGGTTCAGGTGTGTCAAATGTACACGAAAAGTAGGCAGTAGGTATTAATGCACATAAAAAATGATGATAATTTCTTCACTTTAGACTTTGATCATGATGAATTACCTGGAACTTTCAAATGTCGAAGTCCAGCGTGTTTATTGTTTTGGATGATCATTGCGAGCTTGAGCAACAATAACATGTGTTAAGGTTAACATTATATGAATAATGGCATTCTTAACCATCATAATTAATACACAATATTGTCGTGTGCACACCACATAGAATGGTCTCAGGTAGAACCTCCAAGAGAAGCCATTGCAATGAGAAGCCCGCTCAGCGCAACGAAGAGTAGCCCCCGCTCGCCGCAACTAGAGAAAGCCCACGCCTAGCAACAAAAGCCCTACACAGCCAAAAAATAATAAAGAAATTTATAAAAGAAAAAAATTAAAGAGGTGCTGATATTTATAGTTTAAACAACTCAAATCTTCCTCCTGAGTCGCCGCCCTTTCCTCTGCCAAATTCCTGCTGTAGACAGAGGTGAGAAGGTTAGTGCACATTGTAAAATAGAAAACAAGCCTATAGCAAGCACTTTGAGTTATATATTGGGTTCAGTTTTATGAGAAAATGAGAATGCATTGAAATTCGTTCCAGGTAAAATTTTAAATTTTCTCAAGGATTAGGTACTTTAAGATAAACCTATTCTTTCATTCTAGGGTCTCTTCAGTATATGCGTGTTGTTGAGAAGGATCCTGGGTCCCTAAACTGCAGCATTTTGTCCCCGAGGCTGATGCCATTTTCTCCTTGTCATCCTCACGGCCCCACCCACCTGTCAGCGCAGGAAAGGAGCCTGACTGAGACGCAGAGAGACCTGCTTTCCGGGTCAGCTCTGCTGCTCCTTCACAAAGAACCTCTGTCTGAACTTCCCAGATTGGAAAACCTTCTGGAGAAATCAGCCTTTAGTGTTTGCCAAAACCTGACCAGTCCCAACACCATTTAATACCTAAAAACAAAACAAAACGACAGCTTAGGGTTTATAAAGTGATCAGGAGCGTTTGCCACGGGAGTGGTTAGAAGGGGTAAAAAGCTATTCCCATTTGGACAGATACGTAAACCTTCAGTTAGTTATGGGGCCAAGAGAAATAGGAAATGTAGAACTTTCTTTCTGCAATCAGTTCTGAGTTCTCAAGCTCATTCTTGGTGATGTCACCCAAAGTGTCTTAAGGAAACTGTCCTTATATTCCATTCACTCTTTCCATTGAGGTACACGCGCGCGCGCACACACGCGCACACATACGTGTACATATACGTATATGCATTTGAACACACGTATGTTTTTTCAGCACAAAATTCTACTTTGAATCTTATGACAAATGCTTTACACTTACTGCTTCTCTGAATCTGGCAAATATTTTTAAGGTTTCTTAGAGCTTCCGGGAGCTTTTTTTAAAAAGCCTTTTAGTAGCTGAGAAGGATGGCTTCAGTTTTTCACTTTCTTCTCAAAAAATACCTTGAGAAGAAGCCTATTTTTCTGTCATAGATTTCAGAAGGACATTCTCTTAGATTCAAGACCTTAGAACAGCACAGAGGGATCTGACCTCTTTGCTTTGAAGAATCATTGAGAAGTTTACTTCTCTATTTAAAGTCATTAAATTACACTCTTCAGGGTCTTAAAATGCTCTTGTTCCCCCTAAAGAGATGCTTGATTATCAGCTCCTCTTTCTGAGCACAGCCCACGGAGTTCCGGGATTTTGACACGTGGACAGAGGAGCTTCACAGACCTAACTCACTCTGCCTGATCGCTGTAACACAGCCTAGGTCAGAGCAGGGTCCCCTCCCGGGGGAGCAGCCGCCTGCCGCCCTGCAACGCCCCCACGTGCTCCGGCAGCCCTGTTCGCCTCCCCGCATTTCTCTGCTCGCCCAAACCCAGTCCTCGCCTCCACGCTGCAGTTTCGTTAGGGATGGTGTCTTTTTCTCTCTTTTCTCTCCTCCTCTATTTCAAAATAATGATAGTTGTGTAAAGTTAACCCAGCAAAATGTGTTGTTATGCTCTGTCTTGACTCCATGCTTTAAGCTGGTGAAGCTTTTCCCCCAGCATCTGTGGATCTGAGAACAGATGATCTCCTTCTTGCTTCTGATCCCTGCTGGTCCCACGTGTTGCAGCCAACACCAAGGAGCATCCTGGAGCTGGGGGCCTCTCAGCACTGCATGACCAAAATCAGGAGATGCCCTTGGCGACTGGAGTTGGGAGGTCCCACCTGCATCCTCCCCGTCAGGCAGGCACGTTCTGAACCCGGAGAAGCAGCCAACTGGAGTGGCTAGGGTTGGGGACCGTGTCGTATTCAAAAATCATGCCTGAGCGTCAACTCCAGGCCAGATGGGAGGGGTGACCAGCCTAGACCACCTCATACTGAATGTTTGTTGGATTTTTTGGCTTTGGGTCACTTTTTTTGTTTGTGTGATTGGCTGGTTTTTAAGACAGACCTTCATGTGACACCTTCTGTGTATACTTTCCTCTTGAAAATAATAATTCCTTGCTGGGCTGCTTTCTTCATTCACTGCTCATTCGGCAAATTCCTTGACTGTCACTTAGCGGCTCTGGGGAAACCCTGAAGGGAAGCCAGGCCCCTTGGCCCTCTTCTCGTGGCTGAGTCTCTGCCGCGAGCTTCGTGCTGGCATCTGTCCATCTGTGAGGCCCCGCGCTCTTTTTTTTAATTTAATTTAATTTTACTGTGGTAAGAATACTCAACCTGAGACCTATGCTCTTAAATTCCCACAGTGCTGGGCAGAGATGACGAAGCTTGTTGTTCTGAGGGGGGCCGTGTGCCCATTGGTTAGAGGACGAGCTGTGTTCCTCCGTGCTTCTCTCTCTTCCCGCGGTTACCATCCACTTTTCCACACCTGACTCACCCCCAGTCTTCCTTCATGAGTCAGGTGCTCTGGGAGAAGGCGCCGTGAAATCCATTTCTATATCTCTGTACACAAGCACCAGGGTGCCTCACGGCACAGAGCCTTTTCTTTGTTGAGAGGAGAGTGAGAGCTTGGTGCCACCACCTCCTGTCCCGAGAAGATCCTGGGGGAACCCGTGCCCCTGGGATGTCCCCACGTGCTCTCACCTGCTGCCCTCTCCCTGGGGTTCAGTTGCGGGGAGGGGTGTTTGCAGGGAAGGCCTCACCCCCAGGCCCCGTGGGTGGGGTTCCTTGCACTGAACATGAGGTAAGTGTGATCAGGGACGCTATAAAGGTGGCAGGTGGCCTTTTGAGGTAACAGAAGCCCCTCGTGGAGCCAGGGGGTCTTGGGAGAGGTGACCTCCCTGGAGAACTGCAGGACTGCAGAGCTCGCGGAAACCTTAGGGCCGCTGGATTCTATCACCTCATTTTGCAGGTGCAGGTACGATGACCCTGGGGCCAAACAATTTGCCCAAAGACACAGATAATTTATCGTGGTGCAGACCGAGGACTAGAATCTGGGCCCTAAGTCCTGGTCTAAGGGCTATTGTGGTTTTTTAATTCTGTTACTCTGCCTTTTTAAGTTCTGGACTTTCCTATAAGCGAGAGAAATGAAGTAGTGACCGTCGTAATGAGATTTCTCGGGGCATTTTCTCATGCAGGTTGTTGGGGAAAGAACATGAAGAGTTGCAGAATGTGTTTTGGTGTAGGACAGATGGCACAGGGGTGGTGGATGGCGGGGAGATGGGTCTGGTCTGCAGGGCTTGGACATGAAGTTCGTTTCACTGCTAGTGTGGGGGGAGGCTTTTCCTCCCTGAGCAAAGCCAAGCAGGGGATTTATTTTTGTAAGTCTGGATGATCAGAAGACCACCCTTCTCACGAGATGGGGCTGCCAGAGCTTCACATTTTTCCCAGTCTGGCGATGCCATGACATCTGACATTTTCCACTTTCTCTTATGGCATTTTTAAGTCATGATTCCAGAAGGGTCCCTATAACCCCTAGTAAATAGACAGCCATCACCATTTGCATGGGGATACCTGGTTCTTCTAGCAAAAAAAAAAATCAAGATTTTTGTATGATCAATACGGGTGCAGTCCTCTGTTGTGGAGTTCATGGAGTAGAAAAGTTTTTATTTTTTAAATATACTTGTGTATCCTGAAAACTTGCCCACTGCCTGGTATAACCCAGAAGCACTTGTCACTTTGAGGTACCTCTAGCAAGGCACCCATATTAGTCACTCTACCCTGGCCTGCTCCTCTGGAAGTGCGATGGTCCTGGAGCTGTGGGGGAGGTGATAGGTGGAAGGTGGGCTTTTCTCTAATACAGAGGGGAGGTCCTCGCTCGTTCAGTGCGCCTTATGGGGAACCTTTGGCACAGAATGCTGGTGGGAAAATACAGTTGTCTCTGTCCTTGCTTTAGAAAGCGCAGGTACACACACACGGCACAGCGTGTGTAAAGGAAATGCCCTAGGAGTCCTGGCTGGGAAACGGGACCAGCCCTGGTTAAGATTTCAATAGGCAGAGATGGAAATGGGAGGAGGGGGATGAAGGAAAAGCACGCAGAATCGGGAGAAGGGCACGGAGACGCGGGTTTTGGAAATGACCCAGCACCAACCAGTTTGTGGGATTTATGGATTCCGCACAGGAAAGAAAGCGTAGATGAATGAGTTTCATGAAAACAGAGAGCGGGGCAGACTACGGAGGGTCTGCAGAGCTGGGCTCAGCATGTGGGCTGAATGTGGTGTGTTTACTGGATGCCAAGTAGCCCGTGCTCATCGGCCCCTGTGGGGGTCGACAAGGGTGCGGAGGGGGTTCCCACCTTCCGATACCTGAAAGTGGGAGAAAAGTGAAGCTGGGGAAAGAACTGTCCAGCAGAGAGTAAAAGTGATGACATTTGGGTAAAGAGAATGCTGCCCTCCTGGGTCTGATTTCCCGGCTGAGCCCAGGTGATAGAGCCGTGTAGGCATTTCTTAAATAACAGATAATCTTAGTGTGACTTACGTGCTGCACGTGAGCTAGAGCAATCCGTGGCTCTAAAATCAGGAATTCAGAACGGCCAGGGTGGAGCGTGAGCCAAGTATTGTAACTGAAACTCTCCCCTCAGTGGCCATAATGAGGCATTAAAATGGAAACGCTGCAATTAACCAGGTCACACAAGATGAGAGTTTAAGGGTCCAGGAGCTGCACTGGGTGATACCCCATCACCTCGGCTGTAATCAGCCACTTTGGTCAGGACAGATTTCAAGGCAAAATAATAGCACACGGGTAAATCTCTCATCAGTAATTCCATTTACGCAAAATTCTAATTAGCTCTGCCTGAAAAGACATGTGTGCAGTGATAGAACGGGGAAGGAAATAAAACCTCCTTCCTTCGCTGGGGTGACACACGGCACAGGCCTCCTCGGAACGGAGGCTGATGTAATTTATCATCCAAACCAGGACACCCTTGAAAGCGAAGGAGGCCGCTGTTAACACTGGTGCCAGAACTACAGGCACAAACGGGGCCCGTCCCAGGCAGCCTGGCCGTGCGGTCACCCTGCCTCCCAGGATCAGCCGCAGGACCTTTCATTTTCCAAAGGCCTGAGTTCTCTTTGGGAAGATGAAAGAGCAAGTGCCCCATATTTGTTGCTGGGAGCAGCCTCTCTGGAAATGGAGCACAGGACGACCGTTTCCTATTGTTAGACTCACCCGGATCGTGACTCATGGATGCTCGTGGGAGGATGAGGAGAAGGTCGCTGTGTTCAAGCTCAGCGGCTGTAGGAGCGGGAACCCCACTGGGCCCCTGAGAGGACATGAGCTCGGTAGGGCCAGGACCAGGGCCAGTGCTGGAGGGGAGGGGTGGGTGGAGAAGACCAGGGGGGAACTGGAGTCCTGGAACACCCAGGGCTGTGGGACCCTGCGGGGAGCAGGTGAGGACAGACAGACGGACACCCACTCTCGGTGCTGGAAGCAGCGCCGCCCACAGTTGGATTTTCCTACAGCTGAAGATGCCGCTTAAAAAGAAATGACCCCCACACACACACACACCGTGATATGTGTGAACTTGAGAACGTGCAGGAGCCCTTGGGAGGGATTCCAGCGGGGAGAGACCCCCGGGGTGTGTGTAGGCTCCGAGCCTGCAGGGGCTGCAGAGAGAACAGAAAGGGAGACGCAGAGGAAGAGAGGGAGGCTGGCATCCCCACAGCCTCTGCAGTCACTTCACAAAGAGCTGTGTGGTCTGTGCCTCCGCTGGATTCATGTCACACCTCCCGGGTCACCGGCACTGACCGTGAGACCCCCTGGCCTGGGGTGCCCTCACACCGTCCACCAGCTTGTCACCTCCGCCGGGTTTCCTGGCTGCCCTTGTCAGAGACATTTACAGGAGAAAGTGGAGGAAGAGGCAGCCACGTTTATAACCACTCCATAGGTACCTGCTGTCTGTGAAAAAACAGACTTGTTTCCTAGAAGCAAAAAGTTACATAGAAGTACAAGTGCCTCTGAGCTGGGACCGCCAGGGAGACCCAGGGAGCTGGTGCACTGGCCACTGGATGAATCTGGGGTGTGGGAGAGGCCAGCGGGGGGCCGTGTGGTGGAGAAGGCTGTGGCCCAAGGGCATCCGTGTCCCGTGTGCAGGCACATGGCGACTGTGTGACCCAGAGGCCCCTGAGCACCAGGTGGGCTTCAGGAGTGAGAAATCCACCCAGACACACAGCACTGGCCAAAGCCAGTGCTGTGCCCGGGCATCCCCTGATGTACATCTGGGTCTAATCGGCCGATCACTAGACTCCAAGAAGGAGTGTTTGATTCGCGTCTGTGGGGACTAAGCTGTCTGAACGCAGGAAAGTAAGTGGGAGCCGCTCGGCGCCTGAGCCGCCCCTCAAGGTTGTCAGGACGCCTATGCCTTTGATGCCCCTCCTCGGGGAGGGCGGTGGGGGGCAGCCTGTCAGCACAGACATGGGTTGCTGGGGTCAGTGGTCCTTTCCTGATTAATGAGTGCTTACAGCGTGCAAGGACTTGTATCACACACTGCTGCACAGTCCCTGGACTTAGTGTCGCGATGCCCTGGCTGTTACAGATGGGGAAGCAGCTCAGGGCACGAGGGTGACCAGCCCTGGGCCTGGGTTCTGAGTGGGAGTCACCACGCGTCCCTGAATCCAAACACAGCACCTGATGCCAAGGATACCATAGCACAGACGGTTTTGGGGAGCCTTTCTGATTTGAAGGTTCAAGTCACCTTTCCCCGGATCGTTCTAACTGTTGGACTCTCTGGGGCTGTGTCTTGTCTCCTTTACACTGGTCCTGACTTGACCAGTGAGTAGATTGACCTCAGGGATCCATCACGCCCAGGAGCAGTGTCACGGAGCCACCTGCAGACTGGAGATCAAAACACGCGGCCAAGTGCTCGGCACAGATAACTTGTGGCTTGGGCTACGATTTGGGGGCCTTTTACCAAATCCAAATGTCACAGTTTCACATTAGGTTGTAGCAGCTTTGGGTTCTGACTTTCCACTGCAGCGCACTCAGTCTTGGTGAAACCCACCTGATGACAGGTGCCACCACTGTAAAGTGGGTGCTGCTAAAACCCTCCCAAACCCAGCCACAGGGGCCAGGACCACGGCAGCAGGCAAATGCTGCGGCCGAATCTAGGGGCTCAGCTTAGCAGCCGCTCTCAGGGAGAACTCAAGGCCCCCACCCCAGCAGGCATCTAATGATTTTCTGTTACAAACGGGGGAAGGAAGGCCCAGGAAGGTAAGATACCAGCCCTGGACGCAGAGCCAGGGCGCCGTGAGCGCTGCTGCACAGCCAGCTCGGCGAGCGGCAGCAGGTCTGGGCGCACAGGTTTCGACGTTTCTGTTCATATTCTCTGCAGCATGGACGCTGCCCTCTCCCTGTGCAGCTCATCTTACTATCAAGTCAGGCGTCTCTGATGCAGCCTGTGCATCCAGAGACCTTGCTGCTTCCTTTCTTTGCTGCTAAAACGTAAAGAAATTACTTAGAAATAGTCATCATTTCATGCTTTTTCTTGTTTCAATGAGTTGGTTTCACAGATATTTCCCTTAAGAAAAAAATGTATGAACCCTCGCTTAGAATGTTCTAAGTCTCAGATTTTGATAGGGAATTGCTGCTTACAAAGTAGCCATATATATACACACACTATAAATATATATATTTTTTAAACTAAATACTTTGTAAGTAGCAATTCACTGTATCTACTTTATATGTTTTATTTATTAGATATAATAAATATATATTTAAATATATAACATATATAAAATAAATACATGTATGTTTTTAAGCCTAAACATCAACTAATCACTTGTTCTTTATCTGATACATATTCACTGAAAAATATTCACTTTTTTTTTCTAATAGAATTAATGCTTTTAAAATTTAGTTGGGGGTTTCCAGTGCCAAGATTACAGTCCTCTGAAAGTTGCTGGTGGGTGGACTCCTGGCTGGGGATCCTGAGCCCTGGAGAAGCTCTGCCAACAGGAAGCTGCAGTGGCGGCCGCAGGGAGTCCCGGGGTGGGTCCGGCCGCCTCCCTGCAGCTGGTAGCAGCTCTGGATGGTCAGCTGGCACCGAGGGCTGAGCGGTGGGAGGGGAGCCCAAGGTTAAACATGGGTCTCCGGGCATCCCTGGTGGCGCAGTGGTTGAGAGTCCGCCTGCCGATGCAGGGGACACGGGTTCGTGCCCCGGTCTGGGAAGATCCCACGTGCCGCGGAGCGGCTGGGCCCGTGAGCCATGGCCACCGGGCCTGCGCGTCCGGAGCCTGTGCTCCGCAACGGGAGAGGCCACAACAGTGAGAGGCCCGCATACCGCAAAAAAATAAATAAATAAGTGGGTCCCCTCCCTGCCTGGTGACCTCCTGGAGTAATTGCTCTGCATTTCTAGCCCTGAGTTTTCTCATTCATAAAATGATTTGTCTTCAGTAACTTATTTCGTCAAGAAAACCGGACTGGGACGTGGCTGGATCTGCACCAGCAGGAGGGCAGGGAGGGCCTGGCGCAGAGTCCAGAGGGAGAGGCAGGGCCGCGGGCACCCGAGTCCCATCAGAGGCAAACCCTCCTGGCCGGCGGGGTCTGATTCTCCTCTGTTACCTGCTCAGACAGGCCGTCAGTGTAATCGTAGACCGTACATTCTAGAAATATTCCTTAAGAGCCTGTGTATCACTTGGGCTTGATCTCACTGCGTGCTACAGAACCAGATAGAAGTGACGTGAACAGGAAGGAAGGAAGTTTCCCGCTCATATCCAAGTGTGAGGGGGGCGCGGTCAGACCTGGGGGCTCTGGGACATCATTCAGAGCAAGGCCCCATCTTCCTGCTGCGTCAGCTCCTGAATCAGGCTTCCGTCCTCAAAGTTGGAGCTTCAGCCCTTATGTCAGAGTCCAGGCCTGAGGCCGGGTACACAGGGAGGCCTGAGACGCCCTCCTTGGTCACTCGGTCCCCTTCAGCATCCTTCACCCGGATCCCAGGTGACGTGCTCCAGTGTCACGTAGGCCATGGGAACGCCGGCTCACAGGAGGCGAAGGCAGTGCATGTGGGGGGCTGAGAAGCAGAGGACGTGGACACCCAAATGTACTGGGTGCTAACAGAAGAAAAAGCAAGTTTGATGTGGACTGGACCACAGAGACGTTTCCCATCTGTTCTGAGTCTTTAGGGCTGAGGGTTCCCCGTGGCCGCACCATCTCTGCTGGAATCCCACAGACGTGCTGGACTCGGAGCCTCTGAACACTGCAGACCCCGTGCTCCTTGCTTCTGTCTGTGCGTCTGTGGACTGTGTGTGCCCCCTCTGAGGGGGCGGGTGACGGAGGCCTCCAGGCAGCCTGCCTTAGCAAGTCCTCGGCCTTGGGAGCGGGACCCCTTTCCCTACTGGAATCCTCTCCAAGGACGCATGTGGCGACCACCCAGAGGGCCTCCCTGGGCCTCTGCATGGTCCCTCATGGGATGAAGAGTTGTCTAGGGACCCAAAGAGGAAGCTGGCTGGTAAGTCATAGAGGGCCTGGCCCACCACACCGAACAGACCTCTGACCCGTGGAGGATGGTCACTCTGGAAGCTTCCTCTCTGGAGCCTGGCTGGTCTCATCTAGACCCAGAATACGAGGGCCCAACTGTGGTGCAGCACTCAGGATCCATCCCCTCTGCCCTGCTGGTGGAGGACTGGAGGCAGGCCTGGACTTGCCCCCTCAAAACCTGTCCCCCTCCCACCCCGGAACCTGGCTCAGGATCCACTGCCCTCCAGACTGACACCAAGACAGCAAAGAAGCGGGACCCCAGAACAAAGTGAGAGGTGGGCACAGCAGGCAGGTGCTTCCATGGTTGCGAGGCCCACCCGGACTTAGAATGCGGTCGGAGGGGAGACAGAACCCCGAGTGTGGGGCCTCTTGTCCATCAGGTCCTGGGAGGGTCATGCCCAGCCCCCCATCGCCTCCTGAGACAGTCCTGCTGCCTCACGTTCCTTCCTCACTGTGTTGCCGGGACCGCACAACTGGATCTGGGGGCAGAGGACCCCTCTTCCTGTCCCAGTTCCTCCTGGCTGCACTCCAGAGCCATGGCATGGGGGTGGTACTCCCCTGCCACCACCCGCTACAGTCTCGTCACACGCACCAGACCTGGGCTGCCAGGACCTCTCAGAGATGCGTCTTCCTGAACATAACAGAACCTTCCTGCTACATCAGAGCTCCCCTCTGTAAACAGCAAAATGGGAGACATCTTCTGACTTTAAAAAATTTAAGAGATTAAAATGCCTTTTGCCCACATGAAAAAGTATCAGAGACATAAATCAATCTTTTCTTAGAGAGTCCAAGGTTCATCCTTGAAAAATCAGCTATCAGAAGATGCCACGGGACCACCGACACTGAACCTCTTAAAATTTATGATCTTTGTCTCTCTGTTGTGTGGCCCAAGTTGCAGTTTGTTATCTGAGTTCTCATCCTGGCTTCTCCTATGCTTTCTGTAACTTTTTTCAACTGTAAATAATCAATCGACACATTTCCCTACTATTAATGTGCCTTGTAGTCTCTGCTGCTTCTAATCAGCAAATTTGAATGCACTGAGAGCCCGGAAACCAATAATCCAAGACTTCTCAATGTCTACCTAAAATATAGGTAACTTGTCTCCAGATGTGTATATGAGAGGCTTTCCATTGAACTGAGAAGTTTATTTTGATGTTCTTAATGCCTCATTCAGGATAAACTAAGTCATCATCGTGCAGCTGAATTCTAAAAGCTAGTGTTTTAAGTGTGAAAGGAAATCACACCTGGCCAGTTAAACAGGCAGCAAAGGCTTAAGCCTTCAGGACCATCGCAACGGAGAGAGAGGTGAACTCACCCCCATAGGACCGGACGCTGGGAAGGGGGGCTTTCACGGCGGTTGGGGGATTCTCTATAAACTGGCTCAGTGGGCTTCTTGGTAAAACTGGGCAGGCTTGGCAGGACAAGACCTTGTCCTGAAGGGGCCCTGAGGAGCTGGAGCCAAGTGTGGACAAGGGAACCTTGTCCCTCACGAGTCCAGCACACTGCCCATGGCCACAGGGGAGGCCCCAGTCCACCGTGCGGCTTCCGGTTGTCTGTTGAGAGTTTTAGGATTGTTTTTATGAAAGGTTATTAAGCTGGAAAGATGGCTCTTGTGAAGTTCAAGAAGAGGATACAAATGGCACTGAGAATTCTATCGTTACATCAGAAGTCACTTGGGATAGCCCAGTGCCTCTAATTGGTAGCTTTTGAAGACAATTGAGCAGCTCTCTCCCTTATTTGTCTAAAGGGCTTGCAACAAATAATTTAGGACCTATTTTGAAGCCTGCTAAATGCGGGCTACTTAAACTGTCAAGTATCTTCCAATTATGGTAAACAACTCTTTGAATATTCAGCTGTGAAAACAAGGATCCCTTGGTTCCAGTGGAGATCGGAAAATTGCTTAGTTGGCTTCTTTTAAGTACTCGCTGTTTATAAATGCATGATGCATTTTCCTGGGACTATCTCCAGCATTATCTACAAAATGAAAACGTTTTTATTAGCTAAGATGTTTACAAAGAATCCCATTTGTAATTTGGCGTGCAGTTTTACTTACCCTGTATGATATATGAGTTCTACTTAAACATACCAAATTTGAATGTCTGTATAGTCCTTAAAAGATAGCTAAATGAAATGTTCACATGTTTTATAACCCTCATAAAACATGTGCTTCAGCCCTGATGACCTAAAGAAAAGGCGCGGGATTCTGCCAATCTGAGAAGCCCCGAGCGTCAGTGCTGCTGGTCTGATGCTTCCCTTTCTCTTTGGGGAGCAGAGCCACACACAACAGTCACCTCTTGGGGGACCTTCCCCGAAGAAGGCCCCTCCATCCCGCCCTGCCCCTCTCATCACTCCACATGCTCTGCCCTGGATTTCCTCAGCACGAAGGAGTTCAGTTCATCTGTGCTGTTCTGAAGCTGCTGACGCTTTCCTCCATCATGATATGGTCACATGGCATGGGGTGTTCAGGGGGCTGGGGGTGGCTTGGACCCAGCCACTCTCCGTGGAGGGGCTGGCCGTGCCACGCAGCCTCAGGTGGCTCGTGTGAGGGTGACTTCTGGAGGTCTGCTCCAGATCCAACAGGGCAGGGGGCTCTGCAGTGTTCCCCTGCCCCGGGAGCCCCACATCCAAGCCTCATGCTGCTTCGCTGCCCCATCCCCACAGTGATCAGGTGCGGCCCCTGCACAATACTTCCCTCCGTGTGCTTTGTGAAGTAGCTGGAAACAGCTGTGAAGCTTTTATGTGTACCCTTATGCAGAGTTTTAAATATTAAGGAAAGATCTGGGGCAATGAGGGAGGAGCCAGGGGAAATCACCAAGATTAGAGATGCTCAAGCAATAGTTACAACAACCTAAGCTTTTCCTTTTTTAAATTATGATTGCACTGCTTCCTGTGGAAGACAGGGAGCTCTTAATATGAGTTCTGGCACCTCTAGGGCTTTTCATGACAAAACACCGGGGCTTCTCCCATAGTGCCCATCGAGGCACTCAATGAACCTTGGGTTCCATGACTGCTTTCCCTTTGGCTCTGTGCCCTCCCAAGCGTATCTATTGTCTTCTTTTTTTCCTCCCTTGCTTCTCCCATCTCATTCTAAGCAGTTAAGCCTGCACAGCCCAACTGGGCACAACACTGCCCTGGACAGTGATGCAGAGGCATTTATGGACGTGTTTGTAATGCTGAGGTGGGTGGAGAGATCGTCTGGGCGGGAAGAGCCTGGGCTCCAGAGTCAGCAAACCTGAGTCTCAGCTTCCCACCACTGCTTGCTGGTTGTGATCTTTGTAAAGTTCTGTGGCCTCCCCAGTCTTCAGTTTCTTATCAGCAAAGGACAGAGCATAGAAGGTATGTGCCCAATGAGCCACTGAGATGACTAAAAGAGGTGATGGCTATGGACATGCCCTGCACGAGGCAGGCACTGAATAGACAGCGACCACTTTTAGTAACTGATTGAAATTCATTAGTAAATGCAGTTCTCTGAGCGTGAGCCCTCTTATAGGGAAGCCCTGAGATCAGCTGTGTGCAGGTGCTTAACCTGGGTCTTTGAAGGATGTGGAGCAACAGGGACTCTCATTCCTGGCTGATGGGATGCAAAATGGTGCAGCCACTTAGGAAGACAATTGTGTGGTTTCTTCGAAGCTAAACATACTCTTACCATATGATCCAGCAATTACACTCTTTGATATTTACCCAAATAAGCTGAAAGTGTATCCATACAAAAACCTGCATGCAAATGTTTATAGCATAAACATAACTGCCAAAACTGGGAGGCAGTCGAGATGTCCTTCAGTAGGTGGTGGGTAAATAAACTGTTGTCCATCCAGACAATGGAATGTTTTTCAGTGTTAAAAGGAAATGAGCCATCAAGCCATGAAGGACATAGAAGAAGTTTAAATGCACGTTACTAAGTGAGAAAGCTGCCTACTGTGTGATTCCAGTTACGTGACATCCTGGCAAAACTACGGAGACAGTGAACAGATCAGTGGTTGCCAGGGGCTGGGGCTGGAGAGGGCTTAATAGAGCACAGAGGATTTTTAGGGTGGTGAGAATACTCTGGATGGTACTCTCATAGCAGACGTGTATTTATCAGATCCCAGGAGACTGTGTAACACGAAGAGTGAGCCCAAATGTATATTTAGTTGATAATAATGCATCAATATCGCTTCATCCATTGGCACACTGACAAGATGTAAATAATGGGGGAAGGCGTGTGGGAGGGGAGAGGGAGCATACAGGAACTGTCTGTTTTTCCTGCTCAGTTTTTCCTTAAACCTAAGCTGGCTGCTCTAAAGATAGCCTATGGATTTAAAAATGTCTGATCGCCCACTCTAATAATTTATTAACTGAACTGCTCCAGTGTTAAATTGAACATACAAGTAATCATGTGTGCGCTACATGGACGTAAGCTCAGCTCTGCCCCAGTACTTCCTGATACAGAGATGCTGACTGTTCCTCGTGCATCACAGGCCACTCCGTCCAACTGGATCAGCAATTCCCAGGTCATCGCCGGGGTCCTGCTGACACTGTCCTTACCTGAACAAAAAACCCACCCAGCCGACAGCCAGGACACCTCTATGCCCGGCGAGGGCAAAGGCAGCTGTCCGTCCATTGAGAAAAGCATTGTCTCCTTCCAAACGGAGTTTCTACTGGGAGGGGGCGGTGAGGCCCGGACCCAGTTCCAGCCCCGGGAATCCCCGTGGTCACGTGGCTACTCATGGGCGGAAAACGAGCAGAATGATGTGAAGCCCCTCCAGGCTGGGGTCTTCAGAAGAATTTTCTTTCTTCCTTGACCAGCTGGAAGCAATGGATTTCAAGGGGCCATAGGTGACCACACAGCTCAACTCACCGTGAGGAGCTGCCACCCAGATTTGACAGCTTCTTGAGCAAGAAATTGACTTGTTTTCGTTTCTACAGCTGTGGTGAAACTACCACCACTTAGCAGCTTTAAACAAGCCATTCATCACCTCCTGGCTCCATGGTCAGACGTCTGGCTCAGTGAGATGGGCTCTGGGCCTCTGTCCCTTTCCCGGCTCACGGATCTGTGGCTGAATTCAGCTCCTGAGGCTGTAGGACTGAGCCCCATCCCAGGCTGTCAGCGGGAGGGGGCAGTCTTTGCTTGCAGAGGTTGGGAATGAACCCCTTCTCATGACCCTGTGACCCCTGTAGCGTGCATCTCTCTGCTTCTGTGGGAGAAGGTTCTCTGCTTTGCTGTTACAGGTGGTAGGTTGGGCCCAGGTGATCCAGACCTGGGGAGATGAGCTGAGAGGATCTTAGGGCCAGGAAGGAGGGGACAGCCCCCAGGACCTAGGCCATCTGTGGACACTGGAAATCCACCTGCTCTGTAGCGCAGCTGGGGAGCCGGAGGGGAGGTGCCACACTGACCGAGGGGGGACCTGGGTGGGCCGGTGAGACGCAGCTATACCAGGATCCCAAGTTCAAAGCAAAAGTGCCGAGATCAGGAAGCCAGGCAGCCTGGCTGGGGGATGGGGCTGCTGGGTTCCCTCCTCGGGGTCTGCCATTCCCTGAACGCTCTCATCCCGTAAATTGGATCCAAATGATGGATCCGGGAACCTTGGGGAAAAGCTGTCCTGAGACACCAGCCCTGTCTGGGGCCGCGGCATCAAGCCCAGGAAGAGCTTGTCAGGAGGGCTTTGCTGCCATGCCCGTCACACGTAGATCTGTGTGTCGTCCCTCCAGGCTGTGCGCCATGTGAGGACAGGACTTTTCCTCCGGGAAACAGTGGACACTCTGAGTGTGCTGTGGGAAGGTCAGGAAGCGGGTGGGAGTGAGAGCATCGTGATGAGGCACCAGGGACCAGGGTTAGGGTCAGAGAAGGAGGGCCCCACCCTCGGAAGGTCTCAAGACCCTGGCACCCAGGTGAAGTGAGAATATGACCCAGCGCAGGGCCGGGCCCTGAGCAGTTGCAGATCTGGTTTCAGTGGGTGAGTTTGCAGAGGACAGAGTGGGGGTTATACAGATTTTAGAGGCCGAGGGTACCATCCTCCAACTTCGTGTGTCCGCAGGATCTAGCAGGCGGTGACACTGTGGACAAGTGGGAGTTCGGACCAGAGGCGGCAAGTGACGGGCCTCAGGGCTCCAGGATTGTTTCTGGAAAAGAGAGACCTTCCACTTTTACCATCTGAATGCGCGTGTCTGTGTGCGTTCAGGTTTCTGCTTTTCTTTTTAATTTTGCGTAGCACCGGGCGTTAAATGTTTTTCTTTAGCCGAGTTGCACGGGCCTCTGCTCCCTGATGAACGGGGCCAGCTCTCTGTCGAAGGCTTCTCCTCCAGCAGATCTGTCCTGAGTGCTGGCTCTTGCCTTTCACTCTAGACACGATGGGATTTGATAAGCAGGGACACCCTGAGACTAGCCAGTGACAGTGGCCATTATCATTTATTAAGCAGGTGTTGAATGAACTGATCTTTTTATCGCAATGCAGGTTTACAGGGCAGTAGGCGATCTGTGCTTCAGTGCGCTCTGCTGCGTTGATAAATTAACAGATGTCGATTGATTTTTTCCCTCCAGTCGCCTGTTTATACCTGACAGGCCATACTTTATAGCTGAGCAGTTATTTGAAGTTATAAACATTATAATTAGCAATTTTTTAATTAGGCTGACAATTAACAGGAGATTTGCAAAGCTGCTAATTTGACATGTCCTACTCTCCGTAGTGTTTATGTTAACCACAACTCGAGTGAATTCAATTGAACAAAACCGTGGTGTCTGGAAAAAAATCAATCTCAGAAAAACCTTTTCTCCCCACTTGGTTGGTATCATGGCACTTCAGACAGAAAAGTGGCAATTCAGTGTGATTTCACAAGATAACAGCACAAAGACTACGCTGAACATGGAACAGTGGTTGCTCCATGATGAGCTGAAGGCCAGGGTACCCAGTACAGAAGAGTCCGTGTCAGTCCCAGGACCCTCGTCACCACTGTGTGCTGTGTTGAACTGTCAGAGCCAGAGAGAGACACGGAGAGAGAGACAGAGACAGAGAGACAGAGTGCGGGGGACGGGTTGCACCTCTGGGCCCCCTGGGAACTCCCAGCTTCTCTGTCTTTCCATCAGTATCTTCCAGCCAAAGGGAGCTTTCCTGACTGCGCTCTGATTCTGGGATGCTGAATATTCCACTCAGCGTCAAGGATATAGTGCACTACATCCTCGGAAGTCTTCTGAGATCTGTCACTGGGTGACCACTTCCAGCCGAGGAGACGTCACCTGCTGTCGGGCCCCTCAACAGACTTTAGAGAAAGGAGCTGTATGCCCTGGACGTTGTAGTTTTCTAGGAGACGGGAGAAGCCAGGAGCTGAAGAGCTGGAATTCCTTGAGAATTCTCAGTAAGGTGAAGTGAAAGTGTTGCTTCTATTGTGATTTTTAAAGGAGGAAGGAAATTTTAAGCACAAAAGAATATGAATTTTTCAAATTCCATGACTTATTCTTGCTTTCTTTTCCCACGGCTGAGTCTTACTGCCTATTAGCAATGAGTGCGCCATTAATTAGAATCAGCAGTGCCACCAGAAACGATTTATGGAGGCTGAGAGACACTGTCGGAGTCTGATTAATACCATTCCACTGCTTTCATGTTTTCTTGAAAATCTAGATCTGAAGAGACGTGCCACCCCTTTGGATCTCTCGCCGACACTTTACACGGCGCACGGGCTGGAGAATATCACGTGTGGGGCATGGGGCGTGGAGCTGCCCCGTAAGACCCCAGCTTCACCTGCACCTTCGCTCAAAGCAGATTGGATAGAAGGCACTGCTTCACGGGCACGGGGTTTCCAAATTCTTTCTCCTACAGCATCTTGCTTGTAGCAGGTTGGCTTTGCTTTTCTCTGCCTGACCTGATGCTTCCATGTGGGAGAAACCCCAGTGTCCCTGGGCCAAAGGAGAGCTGAGCCCCAAGCATAATGATACCCCATATGACAAGTGCATTACTTTAAAATTACTAGTTATAATTATTATAGTTAACTTGATACCAGAGAGCATATTTGCCTAAAGGAACTTACTTCCAGTAAAACTCTACACTCATCCCACATACGGTACTGTCCAGTCCAGATCTTAGGGTCCCAATATCAGGTGTAAAGGCCATTCACAAAGCCAAGTATTTCTAATATAGGGAAACAGTTTTGTACAATTGAGCTTGCTCTGCTTCTCTCTCTCCCTCTCTCTCTGTGTCTCTCTCTGGATCCATGGAGGGGAGGCAGGAGGTGAGCTGAGAGTGATGTCTGCAGAACCCCAGGGTCTGAGACTGACCGTCTGGGACCCTCAGATAGGCATAGATTGTCCTGAACACTCCATTAACCCAAAGGAAATTATTTTAAAATGACTTTCCAAGATATTGGTACCCATATGGATGATCACTTGCCTTAAAAAAGGCTGAATCACTATGTGTATTCTCCTTCGAAGGGCGGGCAGTGAGTAAAACATCCCAGAAATATATTAATAAAAATGCTTAAAATTTTCTACAGACTTTACTCTTGCGTGGGCTCATTACAGTTATCTGAAAAAGTAAATCTGTGCTTTATTTTATGGGAGGCAGTAGATTTCACACCTCACAACAAGTGTTCCTGAAACCCACTAATTCATAAGCTCGTATGTAATGTAAACATGAAAAACAGGTCTCTTCCCTCCCCGGAGAGGTCATTCGACACCCACAGGACAACTTCGAGCAGAGATGCTGCCTACAACATTCAGGACAGGACGAGTCACCCGGGCGCTGACCAGCGTGAATTCCCTGCTCCAGTCGGCCACGCCTGGGGGAGCATCCGATTAAAAATGCGTCCTCCAGCTTTCACTCTTCTTTAATTTCACTAGTGTTGTTTTCCACATCTGCTCTAGATATCGGTCAAAATGCCGATCTTTCACCCAGAGGACGGAGTATTTGAAAATACAGAAGATTTCGGTTGTCCTCTGTTTTGATGGTTAAACAAGCAGGGCATTCTTGCTGTGGTTTTCTGAGCACAAATGGCTAATCGATAGTGAATTCGTTATAATTAAATGTGCACTGCTGAGGTGTCGGATGCTCACGGTGAAGCGCTCACTTCTGATGGGCCCGGTGATCCCCACAAACCAGCCCGTCCACTGTCCCCTGCCACACCCATCCCGTCGGTGCAGGAAGGGGCGCTAACAGGCGCCTGCTCTTCAGGCTGCGCCTCGTGTTTGTTTGGAAACCAACCCCCAGTTGTTCTAGGGGGTCCCTCTCAGGACGAGGCGGTCGGATAGAGCAGACAGCCGACGGATGCCCCTGGAGGGAGCCAATCCCCTGGCCCTCCCGCCGTCCACGGTCCCCTCCTGCCACCCATCCTGGTCTTTATTTTTTTTTTTTTTACATCTTTATTGGAGTATAATTGCTTTACAATGGTGTGTTAGTTTCTGCTTTATAACAAAGTGAATCAGTTATACATATACATATGTTCCCATATCTCTTCCTTCTTGTGTCTCCCTCCCTCCCAGCCTCCCTATACCACCCCTCTAGGTGGTCACAAAGAACGAGCTGATCTCCCTGGGCTATGCGGCTGCTTCCCACTACCTATCTATTTTACGTTTGGTAGTGTATATATGTCCATGCCACTCTCTCACTTTGTCACAGCTTACCCTTCCCCCTCCCCATATCCTCAAGTCCATTCTCTAGTAGGCCTGTGTCTTTATTCCTGTCTTACCCCTAGGTTCTTCATGATATTTTTTTTCTTAAATTCGATATATGTGTGTTAGCATACAGTATTTGTCTTTCTCTTTCTGACTTAATTCACTCTGTATGAAAGACTCTAGGTCCACCCACCTCATTACAAATAGCTCAATTTCGTTTCTTCTTATGGCTGAGTAATATTCCATTGTATATATGTGCCACATCTTCTTTATCCATTCATCTGATGATGGACACTTAGGTTGTTTCCATCTCCTGGCTATTGTAAATAGAGCTACAATGAACATTTTGGCACATGACTCTTTTTGAATTATGATTTTCTCAGGGTATATGCCCAGTAGTGGGATTGCTGGGTCATATGGTAGTTCTATTTGTAGTTTTTTAAGGAACCTCCATACTGTTCTCCATAGTGGGTGTACCAATTCACATTCCCACCAGCAGTGCAAGGGTGTTCCCTTTTCTCCACACCCTCTTCAGCATTTATTGTTTCTAGATTTTTTGATGATGGCCATTTTGACTGGTTTTTTTTGTTCTTCTATCTCTAATTGCTTTAGGTGCAAGGTTAGGTTGTTTATTCGAGATGTTTCCTGTTTCTTAAGGTAGGGCTGTATTGCTATAAACTTCCCTCTTAGAACTGCTTTTGCTGCATCCCATAGGTTTTGGGTCATCGTGTCTCCATTGTCATTTGTTTCTAGGTATTTTATTATTTCCTCTTTGATTTCTTCAGTGATCACTTCGTTATTAAGTAGTGTATTGTTTAGCCTCCATGTGTTTGTATTTTTTACAGATCTTTTCCTGTCTCATAGTGTTGTGGTGGGAAAAGATACTTGATATGATTTCAATTTTCTTAAATTTAACAAGGCTTGATTTGTGACCCAAGATATGATCTACCCTGGAGAATGTTCCATGAGCACTTGAGAAAATGTGTATTCTGTTGTTTTTGGATGGAATGTCCTATAAATATCAATTAAGTCCATCTTGTTTAATGTATCATTTAAAGCTTGTGTTTCCTTATTTATATTTTCATTTTGGATGATCTGTCCATTGGTGAAAGTGGGGTGTTAAAGTCCCCTACTATGAATGTGTTACTGTCGATTTCCCCTTTTATGGCTGTTAGTATTTGCCTTATGTACTGAGGTCCTCCTATGTAGGGTGCATAAATATTTACAATTGTTATATATTCTTCTTGGATTGCTCCCTTGATCATTGTGTAGTGTCCTTCTTTGTCTCTTCTAATAGTCTTTATTTTAAAGTCTATTTTGTCTGATATGAGAATTGCTATTCCAGCTTTATTTTGGTTTCCATTTGCATGGAATATCTTTTTCCATCCCCTCACTTTCAGTCTGTTTGTGTCTCTAGGTCTGAAGTGGGTCTCTTGTAGACAGCATATATATGGGTCTTGTTTTTGTATCCATTCAGCCAATCTGTGTCTTTTGGTGGGAGCATTTAGTCCATTTACATTTAAGGTAATTATCGATATGTATGTTCCTATTCCCATTTTCTTAATTTTTCCTTTCTTAAAAGTTCCTTCTCATGTGTTTCTTGCCTAGAGGAGTTCCTTTAGCATTTGTTGTAAAGCTGGTTTGGTGGTGCTGAACTCTCTCAGCTTTTGCTTGTCTGTAAAGGTTTTAATTTCTCCATCAAATCTGAATGAGATCCTTGCTGGGTAGAGTAATCTTGGTTGCAGGTTTTTCTCCTTCATCACTTTAAATATGTCCTGCCAGTCCCTTCTGGCTTGCAGAGTTTCTGCTGAAAGATCAGCTGTAACCTTATGGGGATTCCCTTGTGTGTTATTTGTTGTTTTTCCCTTGCTGCTTTTAATATGTTTTCTTTGTATTTAATTTTTGACAGTTTGATTAATATGTGTTTTGGCGTATTTCTTCTTGGATTTATCCTGTATGGGACTCTCTGTGCTTCCTGGACTTGATTTACTATTTTCTTTCCCATATTAGGGAAGTTTTCAACTGTAATCTCTTCAAATATTTTCTCAGTCCCTTTCTTTTTCTCTTCTTCTTCTGGAACCCCTACAATTCGAATGTTGGTGCGTTTAATATTGTCCCAGAGGTCTCTGAGACTGTCATCAGTTCTTTTCATTCTTTTTTCTTTATTCTGCTCTGCAGTAGTTATTTCCACTATTTTATCTTCCAGGTCACTTATCCGTTCTTCTGCCTCAGTTATTCTCCTATTGATCTCATCTAGAATATTTTTCATTTCTTTTATTGTGTTGTTCATCGTTGTCTGTTTCATCTTTAGTTCTTCTAGGTCCTTGTTAAACGTTTCTTGTATTTTCTCTGTTCTATTTCCAAGATTTTGGATCGTCTTTACTATCATTATTCTGAATTCTTTTTCAGGTAGACTGCCTATTTCCTGTTCATTTGTTAGGTCTGGTGGGTTTTTATCTTGCTCCTTCATCTGCTGTGTGTTTTTCTGTCTTCTCATTTTGCTTATCTTACTGTGTTTGGGGTCTCCTTTTTGTAGGCTGCAAGTTCGTAGTTCCCATTGTTTTTGGTGTCTGTCCCCAGTGGCTAAAGTTGGTTCAGTGGGTTGTGTAGGCTTCCTGGTGGAGGGAACTAATGCCTGTGTTCTGGTGGATGAGGCTGGATCTTGTCTTTCTGGTGGGCAGGTCCGCGTCTGGTGGTGTGTTTTGGGGTGTCTGTGGACTTACGATTTTAGGCAGCCTCTCTGCTAATGGGTGGGGTTGTATTCCTGTCCTGCTAGTTGTTTGGCATAGGGTGTCCAGCAATGTAGCTTGCTGGTCGTTGAGTGAAGCTGGGTGCTGGTGTTGAGATGGAGATCTCTGGGAGATTTTCGCCATTTGATATTATGTGGAGCTGAGAGGTCTCTTATGGACCAGTGTCCTGAAGTTGGCTCTCCCACCTCAGAGGCACAGCACTGACTCCTGGCTGCATGACGAAGAGTGTTTCGTCCACATGGCTCAGAATAAAAGGGAGAAAAAGTAGAAAGAAAAGAAAGGAAGGAAGGAAGGAAGGAAGGAAGAGGGAGGAAGGAAGAAGGGAGGGAGGAGGGAAAGAAAGAAAGAAAAGGTAAAATAAAATAAAATAAAGTAAGATAAAATAAAGTTATTAAAATAAAAAATAATTGTTAAGAAAAAAAAATTTTTTGAAAAGAAAAAAAAATCGGACGGATAGAACCCTAGGACAAATGGTGGAAGCAAAGCTATACAGACATAATCTCACACAGAAACATACACATACACACTCACAAAAAGAGGAAAAGTGGAAAAAATCATAAATCTTGCTCTCAAAGTCCACCTCCTCAGTTTGGGATGATTTGTTGTCTATTCATGTATTCCACAGATGCCGGGTACATTAAGTTGATTGTGGAGATTTAATCCACTGCTCCTGAAGCTGCTGGGAGGGATTTCCCTTTCTCTTCTTTGTTCGCACAGCTTCCTGGGCTCAGCTTTGGATTTGGCCCCGCCTCTGCGTGTAGGTCACAGGAGGGCGTCTGTTCTTCGCTCAGACAGGATAGGGTTAAAGGAGCAGCTGATTCGGGGTCTCTGGCTTAGTCAGGCCGGGGGGAGGGAGGGGTACGGGTGCGGGGCAGGCCTGCGGTGGCAGAGGCCGGTGTGACGTTGCACCAGCCTGAGGCGCGCCATGCATTCTCCCGGGGAAGTTGTCCCTGAATCCCGGAACCCTGGCAGTGGCAGGCTGCACAGGCTCCCCGGAAGCAGGGTGTGGATAGTGACCTGTGCTCACAGACAGGCTTCTTGGTGGCGGCAGCAGCAGCCTTAGTGTCTCATGCCCGTCTCTGGGGTCCACGCTTTTAGCCGCGGCTCACGCCCGTCTCTAGAGCTCCTTTAAGCAGCGCTCTTAATCCCCTCTCCTCACGCACCGGGAAACAAAGAGGGAAGAAAAAGTCTCTTGCCTCTTCGGCAGGTCCAGACTTTTCCTTGGACTCCCTCCCAGCTAGCCGTGGTGCACTAACCCCCTGCAGGCTATGTTCACGCCACCAACCCCATTCCTCTCCCGGAGCTCCGACTGAAGCCCAAGCCTCAGCTCCCAGCCCCGCCCGCCCCGATCGGGTGAGCAGACAAGCCTCTCCGGCTGGTGAGTGCTGGTTGGCACCGCTCCTCTGTGCAGGAATCTCTCCGCTTTGCCCTCCACACCCCTGTTGCTGTGCTCTTCTCCGCGGCTCCGAAGCTTTCCCCCTGCGCCACCCGCAGTCTCCGCCCGCGAAGGGGCTTCTAGTGTGTGGAAACCTTTCCTCCTCCACAGCTCCCTCCCACTGGTGCAGGTCGAGTCCCTATCCTTTTGTCTCTGTTTATTATTTTTTTCTTTTTCCCTACCCAGGTACGTGGGGGGGTTTTGCCTTTTGGGAGGTCTGAGGTCTTCTGCCAGCATTCAGTAGGTGTTCTGTAGGAGTTGTTCCACGTGTAGATGTATTTCTGGTGTATCTGTGGGGAGGAAGTTGATCTCCGTGTCTTACTCTTACGCCATCTTCCCCGGTGATCTGACTCTGTGATTTTTGACAACTGTTAAGTACCCTGCTAGTGTTGGAAGGTCTCCTGCAGAGGCGGGGGTGGCTGTGGCTCACCACGGGGACAAGGACACTGGCAGCAGAAGTTCTGGGAAGTACTCCTTCCCCATCCTAGTCTTGACCCTCCAGGGATGGAGCCCCGTCCTGAGCCCCCTGCCCCCCCCCACCCTGGGTGGAGCCCCACACTGAGACTGAATCGGGGCCACTGCTGTCTCGGATCTACCAACACCGTGACATGACATGGTGACGGCTGTGGATCAGCAAGAGACCCCAGAGTCGCGGAGTGGAGCCGGACGGTCCTGGGGATGCGGGCGTGTGCACTTGGGGGAGGAAGCAATGAAACAGCTTCCTGTTTCAGGAAGCTGAAACAGCCCAGGGCAGCTGGAGAAAGCCGTGTGGAGGGCAATGGGGTCAACTGGGAGGACCACGGCCCCTGGCCTGGGCACGTCTGACCCAGGTTTCTAAAGGACAGTGGCCTTTATGTTAAGATACAGGGTGGGGGTCAGTGGCTCCAGGGCATGAGGGGCTTGACGTGCAGGGGGCTCTGGGTGGGTCTGGAACTGGGCCCACTTGGCCTTCCCGGTGGGTCTGGGTGGGGCGTGGAGGGAAGGCGGCCACTGGGGGGAACCCAAGGTCCTGGTGAAGCAGCGGGAGGGTCGGGCCTCCTGAGCGGGGAGGCCGGCACGTGGGCTGATTGGGGGTCGGCTGGTTGGGTTCTCTGAGCAACAGGCACCAGGTAGAGCTTTTTTTGCAAGGATTTGGGGAGGGGACCACCTGAGGGAGGGGTCTGCTTCTCCCCGGTGACCACCATCTTGCTCCCTGTTACTAGGGGGCTGACTATTCTAGATTCCACATACAAGTGAGATCCAACACCCTTTCCTTTAGACGAGTGTGTACCTGGGCCCGGGGAGCTCAGGAAAGTGATGCCCTCAGTGCCCTGGGAGCATCATCGGGGCTGTGGAGGGCACCCGCCGTCCAGCTTAGCATCTCTGCGGGCCTCGCCGATGCAGACCCACGCACCCGCACCCCAGGGTGAGCCTGGAAAGACCCCTTTCGGCTGCCTGTGGGAGCCTCGTAATGGAGCCGTCACACTCTCCCATGGCTGGGAGTTCAGTCAGGCCCATCTGGAGGGGCCGCAGAGGGGCTGGCGCAGCTCCAGCAGGCAGAGAGGCAATTTGTCATCCCGCGGCGGTGACCGCACAGGCCACTCCGAGGCCGAGCAGCCAGGCAGCCTGTTCCAAGTGTGACTGTCTGAAAGCTTGGGTCACCTCAGCAGGAGGGAGAAGGGCACGGCTCCCTGATGTCCTTGAGGTGACCTCAACTGGGAAGGGGGGTTCTGAAAGTCAGTCTGGGGCTGTCCTGCCGCCCGTCCTGACACGGCGGCCCATGCCTGCCCCCGTGCATAGTATGTGGGATCTAAGTGGCTGCGCGTCAGCCTTTGCTGGAGGCCTCCCGTGTAAAGGAACACGCCTGTGGTCACTGAAGCTTGAACCGCGTGCGTCTTTTCAAGCATGTTGGGTTTTTCCCTCCGTATGGAACAAACGCCAGGCCTGTCTCACTGCAGAGGACAAATAGGGACTAGATATCCCACCTCTGAAAGGGTCTTTGCTGTTGGTCAGGGTCGGGGAGGTGCCAGTTTAATTGAGGAGAGTGAAGGACAGAGCAGACTGGACATTTTATGGGCCAGCAGCACGGATTTGAAACAGGTGGACCAGCAGCCGACTCTTTTATGTTGGGAGGTGATGAAGTTCACAGAGAAGAGACTTGGGGAAACTTCCATTTTCACATTGTTGGTTTTTTCAAACCTGTGCTTCGAGTCTGCTTTCCCGGCTTATCTATGGGGCTGCCTCTGTCCTTCTCCCCCTGGCGTGTCTTTCCTGCATCGCGACCCCGAAAGCCCTCACGCTTGTCAACATGTGCTCACAGTGTTTCACCCTCTCCTCTCATGGATGCCGGCTGGAGGAAAAGCCAGCTCCCAGGCACCCCCAGCATCCTCCTCCTTGAGGGAACTGGACGGAGGGCAAGTAGGCATGTGATCTAGCCGACAGGCCCCCTCTGTGTCCATCTGTCACTTAACCCCACGCCTCAAAGAATGTGATGGAAGTGGTGACCGTGGAGGGTCCCAAAGGTGTCACAATGCGGGACGCCAGCACATAACTTGGCTTTCATTGTCCGCCCACGTTTGACATTGTGAAGGTGCTCAGGGAGTCTAACTATGAAAAGGAACTATGAAAAGGTATTTCATGGGCAGTTCCTATCCACGTGAGCCCTTGACACCCTGAGGATTGATGAGAAACACCTCCAGGCCAAGCCCTTAATGCAGGAGTGACCACCACTCCTCAGGACATCAGCACCCACACGATTTCAGACACTGTCTCAGGTGATTTGGAGAGTAATTATGTGCAAATCACAGATGCAAGAACTTCAGCAGAACCTAATGGGCTATCCTGTCTGTGTCAATATATACTTTTTACGAAGATACAACTGATCCCCAGCAAAACCGTGGCTCAGGGAGCTGGAAAGTGGAGGGGAAACCAGGCCCTGGTGACCAGCCACCTCGTCCAGGGGCATCCGACTTCGTCACGCCTGGCTGCTCCAGGGAGCCCCTCCCTCCACACCATCTGGCAGGCTGACCCTTGTTACAGGATTATTTCTTGCAAAGTAATCAACAGATTAGAATTCCTCCTGCGGGCCTAAGCATGTGAGACACCCACACCGTAAAGAAGCACTTGTAGCTGTAAAATAAATGTAAATGGTGCAAGTGGGTGCACGTTAGCCACCAAGTAAACAATGGAAACAGAGAGAGAAATCATTGTAGATTAGAACAGTCAAGAAAGAGTCAAATGTGGAAGAGGAACGGGGAAGATACGTAGGGGAGGCTAGAAAAGGCGATCTTCTGGAAAAAATTGTGAAACCCAGCGCCGGAGAGAGCAAATTAGGAGTCATATAGGACTCAACAAATCCGTAAGTAGCACCAAGTTATAATATGATCTCAAACTAGATACATACTGGGGATGTTTCAAAGACTATAAGAAGAATTCCCCTTTCTCTGAAACGTGTTGCGTACAAGCCAGTTAGCTTGGTTCAGTCAAACATGGATCAAAGGTTCAAGCTGATGTGGTTGGTTTCAGTCTGAGATTCAGGCCTGTGACCTAGTCGCCGTGTGTCTGGGTACTGTGTTCAGACTATCTGAGCTTCATCTGAGCACCTACATTCTCAACATTGCTCTAAGCATCAAATAAAATAATATCCATGTGAAATGCTGCAGAAACTCAAACCATGGAGACCTAACCCAGCCTGGGGGAAGAGGTGAAGAGCTGTCTGACGCCTCACAACCTGTTCAGGCTTTCTGAGCCCAAGTGCCTCTGCAGATCGGGTCACAGCAGTGCCCTCCATGGCACACGGCGCTGACTATATGCCCAGTGCATGGAAGATGCTTTTAACACAGAAAGCATGTAAAAAGCACTCAGTAAATGGTCGTCTCTTTTGCACTGAGATACTGGTTTCATTATTACTACTTTGTTAGTGGTTATAACTCTAGACATATCTTCTGAATGTGATATAAACTTGAAAGGCAACTGAAACAGCATCAGAGGCTGGTCGTGTGGACAGATGCTCCTATCAGGGCTCGAATCTCTAGATTGAAGATCAGTGTGGACCCATTCTTGGGCACACATGTTTTTTCTAGGTTAATAACTCTCCAGGGAATGCAGCAGTGATTTTAGGCACAATGTGTTTATTTTGTAAAACTAGGGAAGTAGCATGAGAAAAAGTGGAACAAATATTTCCTAGAAAATAGACTTTTAAAGTAAACTCTTCACCGAATCCTAATGTGTCTCTAGGCAAGTGTGAATTAATTCAGTTTATGCAGAGTCCTGGGGTGGCTGGGGAACAGGCTGAAAATAGAGCCTGCTGTGTGGCCCACCCCACGTCTGGGAGCTTCTGGTTGAAGAAAGTCACTTTGTGCCTGGTTTTGTGCAAAAGAGTTAGAGATAAATCCTGCTTTCAAGAGGTCGTTACTGAGGAAGAGGGATTATTTTAGGAAGCAAAGGAAAGAGTGCAGGACAGACAGGATATAAACCTCATATCATAATCTTCCGAAGCTCAAAACGCCAGAGAAATTTTACACTTTAAAAAAGAAGAAAAAGCAGCAGAATCTTTTTAAAACTGTAAAAAATATTTTTGTCAGTGTCCTAAGCTTTCTGCTAATGTGCCTGTGTGTCTTTAAACCCAATCTTGTTGGATTTCCCTAAATTATTCCTTGGAGAGAAGGCATGCATATACTCATTTAGAATTTCCTGCATCTACTTAATGGCATTTCAGGCTCATAAATTAGAACTTCCAGATCTGGATACACCCTAAGTAAATAAAATGAAATATCTTTTTTTTTGTTTTCTCCTGGGGCCAGTGGTCAAAGAAACCACAGATAAAGGACGGCAGGTAGAAGCTCCTGCAACCTTGCAACCCTTTTCTGGGAAGTTTCTACAGACAGCTCCAAAGCTTCCCTTCTTTCTAATGTTCCTGAAAAGGCAACGAAATGAAAAGGCCTCAAACTATTCATTTATCTTGGCGAGGGTCACTCCAGTTATTTATCTTTTTAAATTATGCCTCAAAAGGAGCGTGGAGCTGCAATAAATAACATTAGTGGTGACAACAGAGGCCACGGGGCGCTGGTGGAACTTGGGTGCAGTTTCCCCTCTGGATTTTCTCCCCTGACATTTTCAGGCACTTTGCATTTCCCCGCCGGCTATCACTGTGCTTGTAGAATCAGGGCGCAGCAGCTTGTCAAAGCCGGCCTGGCTCTGACAGAGGCTGACCACGTGGACTTGGGTGCCCGTCGCCACTCAGGGCCTCATGCAGAACCCTCGCCTTTCACACACCCCTAGGTCTACACTGAGCCTGGAGCACCTCAAAGGACACGGCACAGCCCCTCCCAGATATTGAAACAAATGAAGAGGAGGGTGGGGCTGCCTGGAGATGCCAGGCCTATGTGAGCAGAGAATTTAGGAACGGAAACGACTGCGGCTGGAATTGGGAGGAGTCCGGGGACGTGGCCGCCTCGATCCCAGGGCTCTGTTGCCCAGGACTGGAAAGTTCATGTCTCTCTGCCGCGTCTCTCTAAGCTCTGCTGGCCGGCGGACATCCCCCACCTGAGCCATCTCACCCCAAGTGGGGACTTACTGTAGGTTCGGAGCCCGTCCAGTCGACTAGGCCAGATGAAGAGCCAGGCCGGCAGGGCATCCATCCACTCAGCGATGAGTCCGTCCTTCTACTGGTCATCTTCTTTAGCATCCGCCAGCATCCGGATTCCATGTGCTGAGATTTTCGCCAAAATACCCGTTTCTTCTACATCTGCTAGGCAGGTAAGACTCCTACTCGACCAGCAACTGGCCTGTATTCTCTGATCTCGTTTGGGTGTGTTTGCAGGGACGTTACGTGCATTTTCTAAAGTGCCTGTGAAAATTAGTGTGACAAAGTCACACCTGAAGACTCTCTGGGCATCACCTTTTTGAGAGTGAAGCCGTATGTCCTAAATGTAAACAATAATGAAACAAAATGAAAAATCCCTGACCAGAAAGAAGCTTCGATGCCAACGCAACCTGTCACTTTATCTGAGAGTCTGAAAGGCCTCCTGCTTCTGGAAAGTGTGAGCTGCCGGGCAGGGGACTCCACGGAGCTCCGCTGCTGCAGACAAGAAACCCTGGAGGCTCCCCAGCGCTGCCACCGACCGTCCCCTCCGCGCTAGCACAGGCAGGACGAGACAGAGCTCATGGAACAGCACCTGGGCCGGCCTGCGCATTTCTCTGTCCCTGCCCGCATGTGCTCTTCCAGCATTTTCAAGGAGAAGCCGGCACCTTCCACTCCTCTGCCCTCGCCCCCTGCCCTCCACCAAGCCCACAGCCAGGCTAGGTGATAGATGGAGACAGCTAAAAAGAGTTTGTTTTGCATGTAACATACAAGCAAGTGAATAATTTCCTCTGTAAGCAAGCTGCCCGGGGGCAGGCAGAGCTGGTGGCAGTGGCAGCGGGGGGACAGTGATGGAGTGCTGCTTCCCACGCAGTAAATCAGCAGTGGCGTCGTGTGGCACTGCGTGGCATTGTGTGTTGTCACGTGGCTCCCCAAGGCTGCTCAGCCCAGGAGAGGCACTCAGAGCCCTGGAGAAGTGCCGCCTGCATTTGAAAATTGTGCCGAGCTCCTTGTGGGCGACTCGGAGCTTTGATCCTTGGTCCTCAGCCCGTGTGAGGGGCGTGGTGAATGCTTCCCCACCCCTGCCTCTGCAGTGACCTGGCGGGTGGGGTCCCCTGAGCCGCGCCTCTGGTCTCACGTGGCTGGGCCAGTATGGCCAGTCCGTGGAGGGGTTTCCAGGCTGCACTGTCCCTACTGAGTTCCTGGTCATTCTCAGAAAAGGGCTGGGATCTGAGTCAGGTTTCTGAAGAGCTGGTGAGTTAGCCAAGCGCCTCTCCTCAGCAGAAACTGGGAGACAAGAAGGAGGGTCTCTAAGAGGCCCCAGGGCCTCCCTCCCCAACTTCGTTCACGCACTTTCTCACCTTCTGTGAAGCGAAGTCACTGGTGTTTTGGAAATAAACTCACAAGGTAAACCAAGGCCCCACTGTGAGCCACCATCCCGGTGACCTGGCTGTGGGGATGACCTGTGGTTTCTGGTCTGGGAGCATCAGCATGTGGAGCTTGTAGAGTGTGTGTGTGTGTGTGCGCGCGCATGTGTGCGTGTGCGTGTGTGTGCGTGCATGAGTGAGTGTGCGTGTGTGTGTGTGTGTGTGTATGCAGTGGGGTAACAGGATCATTCCCCTTCCACCTCCAGACGGCTACATTTATAGGTTCAAGTGCTTTGTATTAAAATTCTGCAAAGAATACATATATATGTATAACTGAATCACTTTGCCGTACACCTGCAACATTGTAGATCAACTATACTTCATAAAAAAAAAAAACTCTGCAAAAGAGAGAGTTTCAAAAACTACTTTACAAAAACCTTTCATGTCCTGCCTGCAAGATTTTGTTTTTTGCTGTTTCCTAGGGCGTATTTTACTTAAGATGTAGTGCACTGGTTAAAGCACACGGGCCAGAGTTTGTCAGGGCTGAGTTTCGAGTTCCAGCTCTGTGGCCTTGGGGTCTGACACCCTAGTCTCCCCATCTGTAAATGGAGATGATGTCCTGGGGTCAGTGCTGCAGCCCGTCTGCCTCTCACGTTTCCGCCAGAAGGTCCGTGAGGCCCCTGGCCACGGGGCTGGAGGTGTGGGAGTGTGTGTCTGTTGAGGATGCCCCTGAGGGGGCCTGATAGTTTGAAAACCCAGAGGTAGGAGGCCAACTCTGAGAGATAGCTTTTCCTCTTGCATTTGTTTATTTTGTATACATTTTATCAATGTGGTATTTTTACTCTGATCAAAAGATCCGATTGGCAGGAACGTACAATTTGAGAAATGAGAGCTGGGAAAGGCTTAATTGTAACAAATAAATCCTTGAATGCATTGGCCAAAATAGCCATGTGTGACCTGGAGCCCGTTGACCAGTTTCACCAGTATTTAATCACTCCCCACCCACGGAAAGTGAAGGAGGCCTGAAATCCTGTGCTCAAGGCCAAGAAGACTCAAAGCTAGAGGGTGTGGGTTCATGGTCCGCATCACTTGCCACATGCCAAGCATTGCTTGGGTGTGTTTGAAACAATATAGACAAAATCTGTGTCCTTTGGGAATTTATGATCTCACCTATGTTCTGACTTTGATTTCCGAGCTTTAGGGCCGAATTCTCAAAACTGGTCATTAATGACACAAATATGGGGAATGAGAACTTTTGATCTAAAAAATCAAAAACAAACCATAATAAATGTCACATCCACACGGAGGTAAAGTGTATAATGATTTACAACCATCTGGAGCAGATTTTTTAAAGATTTATAGAAAAATCACCTTGGCAGGCTGACTGGGGATGCAAAGTGCGGCGAGGTCCTTGGCTGACCACTAGTAGGACATGTTTGGGTCTGGGGTCTCCCGGCAGCTCTTTCAAAACAAAGATGAGGGCGACACAGGAAACTGCCTGCAAGACGTAGCTCATGCCGCTCTGCTGACTGTAGACCGTTTCCAGGGTGTAAAGCCCAATAGCTTCTATGCTCCAGAAGGAAATGCAGACCTTTTCTTTCCTTTAAAAAAACACAGTGGTTTAAACAACGCCCTGCATGGGTTTTCAGAACTGATGTCGGGCCGTTTCATCATTTTCTATGAAGTTACAGGAATGGCAGGTCCACATGGGAACAGACCCATTTCCTGGTGTTGCTTTGAGTGAAATCTGTTGGCTTCTTCACCCTTTTGGAGATATTTCATTCCTTGCCAATGCCAATTTAGATTTAAATGCTCCAAGATTATTTTATTGGGCTATTTTATATCAGGCACTAAATAATATAATGAGTGCTTACGTTGGTAACATACGGCTTCCATATTAACTACATATATTTTTTCCTTTGAATATGTATTTACAATTTATTGAAACTTTTCTTGGATATAGCTAATTCTTATCTTTCAGCAAGAATACCTCAGCATAGGATAAAAACAATTAGAAACAATCTTTTTTTTCCCTAAAAGCCTAACTCTTTCTGGGTTCATAGTATACATTAACTGCAGCCAAGAATAGATTTTAGAATCTTGCTATTTTTGCCAGGCAGGAGTAAAGGGCAGCTTATTCCCTGTCAGTGTAAGCTGGGTTTACCAGGCTTTTCATTTGGATATTTCTTCTTTATTCCTTACTTTCTATTACTAAAGTTAGTCTCCCTTTAAAAAGTAATTTTCTCACTGATATATTTTTCAACTGACATAGACAAGGCAGAAAATAAGAAAGTATTTCTTTTTATAGTTGACTTGTGTTTCAGATCTCCCATAAAAATATGTATTGAAAGTACATTGTGTGTGTGTGTGTGTGTGTGTCTGCACATATAAAATATGCATACACAGAATATTTCACACAGCTGTATGTGTCCCAGGCAACAACAGAATCTACTCTAGGTTGGTTCTTTATCTATAATGTTTGGTTTAGAGCCTCCACAGATTTTTGCTTTTCTCTGTCAATTGTGTTTGGCTCACACTTCAAGTCAAAATGCTGATGGGCCACTTAAGTCCCTTTAGCTGTGATAAACTTCGAGGTCTGACACCTGCTTTTAACCTTTACTAAAAGGTAGAATTTTTTGCTCATTTGTCACTTTTCACCCACTTTCTTTTAAACATCTCTAGTGATTACCATACTGAAAGGGAAAAATAATATTCCACCTCTCCCTTCCAGCTTGCCCCCTTTAAAGAACTGAGCATTTAGGAGTGAGCTTAGATTTAACCCCGTCAATCTGAGGAGTTAGACTGTGATCATCAACTGTAACTTAGGGAGACAGTTAAGCTGAGAGTCTACAAAAAAAGTCTCTAACGAATTACCTACAGATAGAATAGAGTTCCTCAGGAGGAACTGGAAACCTGCTTGGGAGGTAGTGAGTCCCCCATCACTGGAGGTGTGTGAGTGTAGCTAATGTGCCCCCTCGGCCAGTGGCATCCGAACATTTGTGAGCAGTGGGGTTTGACCATTCTTCTGACCCTGCCGACGCTGGTGCCCAGTGGGGTCCCAGGTTTCACTCTGAGGTAGAGTTGCGTTGAAGGCCCTGTGTTCCAAGGGCACGTCTGAGGATTTGAGGTGGTGCCGGGGCCCCTAATGTTACAATGTGGGACGTGGACAGAGTCGGTGTGGTAGCTACAGCTTCCTGTTATTAGTGGGGAGCAAATACTTCCTCATCAGCCTCCTCTCAGATGGTCCAGGGAGGAGAGGGGGAAACACAGCTGATAAAAGGTAGCCTGGACCAAAACTGACAGGTTCCCAGGGGCTCCCCTGGAGCTGGGGGATGGCTCAACAGCCAGAGGCATCCACGGGATAGGCTCTGAGCCCAGCTCCCAAATGGCCAACACGGGCAGAGGGGAGGGAAAGCAGGTTGTTTATAGGACCACAGTCTTATAAATGGGCTTCTCTCATTCTTCTAGAACTTTCTGACACTATCAGACATTTTTGGTGTCACTGCTACCTACCTCAGCTGCAAAAACCCTTTGACCCTAATGAGGGATAACAGCTCCTGTCCCAAAACAGAAACTTACTGAGACTGTCCCTTCCCACCTAGCACACTCTGATCTCGGGGCAGGTGGTGAAAACAAGGACCCAACACTCCCTGCCAGGTGGATGCAGGCATTGGGAACACAGGAGAACCCGGTGACTGTGTTAACACATGGAATATGCTCAGACAATGACTGCTTGTTCTGCCTCTCGGCTTAGGGCAGGGCTGAGTGCCACGGCTGTGGACACTGAGTCCAGAGAGGAATGCAGCTCCTGGGAGAACTGGGTACCTTCCAGGAAAACCGGCTGGACCAGGAGACACTGTTTATGGATGTGTCCCCGCAGAAAAAATACTTAATCCAAAGCCTCACTTGCTCCCCTGGAAAAGGATGATAACACAACGAGCTGCCTCCTGGGGTTGTTGTGAGAACTAGATGATGCACCCAGGGCATAAAGAACAGTGTTTGTCCTGTAGTCAATGCTCGGTAAATGTTAACTTGAAATATATATCCTTTACTATAATTGGGCTGAAAAAAAAAAAAGACACTAATGAAAGTGGAACAACAGACTGAAGCTTTGTAAGGTCTCAATTGAGTAAAACTGTTTAAGAAACTGTGCCTTTAGCTACATTCATTATAGCTTTTATAAATGCCATTTTTATATTAATGCTAAAAGATTTATTTGACATCATGTTACTCAAATATATGTACTTTTGGCATTTAAATTAACTTCTTGTCCCAAACTCTAAATGGGGAAATATGTCACCTCTTCTCAAACAATCAAGGCTCATTGTTAATTCAAAAGTTAATGACATTTTGAGGCTATTTCCATATATTGAAGTGTAATATCTACATCTGTCACGCGTCTCTCCTGGAATGATTAAAAGTTGTTTCATTTATATTGCACGTTGAACTTGACAGGGTAATTCAGGAAATATACTGGGGACTGGTGGGAGCTGGAGAGGAAACTTTTCATTGCCGTAAAGTTTCCTCCTGGTTAAAAACAACCTCCCGTGTAGAGGAGTAGAAACATAATGTTTATTCGTGAAACCTACCACGTTATAAATCAGTGTTAACTCCAATAAAACATTTTGAAAATACCCCGTTCCCTGCCCAAACCTCAAAGGCTTGTCAGTTGGTGGGAGGACCCCTGTTTGTCCCTGCTCACACAAAATATTTATTGGTATTCTTTCAAAGACCCAAACATTTGTCATTTTAATCTCTGTTCTCCCGTCTGGCACCCCTGATACAAATGTCTTTGGAGAAATGGCCAAAGAGCATCTGGACGCATCCTCACAGAAGGGGTCCTGCTTTGCTTGTAGGAAGGGGATCATTTTAAGGGAGAAAATAGTCATTATTTAGAATTTCTGTGACACGATATGCTTCCAAAATAACGACAATAATCTGATTAAATTCTCACAATTGCTCTTACAGATCGCCATTTAAAATTACATATTCCTCTTTATAAAGGTGTATAAGTAGAGTCACATTTTCCTAGATGGAGTAGCTAGAGGAGAACGGAAAATACTTGGTGTTCCATATCCTCATGTAGTGTTACATTTCACCCAAAACCTCCACCTGGTCAGGAGGTGACTCACTGAGAGGAGTTACAGCACAGCACCACATGGAAACGTAATTCGAGAATGACAGCAAAGTTACATGGTACCCCATTCTAGGAGGGGGCCTTGAGCTTATCCTAAGGGTCCTCTGGTAGAGGACAGAGGTTAACTTATCGCAATATTTTCCATCCTGCATGGATCCTGTTTAGTTTTTTAGTGTCAAGGAACAAATGAATTAGTTGATGTAAAAGTACTTGAAAACTTTAAATTCTAAGTTGAGTGTAATTACGTAAGAAAAACTCTTCCCCATCTACTCTAGGAAAGCACATTTGGTTTTCAAGAATATGTCGGCTTTCGTTAGACTTGAGTTTTTCTCCAGGAACCGGGATCCAGGAAGCACTGTGATTACAGCTCTGGCCAGGGAAGTGTGCCATCCTTAAAGGAGGATGCTGTGAGGGCTGCCCAGGTGGAGGTGCCACTCACGACTCCTCTTTCTTCCTGCTCTGAAACTGGCAAGACATAGAATCTGAAGGTTTCCACAGGAGCAGGATTTATGTGTCTGATGTTGTCTACAGCAGAGCCACTTGTGAAGGAACCTCAATATTTTTAAATAAGACGGCTTATTCGGCAGGGACCCGCTCTGCTCAGCCATGTCAGGGACACCTTCCTATGAGATTTCAAACAATACCTTCTCAATAATGAAAGAGTATTAAGTCATCATGTCATTTTTCAGAAGAAAAAGACCTATTCCTTTAAGTGCCAAACGTTAAACAAGTGACTAAAAATTGTTGGTTGGAAATTCTTTTAAAATATTATATACATGATATACATAATATATGTATATTCAAATTGAACAAGTTCAAATACTGTGTCTTTATAGTTTTCTTCGACTACTTTGATGATCTTCTCCCCTCCTAGCGCTGTTGATGTGAGCGGAGTGTCCCCACGTGAAATAGGCATCGTTTTCTCCTGTGCTTTTTAAGCCACTGAGTCCGTTTTCACCAACTTCTTTTTCAGTTTTTCCCCCAGCCCTGCTGTCACTCGTCCCCCTGGCCCAGCTTCTGGTTAGCTGTTTCCAGTATGATTTGTGCTGGAAAGCCATTAGCTAATATAAAATTACGCCTAAGAAAGGACCGCAATGCTCCAAGTCCATGTCTCAGAGCGCCCCCCGGAGAAGGGCACGAATTCCACCCATGAACCTGGAGCAGTTGCCTTTGCACCACCGGGCAGCCTCTGTCTAGTTTTTACTGACTCGGGATTCTTCAGAGTTCTTGGTCACCCTGTTTGCCAGGCGAGAGGCCTCCCCTTTGGGAAGTAGAGCAGTGCTTTAATAACAGCCCCAGGAATGGTCTAGAGATGAACACAGAGAGGCTTGGAGAGAAGCCAAAGCTGGGTTTGAGGGATGTTTTAGGGAAGATAAGGGGGCCACGATCACCCCACATGACATAGAGGGACATGGAGAGTCACTTTTAAATTCTGGGGGAGGAGTGTGGCCTGCTGATTCTGCCTCCGGAGGACACGGACGTGCACACAGTGGGTGGCTCTGAGCTCACGGTGAGGATTTCCCGAAACAGGGGATGCCCAGGGTGGGAAGGGTCACAGCAGACCATGCAGGGAGGCTTTTATTTGGAGGTTTTTACACACTGTGGGCAGAATCATGTCTGACTTGGACCTTTCAGGTTGGGTGCTGTCCACGGGTGAGTCTGACAAGAGGACTTTCTGAGAGGCCGTCCTAGGTGAGGGCCCTTCAGATGCTGCACAGGTTACATGTGACACCCACTAAACGTGCACAGAATGGACCACACTCCCAGGCACCACGCCTGCCAGGGACCACCCCATCCAGAGCTTTGCAAACAGAAGGACTCCAAAATCTCCTAGTGAGTGAATTCACATATGAACATTTCATCTTGAGAAGTGGTTTAAATAATGAATGGAGATGATCCTTCTCAAGATAACCTGTTAAAATTATGCATAGTTTAACCTTAACAACCACAGGTGATAGAAGCATTGGTGTACGTAAGATAGACGAAAAACTGTAAGGATTCCATAAACTCTCAGTGTACCTTATGATCTTTTCAGTTCCACAAATACACTTAATTTAGTTAATATATATTGAATCTGGAGAAATGTTTAAGTTTATACCCATCTTCAAGGGTTTAAAAAAAATTGACTTCTATAAATACAGATTGGTTTGCTTAACTGCATCCAACCGTGACAGCAAATTGTCTAGAATGAAAATTGACCAGAAAAATTAACAAGTGTTTGTTCTGGAAAGTAACTACTGGTTTTTATGAAAAGCTTCTTAGAGCTAGTTAAAGCTGGATTATTAATGAATATTTGCACACTTATATTGCTTTCAGTTAACCAGTATTGGTTGTTCTGGTAATGAAACGAATTCAGTTCAAAGTGTTTTTATTACACACACATCTTTAATTATATCAACTGGAAGAATAGTGTGGGTTGCTTCTAAAGCTCCGGAGGTGACCTGAAATGTTACAGGAAACACAAATGAGTGCAGGAATGTCCCTGAGTGTGTGACAGAATTTGGCAGATTCATCTTTTACAACTGGAGTGAGTATAGCCTGCAAACTTCAGAAGAGAGAAAGTCCTTCCTAGGTGGGGGGGGGGCTCAGCCAGGGGAAGAACCTACTAGTTTGGGATCAGGGGCTATGCACTGTCTGATCGTGGGTGGTAACTGGGGATCCATCTTAAAGAGTGAGTGTTGAGAACAACGAGGTCTCTGAGGTCACTTCTGTGACCTGCCTAAATTAGATGGGGACACAGAGAATTTCAGAGGAGTGGCCCTGTTGTGGTTTGGTTTGGTTTGGTTTTTACCAAACAGCATCTCCATGTGCTGTGTCCGTGCCCTGGTTTCAAAATAAAACATGCTGAAGTCGAACCTTGTCATGTTTGGGTTGAAATTTAAACCGTGCACATGTGTGTGCCTGTGTCCACTTTCATGTGCGTTTATGCGGTTGGAAAGCTCTACATTGTGTTTCTTCATATTTATCATCCAAGTTTATGGCCCGGCCCTAGGAGAAGTGTAGAAGATATTTGCTAAAAATCATTACGTTTCTACGATTTATAACTGAAAATCAATAGCACTTCATTAAAATGCCTTTCAGTCCTACTACTGCAACCTCACTTCTCTCTGCAAAGAGCAGGCGTGTTCCTGGGAGCGCACACGCCGAGACCCTCCCTAGATCATGCTCACCGACCTTTTGGTAGCAGTTTCCGAAGAGGAAGTTGATCATTTTAAGGGAGAAAATAGTCGTTATTTAGAATTTCTGTGACACGATATGCTTCCAAAATAAAATGACTACAATAATCTGATTAAATTCTCACAATTGCTCTTACAGATCGCCATTTAAAATTACATATTCCTCTTTATAAAGGTGTATAAGTAGAGTCACATTTTTCTAGATGGAGTAGCTAGAGGAGAACGGAAAATACTTGCTGTTCCATATCCTTGTGTAGTGTTACATTTTACCCAAAATCTCCACTTAGAAGATATCAAATAACCAGATCTGTCTATCCTTATCGCTCTTCCCATCCATCCATCCATCCTTTGGTCTATAAGCCTATGCATCTGTCTGTCCACCCCCCACCTTCCAGCCCAGCTTTGTGCGATTGTTCACTGGAGTTCTGTGCTGAGCAGACTTTGCTGCATCCTAACATGTACATTGGCACTGGGATGAGAGGAGCTGGCTCTGAGTCCAGGCCACAAGGTCACTAGGACTGTGGCTCACGGTGGCGTAAGAGCAGCCGAGCATGCAATGCATCGGAGGCAGGGACCTTGGGTGGTTTGCCCCCTGCTGGGCCCTCAGATTCTGTCTCCGAGGCAGCGGGTGCTCAACAAGCCTGCAGAATAGAGGAAGGAAGAAAGTAAGGAACGGAGTGAGGGAAGAAAGGGTGTATCTGCGTGGCACAGCCTGGGACTCATTCTCGACTCTGGGTATAGGGTTACGTGCGTCATAAATCTTAGTTTCTTCGTTCTCGGGAATCAAGGTGTCCCTGGGTGGTGTGTGGGTTTACAGACCTTCCTCTTGCTGTGTTTTACAGTGGGAGGTGCCCCCACGGAGACACAAGCATTTCCCTCATTTCCTGCACATGCAATTCCCACAGCAGCCTGTGGAAACATGGGCTGACACGTGCCTTAGAGCATCACCTCCTTTGCCTAGAACCGCAGCTTCTGGATGGCACCCAACACTACCCTCCACCACCAGCTCAGGCTTGCTGTCAGCAAGTAAGACCCAGATAGTGAACCTATTTGAGGTAAAGACCAAGGTCGCTTCTTTTGATCCAAAATGTAAATGATCCAGCTCTTCAGGCTGAGGGTCTGCTTTAGCCAAAGCAGAGTGTAAAATGCTCTCCTCCACCAGCCCTCCCACGACATGCGGCGCAGAGGTGAACGATGTCACCAGCAGAGCTGAGCAGCCACCCAGGCCCCGCATCTTCATCCTCTGTCACTACTTTAGGTCAGGAACATGGAGTTATTTCTGTATCCGCATGTGTATTCACCCCACGCTCACCAGAAATGGGCTCCATCAAGGCAGAGCCCTTGTCTGTCTTATTCGAAGACCTGCAATGGCCCTTTGTGAATATTTGCTAAATGCTTGAAGAAAACGATATCTCCTCTTTCTGGGTTGAAATACGTAATGCCTAACTACCCGGTGACGGGTCGTCTCTTATAAATGGACCGAAACTCCAACCAATAAAACTTAGGACCTTGGCTGGGTGATCCTGGGCATAAAAGTGCCAATAAAGTCTGGGAGCTCCAGGGCAGGAGGGTTGGCACAAGAGGCTTCCTTGGGGATGGGTGTAGATCAAATGCACAAAGGAAGGGGTGAGTGAGTGAGGTCAGCTGCTCGTCCCCCACCTCCCACCCACCCCTCATTCTCTGTGTCTCGCCTCAGTGTCTCTTCCACCCCAGCCTCTCAGGTGAATTTACTTTATTTTGGTGCTGTTTCATTCGGTGGATACTCAGTGGGTGCCGTGAGCAGGGCTGCTGTGCTGACCGTGGATTTCATCCCAGTCTTGTCCTGTGGCTGCAGCTCCTCTGTCTGCCTTCCTGGGGTTTCCACAAGCACAAGCACACGAACATCGCCGGGCAGGGTTTCCCCATCTCCTCTCCTGAAGTCACTGAAAAGACAAAACTCTCTGCTGTTTCATGCTAAGTTGTGTGTCTCAGATCACAAGCCTAGAGGATTTTAGCAAACAGACGGCAACTGGGGACAGAAGAGCTTGAGGAAGATTTGCAGAGAAGGCGGGGCTGAGCCGGGCTTGCATGGGGTCCGGAAATGCAGGAGGGGACAGGGTAGAAACATCTAGACGTCTGCACAGCTCGTGGAGACAGCGGGGCCACACGGGGTTGGGTTGAATGGGGGCAGAGACGAAGTTGAAGAAAATAAATGCGGATTCAAATGTGGACATCTGAACACCGTGATGAAGAGATTCCTGTCAACTCTAAGGGAATAGCATTATAAGGAATAAACCACAGTTGTTTTAAGATTTTTTAAAAATGGCAAAACACCATGGGAAGAACTCCACTGCGGGAGATAGAAATCCAAGTTCCAGGCCCAGGGTCCCTGCGGACAAGGCTCTGGAGTCGAGGTCTCACAGCTTGGTTTTCTTATGTAAATAAAGGGGAAAGGGTTAATCAGGTAACCTCAAAGATCTACACAGAAGCCAAAAATAAAAGCAAAAACTAGACTTGCTGAATAGAAAGGAACACGTGACTCTTGGACTCTTCGTATGTTTTAGAGACATTTGAAAGAAAATGCTCGTGAATAGCTCGAGCCAGTTCTAATTATGTTTCCTTGTGAAGGAACTTCTCCGTGTCAGTGATGACAACTTCCACTGGGTTCATTGTGAAGACTCAGAACATGTAGATTCTGCACTTTCGTCCTGTACTTGGTACTAATCCGAGTCTCCAAGTCCCTCATGAAACAAAATAAAATCCCAGCTCTTTGCCCAGTGCTCGCATGAAACAAAGAAGCACAGGTTGATCTTGAGTTAAAGCCCCAGCCTCCAGAAATACCAGTGCAGCACCTTGAACCATGCACAGCAACACCTGGGTACCTGGGAAGGGGTCACTGGGGCCTGTTGGGAAAGAACTGAGAAAAAAGTCATGGACGTAATTTCATTTTCTCCAGATGTATAGAAAGAAACAGACTCGCCAATAAACACTCTCTATAACCATCCCAACTCAAGGAAGGGCCCGTAATGAGTGTTCGATTGAGAATGTAAAGATCATGCTGCAGTATCTCAGGATTTGAATCCCTCCCCTTCATTCTGACTTACTTCACAGGCCCTGAGGGATTCTGTCCCACTTATGTGCAGAATAAAACTGGAATCCAAGGTGAGAGCCACTGCTGACATGCAGTGCAATGTTAGAAACACATTTTTTTTTTTGCCAGCAATGGCCTGGGAAGAAAAAACCATAACTAAATTATTTTCGTGTTTTAAAATATCTGTTCGTCTTTCTATGTACAACAGTGGCTTATTAAATCCCTCCCTGTGCCATCACTGTAGTAGAATTCTAAAATGTTTTGAAAACATTCCTTAGAGCCACACAACAATAATTAACAGCCTAGCAAGCGCTGAACAGCAAGCGGCTGATAATAACGCAGCCTAATGTGGACAGAACGCAATCAATCATGGAACTACCCACGGCGCAGGCGATTCACACTTGGCTGTCGTAAAGCACTGACGAGGCCCCGCTGGTCCTTTACGATGTATGTGTTAAGTGCATATTTTCCCCCTAAGCATATCAGGCAGAGCAGAAGGAAGGCTCTGGGAACTCGATTTCCTGGGATGTTTACTCATATCCCATTACGGCCCTGCTCACCAGCGTTCTCCGAGGATGACCGTCTCATGGAGAATCAGCATTGCCTCTGTCTTCCCGCGGCCACGGCAGCAGATCCAGCCCAATCACAGCGGGACTGACAAAAGCCTTCCCAGAACCAGAGCCCCACAGGAGAAAGGGTCCCTGCTGATGCAGGAAGGTGGTCAACCTGCTGGCAGTGTTGCCAGGGAGCTCTGGGCGGGCCGCCAGGCAGTGGGATTTGCTCCTCTACATGAAGTTTTCTCAGTGTGTGGTTTTATACTTTGGAATCAGGTCTGTGCAAAGACTGAGATTTAAGTGTAAAGTCAAACTGGTGTGTTAGACACTGGGCTCTGCCTTTTAATCTCCAGCGGACGTAAGAAGGAGGTGAGATAGAAAAAAAATTAAGACAGAAAAGCAATCACGAGAAACAGGGAGGCATTTTCTGTCCTTAACTCAATGCAACCCTGGACACGCAGACCAGCCCTGCTCTCCAAACGGAATCAAGTGCCTCATGATCTCCAGGGTCCTTTCATGGCTCAGATTCTATGATCCAATCTCCCCAGACTCTAATCTTCCGTAGCTTGGGCTAGAATAGCAACCTCTGAATCAATAAATCAATCCACAGCTCAGCTCATCAACCCCTTCTTGTGCACGTCGAGCTGTTAAAATGTATAAGCTCAGCCTGAGTCCTTGAGGGGCTAACAGTTTACTTGAGGGGTCGCCTGCGGGGCAAGAGGGGAGCCAGTCAGATGCACACAGCCCGGGCCAACAAGCACGCACTCGGAGAGGGCAGGCGGACAGGACACGGGAGCTGAGCCGCGGTGGTGGGAGGAGTGGGCAAGGAGAGAGGAGCAGGGCAGGCAGAGGAAGAGGCGCACGGTGGATTGCGATGAATTGCGATGAATGAGAACGGACGTAGACAGCCAGGGCAGACGCTTGAATCTGGTTACGCAAAATACACAATCGGGCAAGTTCAGAACATGTAGTTTACTTCAGGAGCGACTTTCAATCGGTCATAGGAAAGACAGACATCTAGGTTGACCATGGCCACCCCCACCTTACCTGTGGCCCCAGCAAGCCATTCCCATTATTCTTCCCTGTTGAGCCCAGGTGTGGCCTCAAAATACCACGAAAGACAGGCAGTCACTGTTGGTTTTGAGTTGAAGTCAGTCCTCCATATATGGATGGCCGCAAACTCCTGTCTCTGGAGCCAGCTCCACGCAATACACAGAGGAGAATTCCCAGGTGGAAGAGAAGGTCAGGCGGTGAAGGGTCAAGACAGACTGAAGACAGCAGGCCAGGTGCAGAATCTTGTTGGAAGTCCAGTCCAGACCAATATCCACACAAGAGAAAGAGCAGGAAAGAGGCATCCAAGACTGAGGGGGGTCGGCATCCCAAGGTGGGGGGCAGGGAACAGCCCGCCAGCTTTGCGGGGATGAGGGGGAAGGCAGCTGGCAGCTAGAGAGGAGACAGGGTGGACAGACAGCGGGACGAGACGTTTGACCTGGGCCGTCTGGGCCCCAGGTTCTGAAGGCCATCATCCAAGATTGAGTCCGCTGTCTGCTTTTGACATTTCTCAGTCCCCTGTCCACTGCCAGCCTACTCTTGCTAAATGCCAACTTGATTATGCTGTGGAACTCTCACTGGCTCCCCGATTCCTAAAGAACATAAGCTTAGGCTCATCAGAACACAAACCTGGCACCGACTCCTGTTTCCTTACTGATGCTTGACCCCTGCTGCCGGCGGTCCCTCCAACCCAACAACGGCCAGCAGTCCAGACCACAGTCCCCATAAGCTCATCCCTGCTGGGCCCACCTGCCCTAAACCACCTCCACTCACCTGTGAGGGGTCCTTTGGTGTGGCTTCACATTTACTTCCTGTGTCCCAGTTACCCATGGAGAAGGCTCGAATGAGGGTAAAGAGGCGACTGAGGTCTCAGTGTAACACTCAGCCCAGCACCTGGAGCCGGGCCTGAGTTAAGTCAGTGCCAAACTCCTTGTCATGTCACAGAAAACAAACTGTAAAAATGTCTCTTGGGATTGGCTCTCAGGACTCATTAATTCTGAATAACGTATAGAAGTGTTTTGCCAATTCCAAACAGACACAGATGAAGTCACATTTTCCCAGAGAGCTCAAAAAAATAATCTAGCTAAAACAACAGTGGGAACAAAAGAGTTAGAAACCCCTCTACGTGTACATTTTTTAACTCTATTTTTATTGAATTATACATGTGTTTTTAAATTAGTCACTTGCCCCTCCTTAAATAAATATAGCATGACATCATCTGTCATTTCCACTTTAGATTTTTTTTAAATTTCAAGTCAAGAAAGATCTCAAGTGCTTACAAAAACCACCTTCTCGTCCTAGCTTACTTCCTCTTAAAGTACTTTTTTACCTTCAAAGATTCTGAGGATGAAATTAGAAGTCATTTTGCTCCTGCATTTTGGTAATGAATAATTATGCTTTCATGCGGTGCATAACTATTAATTAAACGACTGCCTTTTTATTTCAAGGAGTTATTTAATAATTTTTTAATAAAGAGTTACATATGTCAGTCTCTTAAAAACATATCAATCAACGTTATTTTCCGAGGTAGAGAGTTGTCATAACCTTGTGAAGATTCACTGGGTTTGTGATTATAGTCTTCACAGGTATGTGTGCTTTGCTGCTCCAAGAACTGTCAGCCGTGCCTGGAAAAACAGCAATTCCCAGACTGTCCTGGGCTTGCCTTTGGAAATGGCAGGACAGGACAGTGTGACAACTCATGATTGGCGTGATTCAAATCACCTGTTGAAAAGCCACTAAAGAAAAGCTAGTGGTGCCTGTAGTTCCATGAGGAATTATGGGAAGAATCTGAAAGAGTCTTTAATGGTTAAAAGTGGAGGCTGTCTGGGTTCTTAACCGTTCCTGACTAGCTGAGTTACCTGGGAAAATCATCTTACCTTGTTGTCCTTCATTTGCATCATGCATAGGACGAGCTGAACAGTAGTGTCAATCCCGTGGGGCTGCTTGAGGATTAAATGCTACGTTCATCTAATAGGCTCTGTGAGTATTAGTGAGGGTTAGGACCAGGCTTCATCCTCATGATGGATATGCTATACTCAAGGGGACCTTCCGTCTCTCCGAGGAGACACAGTATCCATACACAAAGCAGGAGACACTTCTCTAAAACTGCACATTATTTAATGACAGGGAAGAGCAAAACAGTACAGACTGCAAGTACTGTTGATTGGCATTATTCATGCAGATGGGAGCTGGGGTCAACACAGATGTCCATCAACGGTGAGGGATAAACAAAAGTGGAATGTCTATCTATCCCATGAAACACCAGGCAGCCAACAAAAGGATGGACTTCTGATACATGCCACACATGGATGAGTCCATGAGTAGGGGAGACCACTGGCTGTGCACTAGCTCTGCTCGTGGAGAAGCCCGCTGGGGAGAGGGATTTGATGCCAAAGACGGAACTCTTTGGTTAGTAGCAAAAATACAGGCTCAAGTGGGCTTTGTGAAATCTGGTTTTGTAACAAGAATGTTCCCCAAATCACAGTTTATATTCTTTCTGAAGTGAAATAGAGTAAGTGGTATTCCAGCAGTAGACTAGAAACAACCAAATGCAATTCATTTGTTACAGAGTTACTGGATACATATCATTTATGTATCATGGAAATTCACCCATATTAAATGTACAGCTCAATGATTTTAGGAAATTTGAAGAGTTGAGCAACCATCACCACCCAATTTTGGAACATTTCCACCACCTCAGCAAGTTCCTGCATGCCCACCCTCAGCCCTAAGCAACCACTAACCCACTTTCTGTCTCTGTATTTGCCTCTATGGAAGATTTCACGTAAATAAAATCAGGCAGGAAGGGGTGTTTTGCTTCTAGCTTCTTTCCCTCAGCACATTTCTGGGACTCATCCATGTGTAGCATGTATCAGAAGTCCATCCTTCCGTTGGCTGCCTGGTGTTTCATGGGATAGATAGACATTCCACTTTTGTTTATCCCTCACTGTTGATGGACATCTGTGTTGACCCCAGCTCCCATCTGCATGAATAATGCCAATCAACAGTCCCTTTGGTGCCTGTATTTGGCCCTGTGCTTTCATTCCTCTAAGCAGACCCCTGGGTATGGAATTACTGTGTCATATGGCAAATGTATGTTTAATGATTTGAGAAACTACTGAACTATTTTCCAGAGTAGCTGTACCATTTTGATTCCCAACAGCAATGTGTGAGAATTCCAGTTTCTCCATATTCTATCAAATACTTGGAATTTTATGTCCTTTGAATTAGAGTTATTCTAGTGGGAGTATAATTATATCTTACTGTGGTTTTATTTGCATTTCCCTAATGACAAATGATGTTAAGCATCTTTTCGTGTTCTTATTTGCTTTCTGTGTATCATCTTTGGTGCCATGAATATTCAAAATTTTACTCATGTTTTAACTGGATTTATGTCTTCTTATTATTGAGTTAAAAGATTATAAATTCTGGATACAAGTCTTCTATCAGATGTATAATTTGAAAATATTTTTCCAGTTTGAAGCATATCTTATTTCCTTAATGGTGTTTTTTGAAGATCAAAAGTTTCAAAATTTGATGAAATATAATTTTTTGATTTTTTTATATATAGTGCTTTTGTGTTGTATTTAATAATTCTTTGGCAAATTTAAACTAATGAAGATTTTTTTCTATGTTTCCTTCTAGAAGTTTTATATTTTTAGCTTATTACCTTTAGGTCTGTGGTCTATCCTGAGTTGATATTTGTGTATGATATGAGGTAAGGGTCTCAGTACATTTTTTTGAATATGATAACAGTAGTCTTGGAACCATTTATTGAAAAGACTGTCCTTTAGCCATTGAATTGTCTTTGCACCTTTGTAGAAATTAGTTTCTCATAAATGTATTTATCTCTGAACTCTCAGTTCTGTTCAGTTAATCTAGATTACCTTTATAGTAAGTTTTGAAATCAGAGAGTGAAAGTTTTCCAACTTTATTCTTATTTTGCAAGATTGTTTTTGCTACCAGGCCCTTTGTATTTCCATATATTTTTTAGGATCAGGTTGTCATTTTCTACCAAAAAAAAAAAAAAAAAACGTGTTCTGGGATTTGAATGAGATTGCATTGAATCTGTAGGTCAATTTGGGAAGAATTGGTGTCTTGCCATTATTGAGTCTCTTAATCAGCAAACATGGAGTGTCTCTTTATTTCCTTAGATCTTCTTTAATTGTTCTCAGCAATGTTTTATAGTTTCCAAAATACAAGTCTTGCACTTCTTTTGTTAAATTTATTCCTAATTACTTATTTTTTTGACGCTTTTATGAAAGGAACCATTTTCTTACTTTCATTTTCAGCTTGTTTGTTACTTGTATATAAAAATACAATTGATGTGTTTATATTAATCTCGTATCCTACAATCTTGCTGAAATCACTTATCATTCTAGTATCTTTTATATTGATTCCATCAGATTTCCCACATAGACAGTGATGTCATCTGCAAATAAACACAGTTTCATTTCTTTCTTTTCATAGCTGGTACCTTCATTTTTTCTTTGTTTTTTTAATTGTATTATCACACTAGCTACACCCAGCAACGTAATGTTGAATTGGCATGTGAAAGTGGATATCCTTCCCTTTTTCCTGATCTTGTGGGAAAGAACTCACTCATTCACAGTTAAGTATGACATCAGTTGTAGGTGTTTCATGTTTGCCCTTCTTCAGATTGAGGAAGTTCCTTTCTACATTGTTGCTGAGAGATTCTGTCATGAATGGGTTTGGACTTTTGTCAAACATTTTTTCCTGCATTTATTGTAATGATCAGTTGTTGTTGACCTTTATTTGATTGATATGGTGCAGGGCATTAATTGATCTTCATATATTAAGCCAACTTTGCATTACAGGCATAATCTTACTTGGTCTTGATATATACCCTTTTTTTTAAGGTGCTAGACTCAGCTTGCTAATGTTTTGTTCATAGTTTTGCATCCGTACTCATGAGGAATATTGGTCTGTAGCTTTCTTTTTTGTCATATCTTTGCACTTGGAATCAATATAGCATGGAACTATTGAATGAGGTGGGAGTTGCTTCCCTCTCTATTTTATGAAAGAGTTTGTAAAACATTGTTATTATTTCTTCTTTAAATGTTTAATGATTCAACTAAGCCTGGACTTTTCTTTGTAGAAAGGTCTTTAATTATTAATTTAATTTTGATACTTGCCTATTCAGATTTTCTTTTCCTTCTTTAGTCACTTTTGGAAATGTGTGCACTTCCAGAAACTTCTTCATTTCATTTAAGATGTTTCATTTGTGGGCATAAAGATGTTCATAACATTCCCGTATGATTATTTTAATTTCTATAGGTTGGTGGTTACGCCCCTTCTTTCATTCCTGATTTTGCTGATTTGTGGCTTTTGTCTTTTCTTTGTCAGTCTACCTAAAGATTTGTCAATTTTTTTGGTTTTTGTTTATTTTCTATTTCATTAATTTGTGCTCTAATCTTCATAATGTCTTACTTTAAGTTATTTTGCTCTGCTCTTTTGACTTTCTTCAGTCGAAGCTTAGGTTATTGATTTGAGACCCTCCTTTTTTCCAATAGAGGTGTTTAAAGCTTTGAATTGTCCTGTAAGTAACATCTTAGCTGCACCCTACAAACTTTGATATGCAATAATTTTGCCTTCATTCAGTTCAAAAGTATTTTCTAATACCCCTTGTGATTTCCTCATTGATCTATGGTTATTTGGAAATTCATTAACTTCTAAATATCTGGGGACTTCCCACATTTCTTCCTTTTGTTGATTTCTAATTTAATTCTATTGTGGTCGGTCAGTGAACATACTTTGTATGATTTCAGTCCTATTAAATTTATTGAAATTTCTTGTATAGCCTAGCATATTGGCTGCCTTGTAAAATGTTCCATTTCTGCTAGAAAAGAATATATACTCCCCAGTTATTATTTGGAATGTTTATATTTGTCAATTATTTTGAGTTGGTTTATGCCATTGTTTAAGTCTTCTATATACTTGCTAATGTTCAGTCTAATTGTTCAATGAATTAGTAATATAGCAAATGTAGCTTTCTTAGGTTTACTGTTTGCACGGTATATATTTTTTCATTCTCTTTACTTTTAACTTATTTGAATCTATGTTGTGTGTCTTGTACACAACTTATAGTTAAATCCTTTTTTATCTAATCTTACAAACTCTGCCATTTTTATTTGAGTGTTTAGACCATTTATATATAATGTAATTATTGATATGGCCAGATTTACATTTGCCATTTTGCTATTTGTTTTCCATTTGTCTCCTGCCTTTTTTTGTTTCTCAGATCTCTCTTTGAATGACTGAGTGTGTTACTTTAATTCCTTTGTTGACTATTTCACATCATCTATTGCTACAAATGAGTGAGCCAGTGAGTACAGCCAAGAGGCTACAGGTCTTCACAGCTTGCCCTAGCCTGGCAGAATCGCCACCAGCTACAGGGAGAGAGGGCATGTTCAGTTTTATAGCTACTTTTTGAGGGAAGGGTTTGTTGATCTCTTCAATTGTCCATTGCTAGAAGTCCTGCCTGCAATTTATTTTTAGACGTTTTGTTTTTATTGTTGTTGTTGTTGAGCCTGCTGCAATGTTTTCTCTACTAAACAGTGCCCTTACCCTATTTGTTTAATTCATTGAACTACTGTCAGTCAGCAAGTCACAGATTTTAACCACCTCACTTAAAACTTAGTGACATTGATACCTGGAAAAAATGACTCACTGGTATAAAAATTACTTTGAGAAATTATGACAAAATTTTCTGATTGACTATATCAGCATTTCCTATAAGTATATGGGTTTTCAGGATTGATAGAATCTTCTCATTTCCTCTTTAGTTTGTTACTTTTAGAGGATTTGTTTAAAATTTTTGATAAACAATAAATGTTATAATATCCATCAAACAATTATTATCTTTAGTTGTTGAATGATGGTAAAGGGGTGATAGTAATGATGGTGGATATTTTTTTTAAAAAGCTAGAATCATAAGATCTTAAATGAGAAAAAAACTCATACATAAGCCCATTTTTCTTCAAATTTACAGAGAAATTATATGACTGGCCTATAGGCATGTGTTAGAACAAAAACTAGAACTTAGGCACACCAGTGTGGGCAGACAACACATGGCATACTCATCGGGGTAAATAAGGACAGTTAATAGGGGCAGTTCTCAGAGGTGTCGGGCACACTAGGGGAACTGAGGTTGTGAAGCCCCAGAAAGGGTAACAGACAGAAGCCCTTGCTTCAGGGAAGGGAGGGCGCTGAATCTGAAGCCAGGGAGGTCTGCTGCCAGGGAGAGGAGCCAGCAGGAGAAGCCTGGTCTCAGAGGGAGGAACCGAGGCTGGACAGACAGCTCCTGTGCCCCCCGCACACCTCTGAAGTAGGTCTGCCTGATGGAAGCTGGATCCAGAGGTGAGACAACCCTGAGGTCAGGCTGCCAGGAGGTGGAGCAGAGCTGGACAGGCAAGTGGGGAGTGCCCAGCCCTGTTCATTCCTTCGGACCCCCATTCATTTCCTTTCTTTTCTTTTCTTGCAAGAAACATTCAAGTTCCCAACACAAGAGAAACACGAAGTGTCATCAGCAGAGGTTAGTTTGAGTGACGATATCACACCCGCACTGGGATCCTCTACTGAAATGTTAGCCACCCTCAGTGTCTTTCCTGTGGTGGCAGGAAATTGGGGAAACATATAATTAATCTGCACAAAATATAGTTGCCACCCTCTTCACTTCGAAGCAGAGTACAGAGCATAACTGTGTAATCTCCCCCCACCCCCGTCTGCCACCGACTTTGTAAAACTTGCGTTCCGTCCTGCCAGCCCCCAGCCTGTTAGACACTGTAATGGGCAGAGTGGCCCAAGTTTCCTTCCTGCAGGACTCCATCCTGGGTGGTCTGCCCTTGTTGGATAGTCACCACCTCAGTGGACATCAGAGTGCTGGAGAATTCTGTGTATCCCCACAGCAGGCCTGCCCCACGGCTGGAAGCACTGGGGACAGTGGCCTCTCTGCCAGGGGGTTTAGGGACCGAGGAGAGGGAAGTGTCCCTGCAGCTCCCTTCGCCTCCCGTTAAGGGAATCGTGGCATCTTTTCTGGCAGACGGACACTTCTGGTCACTAACAGCTCCAGTGACCACGCCCAGGGTTGTGGGTTAGGAGGAAAGACCCTTTATGTGAGGTACAGCGGTGATAGGGGCTACGCCCACCGCTCCACCCACCCCAGGGGCCCTGAAGCCTCTGCCCTGTCCTGCTTCCAAGTCAGGTGCCGCTGGGTGATGAGAAGTGAGTGCTGGGGTCTGAGCCCCAGAAGGCACTTCCTCCCAGGAAAACAGCTTCCAGGATAGCAGGTGGTGCTTGGACAGGCATTCCCGGAGTGCATGCCTGCGGGCGCCGCAGGCCTCGCAGGGCAGGAAGGAAAGCCATCGCCTCCGCCGCAGGGGACAGGGCAGCCCTTAGGGCGGGGAACCCCACGCCATCTGCTCCCCCCAGAACTCCCCTTCACCTTATTTCACCATTCCAGCTTCACCCCATCTTCTAATAACAAGAAAATAAAACAAAATATTAGGCCTCAGGAAAAAATTACTTTTATTGTTGCTTGTAACAGCAATCTGCCACTAACCCATCTCGGTAGACGAAGGCTTACAGGGGCCCATCAGCAGCTCTGTTACAAGGCTGCCCATGAAGGAAAAGAGCTCATCAACCCTAGAGGTCTGCTTGTTTGCCTGACCTGAGAGGAAAAGGATATTTTTATAAAATTCTTCCAAGAAATCCTGCAGTAGACACATTTTCTTCCTGCTGACACACACTGAAGGAACCTGCTCTCCTGATGAGAACTGGACAACAAAAGCCCGATGGCTTTTTCGCTCATTGTAAAACCTCGCAGCAACACTTCAGGTTTTATTAACTTTCAAACGTTGATCCGCCATTTAGGAAAATAAAATCATTGCTTTTTTGATATATTCTGATGTTCCACTTAAAGCCATGGCTGAGGTTAAATGTGTTCGTTTTGCCTGGTTTTAAAAGTCTCTAGAAGAAAACAATGGTTTAATGATAAAATATTATTTATTTGCTTTTAAGGCTTCAGTAAAGTCTATTTTGATATTCTGATAATACAGTATAATCAACTTGTTTTTTTACTTGTCCTAAAACAATAGTTTTACCTTTTACCATTTTAAGTTGATGATATCTGTACAAAAGTACTCATTTTCTTCTGGAGAAGATGGAAACACTGTTCCTCCCTCTGACAGCTTCACCGCTTTCAAGCCTGATTTAACGTGTCTGTCTGTGTGTTACACTGATGATGGACATTTAGACTTCAAGGTGTAATTTCCAGTAAAGAAAAGGCATTTTATTTCCATCTGGATAAGCACTCTATCATACCAACCAAGTCGAACAAAGTTATTATCTGGCTTTTCGCCAAGGCATGAAAAAGAGAAAGGTCATATTTTTAATAGCTTTGTACTCTATAGTAATCAAATTTGTAAGCCTGGAGAAATAAACTGCTTGAGTCTGTGGGTGCTGCTCAGCGTACTTAACCACTGGTGGGCTGTTCCTGGCGCCCAGCGCGGGCTGCAGCTTATCTTGGCTGTGAGCTCAGGACACGGGGCCCTCGTGCTCTAATCGTAAAGCGGCAGAAACCAGCTAATCAGGACATGTCTGCTCTGCTCCACCTTTGAAGACGATACCAGAAGATAACCAGTCCAGTTCCAGCTCGTGGACCAGCAAGATTACAGCACATGAACCTGGACACACTTAGGTGTTCATGGATTACTCAAATCAAAATTAATTAAAACGAACACCTGCTTTAAAAGTGACTTTTGTTTCCGGTGGCTGCACTGTGTTCCTTGAGATTCTGAGCAAATTACTCCAGGGTGTTGCTGCAGCTACTTTTCAACTTTCTCTTTGAAATCACGGCTAATCCTGAGGTTTGAAGAATGGCTTTGTGGATGTCAACAACAAAATAGTAATGATAAGAAGAACAGAAAAATGTGTATAGAGACATCCTGTTGAAGAATCATAAAATACATATTTTTGCTTAAAAATCTTTTCATGGAGTGATTTTGGGTACGGACACACATTTCAATTATGACCAGTGCTTATTCTGCCCCAGAGGTTTCCAAGAACTGTGTTGCTGCTTTATAGGTTAATTGTAAGTGTCTTTCCCTGCGTATTTCTCCTTCCACATATCCCTATCCTTGAGATGTTAGTATAATAGGAAAGTTATTTTTATCTCTGGCGTACACATCCTGAAGAGCTGACATCAGACCCTTTATAATTCCAAAACGCTATAGATTGGCTCAAAGTCATTTAATCAGTACGCACCGTAACAGGTTAACTCTAAAATTCACTCCTTGTTTTCAATGGCTTTCATCAAAACTTCAGACACCCCTTTAACTTAGAACAAATTTTCTTTCAGCCACCAGCCACTATAGCCCAATAGTTTAAAATAGAGTTCAGCAGACTTTTCCTCAAGGTCAGGTGGTAAATAGCTTTGGGGGTCGAGAGGCAAAATCAGGATATTATGTAGGTATTTACAAAGCCATTTAAAGTTACACCCACTTAAAAATGTAAAAACCATTGTTAGCTTACAGGTGATAAAATAAATAGATAAATACACACACGCGCGCGCACACACACAAAACGAAACAAAAAAATAGCTGGTTAGATACAGCCTAAGGGCGTAGCTCCCCACCTCTGTTTAAGTAGAGTCTCAGGCAGGATAATTAAGGGTTAACAGAACAGCCTCTGAATTCAGGCCAACCAGGACTGCAGTATTGCTCCTGATTTGAACAAGTTACTCAGCATCGTTTGGCTCTTTTTTTCTCCTCTATAAATGAGGACAATAGTAGTGGCTACCTTGAAGCTGTAAAGATGAATAATGTTAATAGTTGGTGATAGCTACCGAACAAGTGCTACCACTGTTGTAAAGTCTTTATTTCAACAGAATTTCATGAGCACCTTCTACTATTTTATGCGTTTTGGCCAATCGTTATTTTGGTGGATGCCTCGCATACCATCCCAGCTGCTGGAAGGTTGGCGGCCAACAGCTCCTGCTCAGTGGACAGCTGCCTTGCCCCAGGGCAGAGAAACGTGAAGATACAGTCCCCACCCTCAATCTGGACAAGCTGGAGGATGCCCCAGCCCGTCCCTTCCTGCCGGCTGCCCCCCACTCCTGCTTCCTTTGTCCCCCCACCACTGGTGACCCTCAGAGCCTGCCTCTGGAACCAGCCTGTGGCCAGTGCTACAGATAATCTCAGACAGAGCAAAGGCCCTGCAGGCCCTCAGGAGGGACTGGGTGATTAAGTTCTGAAAAGGCCTTGCCGTTTCCACAGGCTGGGTTTGAGGAACCTCAGCAAGCCCTGCAGCCCTTTGAGATGTGGCCCTTCTTAATTTCTTGTGATGTTGGAGACAGGCATGGTTCAGCACAGGTGAAAACCGAAAGACAGCAGCCCTCCTGCCCTGTGTGCCGGGCAGGACCCCTCATGCAGTGATAGGAGGACCAGGCATTGCCAGGGCTTGTCTTTTTCATTTATCTATTTATTTATTTAAAAGTTTGTGGGGGGCCTCCCTGGTGGCGCAGTGGTTGAGAGTCCGCCTGCCGATGCAGGGGACACAGGTTCGTGCCCCAGTCCGGGAGGATCCCACATGCCGCGGAGCGGCTGGGCCCGTGAGCCATGGCCGCTGAGCCTGTGCATCCAGAGCCTGTGCTCCGCAATGGGAGAGGCCACAACAGTGAGAGGCCCACGTACCGCAAAAAAAAGTTTGTGGGGTTTGGGGTGGGTTTTTTTTGTTTTTTTACTTGTGCAAGGATTTCTCCCAGAAGGGAAAGTGTGGATGTGAGAGATATAAAAAAATCTCATTGCTGGGAAAATATATCAAGTCACCTTGAGCTAAGGTCATCTGGAATGAATCCTATCCTTCTGGGCTGAAATTATACCAAAGGCAAAATTATTTTTTTCTCCCTTCCTTCAGCCTAATGTACGTGTCATATTCCTGTCTTAAGACTGTCACACAAGGACGGCCTTGTTTCCAGGGAGAGAGGGACAGGACAGGGCATTTAGGACAAGTGTGGGGAAGAGGCGACAGAGGCCAAGTCCTACCCTGTGGGCCCTCTGCAAATCCACATCCGGGGAATGAGGCGCTCAGGGGATGTGGGTCTTGGTTGGTGACGCTGCGAGGGGAGAAAATCAATTATTGGAGAAAGAATATCATCTAGACAGGCGACTTCCAAAGGAAAGGGTGTGGATTTCCCCCTTGGAGCAAATATACTGTGACTATCTAGGGTCTTAAATTGTTCGTTCTGAGGGTAAGTTGAAAGAGGAACCAGGTGGTACAGGTTTCAACAGCCCTGGGAGTGCTGGCTGATTTATGGGCCGCGGGCCTGCTGACAGTCCAGAGGAAAAAGGGAAGTCAGCTCCTTTTAACATGCAGTCGTTATATGTGAGCCTCCAAAGTGGACTGAGAATAACCAATGTGCGACTTTTCTTAGCCTTTTAGGAGAAGAGCTAGCGCATGGAGAAAAGTTTCCTTTTCCCTCTCCTCCTGTTTTTGGTATTTTTCTGGTATGTTTTATAACTTTACAAATAAAGGATTCAGCTTATTTTGTTGACACATAAAAAGCTGTGCATGTTTAATATATACAACTCGATGAGTCTGGGGATAAGTATACACCCATGAAACCATATGATCCCACTTCTGGGTATAGTATCAAAGGAATTCAAATCAGTACCTTGAAGAGATACGTGCATCCCCGCGTTCGTTGCACCATTATTTACAGTGGCCAAGGTATGGAAGCAACCTAAGTGTTGGTTGACAGGTGAATGGATAAAGAAGTTGTGGTGTATATATGATGGAATACTACTCAGCCATTAAAAAGAAGAAAGTCCTGTTATTTTTGACAACATGTGGACCTTGAGCACATTATGCTAAGTGAAATAAGTCAGAGAAAGACAAATACTGCGTGATCTCACTTATATGTGGAATATAAAATAGTCGAACTCATAGAAGCAGAGAGTAGCATGGTGGTTACCAGGGTCTGGGGGAGGGGAATTGGAGAGATGCTTGTCAAAGGGCACAAAGTTTCCACTGTGTAAAATGAATAAGTTCTGGAGAATCTAATGGACAGCACAGTGACTACCGTTAATAGCACTGGGTTGTACACTTGAAGTTTGCTGAGATAGTGGATCTTATGTTATGCGTTCTTACCACAGAATCTTAATAATAACGGGGGCTGAGAAAACTCTGGGAGGTGATGGACGAGTCTGTGGCCTTGACGGTTGATGGTTTAACACTCAAGGGATTCTTGAGTGGCTTTATATAGCAGGTGTTTTGTTGTTTTTACCTTTGAATCTTCATTATAAGGTTGGAGGCAATATCCACAAACTGAGGGGGACTTAGGATGCCCAGGGACCTTGCTAATACTAGGACACAAGTAGAAAGAGCTCTTGACCTTGAGGAGCGTGTGGACCAGAGGAGTCCACTGATCACTGGAAGATGGCGGGATGGGGCTGCGAGGCTCTGGCCCCTCCTGCTGGTTGCGGCTGGAGTAGCAGCATCAGCTACAGCAGACCAGAACCAAGAGTAACTTGAGTAAACTGTTCCAGGTTACAGGCCACTGGTCTCCTGATACTTTTCGTCAGCTTATTTTACCCAGAAAAGCAGCGCCAACTGCTGAAAATGACCCTCCTTCCCTCCTTTGCAAAGACCTGTGTTGAATGTCCAGGGAAAGCCAAGCACCTGCTGGGGGTGGAGGACGGGGTTGGATGAGGCAGGTTGGGGCCCCACAAACCAGGAAAGGGGGGGCATGTGAACACGTTACTGAGAAAGACAGACCCTGTTCTACATGAGCCGTGAGCGTGTGTGCAGACAGAGAACCATCCTGGGTAGAGGGAGCCGAGTGCGGGGTCCACAGGGGCTGCGGGAGGTGATGGATGAAACTGGCAGAGGAGGCTCGAGGGGCCAGCAGGAGTGGGCTGCGAGGAGGGAGGGGCAGTGCGTGTCCTCCCCAGTTCTCTCTCACTCAGCACCCCGCCCCAGGCCCCCAACCCTAAGGCCTGTCCCAGGAGACGGCCTCACAGAAAGGCAACCCCTCCAAAGTGACTAAGTAAGAGGTTTGGGAAGGCAGATAGAATGGCAGGTTCACTCACTGAGACGCCTCCTCCAGCCTGGCTGGCAGAAGAATTGTGCGAAATCACGGGGACCTTGTTTGAGGGTTTCCTTTATGAATCCCGTGTGAAGCAGTACCTGGCTCCACCCAGACCTCCGCTCAGGCTACTCAGAGGGACAGTCATGAAATGAGTATAAATGAGGTGCTCACCTGCACAGGGCCCCCACCCAGGCAGCCGGGCTTCCAGAAGGACCACAGCCACAACCCAGCCAGGGTGAGCCCCGGTCATTAATCGCCGTGCGGTTCATCACCGTGCAGCGGAATGTCTCTGACCTGTCGGCCCCCCCGCTAACAAAACAATCTCAAAAAGGAAAACAGGCAGTAACAGTAATAAAAAAAATCAGCCATCAGTTCAGCTGATGGCTGCCCAAGCTTGAAGGTCTCCGGGCACCTTCCCTTAAATAGCTTAAAACAAAATGATAATAAACGATAGCATTGCACAGCGCTCTGAAGGCGCCTTGCTACACTCATAATGAAAAGGGCAGGTGAAGCAGCGAGCAGCCCTGCTATGAATTACTGGCCTTTCAGTGCTGGAGAAGTGTATTTAACCGGACACCTGCAGAGGCTGCTCACTAACTGCACACGTTACAATGACAACAGACACACGAGAGACAAACGCGTTCGAACTACACCAGAGCCCTGCCATCCACACAAGCTAGTGTGTGGATTCCAGCCACACCCCTCTGCTTCAGCATCCAGTGTAGATGACCAGATCCCAGTGAAGTGTCTTTTTCAGTCCCTTTTCACGACTCCAGGCAAAATTCCATGGATTGGCCTTTTAAAGCACACCGTTCAGAGTGCAGGGGACCCGGGGTGTTAAGTGTGACTATGGATCTCTCCTTTGTGAACCACAGAAAGCTAATACTCTGGCTCCAGACTGAAGATTTCTAATAAGGAGTGGAGTGATTTAGTGATTTTACGAGTGCGAGAGAGGAGAGACCGTGGGGCCAGTGTGCAAGCTTCACAGACTTAGAAGCCAAAGGCGCAGACAGGGCTGGGCTGGTGCCTCCACGACACTGTTTGTGTCGATGGCAGGGCCCAGCAGCAAACAGTTAACACGAGACAAAGCCCAGTGCGACCAGCAGGTCTCCTGCAACCATCAGCGGAACTAGCTATTATAGCCAATTTAATAGCTTGAAAATGAACTCATTAGTGCTCTTTTATCAGTGGAAAAAAGTCTATTAAATCCGGATGTGTGAAGCTGCTGCACAGAAGCTCATTTCCAACCCGCCTGTGACCTGAACAAATCCGAGCTGTGCTTTTCTGGGAGCAGCGGGGTCAGCCTCTGAGGGGAGCTGGGATTGCGGGGCCTCCCCGGCCCACGCCTGCCCCGGAGACACCAAGGCTCCTCAGGATAACACACAGCGAGTGTTTCTGTCCTTGCTTCTGGCCTCCCGTGTCATCCGCACGCAGCCCAGAAGCTTCTGGAGGCAGCAAAGAAGGGGTGCCGTCACCCAAGTGTGATCTGAAGTTACATGTAACGGAGGACAGAATCGTCTACAAGGCCCCACGGTTCAGGATAATGCAGCTGGAGATGTGGTCAGCCCAGGGCTTTCTGTGGTCCCTCCCTCCCCCTCCCCCCTCCCCCCTCCCCCTTCCCCCTCCCCCTCCCTCCTCCCTCCCTCTCTGCCATCACAACTGGAGAGACTAGGAGGACACTTTTATGCTCTGCTCATTCTCTATTTCCTGCTGGTGATTAGATTTAGATTCTCTTGGACAAACGGTGCAGGCTGAGTGCAGGCGAGCTGACCTCATTAGCACTGGGACGGGGACCCGATTAGCATAAATCTATGGGATAAACTGTGGGGCGAATAGCAAATGTCCCCTCCCCATGTTTCCTCCCCACCATGTCCCACAGACCTTCCGGGCTGCGTGCAGACTTCAGCTCCTGGTTTTAAGCTACACCCTACATGGGTTGCTTTTCATTTGCACAGTCCTGTCTTGTGAGCACGACGACAAATGGTCTAATGGCAGAGACAGTTCCACTCTTCTTTTAGAGCTCCCACAACACGGAGATCTGAGATCACCCCAGCTGAGACAGGGTTAGCCCCTCAGGAGCTAATGACATTACGTCAGGCTGTCATTACGCTGGTGTCAGCGTGAGTGGCAGATCACAGTGTTTGGAATTACCAGGCAGAAGAGACGGTGGAGCTTACAGTAGCCATCGCTTACCTATTAGAAGCCACTTTTCCACTGAAATATCACCCAACCCTATACAGAAGTCAGTGAGGGGTACTCAGAGGGGCCAGAGTTATGAAGCTGGAGGCTGTGGTACCCACTGTCCCTTGTCAAAGCACAAAGACCCACTTTCTGTAATGGATTATCTAATTGCGTATAAATTAAAGGTGCAAGCCAGTGGTTACATGTCTTGTATACAGGTTTTATTATTGTTTTGTGTTGCATGTGTTTTTAAGTTAACAACCCTCACTGCCCCTTGGAAGGTCCTAAGGGGAATACTTCACTCTTTGTCACCCACCACGGTCTGCTTGCCCCACGTTTGTCACAGATACAAACAAAACAACAGGTACAAGATGGTACAAAAGCACACGTCCTCTCCCTGAGATGGTTGGAGCCTCAAGTCTGACGTGTCCTGCACACATGTGTCGGCTCCTTGAGGCCTGGCTTCCCTCGCTGGCTTCTGCCAGCGCCGTCCCCTTGGGCTGCTGCCGGGGCACCAAGACAGCCCCCAGCCGGTCCCATCCCCACCTACCACCCGGAGTCCCTCCTCTGAGCCTCCGATCCAGAGAGAAGCATGTTCCAGCCGAAAGGACTTGTCCCTTCCTGGCCACCCCATTCATTTTTTTTTTTTTTTTTTTTTTTTTTTTTGCGGTACGCGGGCCTCTCACTGTTGTGGCCTCTCCCGTTGCGGAGCAACAGGCTCCGGACGCGCAGGCTCAGTGGCCATGGCTCACGGGCCCAGCCGCTCCGCGGCATGTGGGATCCTCCCACACCGGGGCACGAACCCGTGTCCCCTGCATCGGCAGGCGGACTCTCAACCACTGCGCCACCAGGGAAGCCCCCCATTCGTTCTTTATGTTGTTGGGCTCTGCAGCCCACCCCACCCCCCCACTATCTATCTTGGGGTCTTGGGGGGCGGGGTCTTGGAGGGTCCGTCCCATCACCAGTCCAGAGCCAGCCTCCTGCCTAAAAGCTTTGTTTTTTTCACAGACCCCAAACCTCCTCCCCTCCCTCCCCGGGAGCTGTTAAGTCCAGCCGTCCCAGACTACGGAGAGGAGTGGGCCTAAGAGCCCCTGGCCCTGCTCTGGTACCTCCAGTCACCTGGAGGACGTGGTGGGCACAGACTGGGGGCCTTCCCCAGGACTCCAGCTCAGGGGTATGACAAGGTCCCAGGAGACTGTTGAAGACCTCTGCACCCCGAAAGGTGACCACACACAGGGTAAATTTGGCAAATAATGTGCTGTATTCCTCTAGATGTTCCCTAACTTGTCCATAAATTCATGTTCTGGGTCCTTATATATAGAAGCCCTTGAGCATCACCCTTCATTTTACTGAGACATCTCACTGAGCAGGAACCCCAGTCCTCAAGATGAAGGTCCTCCTCAAATGCCAGAATCCCTGGGGTCCTCGTATCACATGGTAGTAGCTGGAGGTTGGCCTCATTATTACTTGTCCAGCTTTACCAAGGTATAGTTGGCAGGTAAAAGTTGTATATATTCGAGGTACACAACGTGATGGCTTGATAAACATACACACTGTGGAGTGATCACCCCATCAAGCTGACGAGCATGGCTACCCTCTCAGTCACCTTTCTAATTTTCTCCATGTAATGAGAACACTTAGGATCGACTCTCTTGGCAAATTTCAAGAATGCAATACAGTATTAACCATTGTCCCCGTGCTGTACATTAGATTGGGTAGTTTAAGAAAATGCATATAATAACCGAAAGCTATTATGACTTTAATAAATAAAGTACATTTTCTCTACCCCAATAGAACCTACATAGATTTAAAATAAATTACAAGTCACTGTAGGACTTGTTACTAATTCCAGTTGCAGAGATTTCTTTCTTGGCCAACAAGGGGCACTGCAGTTCCTCGGGGGCCAGGCCACTGGGGTAAGTGACCACCCTGGAGGTTTTTACTGAACCCGGCTTCCTCAGGGGAATCAGATTCACATGGAAGAAAGGCCAACAGGTGACATCTGGGCCATCTCCCCGCACCCCTCAATGCCGCTAATATAAGGGACAATGACATAATTAAGGTAGGAGCAGCACGTAATCCAAAAAGCCTGATTAAATTAGTGGCTGCAAACGTTGGAAGTTTCCTCTAACTCACTGAATGATGGGAAAGAGGCTTACGGGGACCCTGAGGTCACAGAGACAAGGTTGGATTTGCCAAGAAAAAGATGGGAAGGGAAAAAATCTGAGGAGCTGATTTCCCCCTGGGAATCTGTCTGGAAACAGCTTCTTGAACCTGGCTTTCTATAGATCAGATTTCCATCATCTCTACATTGCTTTCCCAATAGGAAAGCTTAATATACTATTTATTAGTATAACTCCATTATATAAATGGGTTTATTCTGCCGTTACAAAAATAATTGCATGGAAAATTTGCCTTCTGAATTCTCTGACCATTCTATTTTGCCCTTTTTCTTATCTCAGTCTTCTGAGTTTTAGCTACGATATTGAGGGCATGGCCGAATGAGCAGATAAAAAATGCCGTGCTTCTTCAGCGTGGCAGAAATGATAAAATTTGGAGGAAAGTGTAATTCTGTTCAGAGCTTGATGCACACAAACTTTCTCACCAAATTTATTTCTGGAAATGGTTGGACACCTCTGAATTTAGAACCCAGTGAAATATACCAGGTACTGTAGTTGGTTATTAATGTATTATTACATCCTCACTCATTAAGGAGGCATAGACTCAAAGGTGCAGTAAGCTAAAAAGAGGTCAGGATCGATTTATATGTAACAGATCCATGTGGGTTGTTTCCTTCTCGTGCTCGCAGTAAAGAGAATATACTGTGTAGTTCTATATGAAAAAGACAGTTTCACCAACCAACTGCTTAAAAATTAATATTTCTTCTCACAGTTTTTCACATGCCACCCCCATGCTGTTCCAGAAAGGACATTTGGTGTAAACTGATAAAAAGATGCAGACTTACCTACGGATGGTGCTTGTTTTTTCCCTTTTTCCACATGCGTCCCCGAGGCAATCCCTAAGTGTGCTTTCAGATGCCATTATAAAATTAACTTTTGACTCTAGTGTTAAAGAGGCGTAGCTGGTGTCCCAGTAATTAAAGACAGATTCACAAGACGAACAGGCAGAAGGGTATTCATGTTTCCCTCGTGTTCACGTGGGAGAAGCTCAGGAAAGAGCAGCTCACAAAGGAGGTTAGAACTCAGGCTGCAGGACCACCTGCAGCTACAACCGGAAGACGGGTGAGGGGAGGCCGGTTGAGGGAGGTGACTCGGAAATGTACACCCATGCGGCTAACGTTTATCACGCAGAAGAGGGTGGGCGTCTCCACCGAGACTCCTCCTCCTGGTACAGAGGGGAGACACCCTGACAAGTGGAGGTTTCCCTCATGATTCCCTCCCAAAGGGTAACTTCTGCTCTGTTTTCAGAGTTCCTCTCATGTCTGCTGTTTCTCAAAATAATCCTTATGCCAAAGAGGCACATTCAGGGTGGCATCTCCTGGTCTCCTACAGTGTAACTGCACATATATATGTATACACACATGTATGTGCATGTATACACATGCAAACATATGTATGTATATGTGTGTCTCTGATTCCAGCAATAATATTGCCTGACATTTTTTAACAAGCAAAGCTTAGTGTTTCTTCCTTGTTGTCAAAGCTGAAGAGAACAGTGTGCAAAGGGTCTTCCTCCTTGGTCCTGAACGGGACACCCAGAGGGTAGAGAGGTAATTGGGAAACACTGTTTCTCCCCCTCTCTCTCTCTCTTTCTCTCTCACACACACACACAAAATACAGAATCATTCAGTCTTACGTTTGAATGTAAACTCCTGCACGAGGGCCACTGGTAAACACTTTTGAATAACTTCACAGAATAATGCTAGTGAGAAAAAAAGTCAGCAGCATCTGAAGTCTCTTTTTTGTATTTCAAACGTTTTCAGAGTGAAACTTCCACGAGGGAGGAGGGCTACTAGGGCCCCAACTATGGGCGGCTGTCATGCCCCCGCTTCTTAGATGACGTGGACAAGCCATGACAGGACCAAACCACAGCACCTGCTTCACAGAAACTGTTCTGAGCTCGTGTGCACCGGCCTGCAGGTGTCCTGGGCACATGGAAAGACTCTAAAACATAATTAATCCAAGCTGACTCAAGCAAACTTGTTTTAAAGCTGTAAAACAATTTTAGAGAGTATGCCACACTGCTGTCCAGGTTTCAAGTAGTTCTACGTGCCCTTTGGGTACTAAGATTTACCCCGGACCTCAAAGATTACCTGACAGACTTCCTTGATTACCTGACTCATGGGAAGGGCTTTCAGAGGCCCAAGAGGGTCAGTCCCAAACCCAGACTTAGCAGTGGCTTTCGGGCCATTGTGCCTTCTTGATAATTTCACCTGCCAAGACTCTCTGGTGAGACTGGCAATATCGACTCAAGGAACAATTCCTGTGTGTGATTTCTGCCTTTGAATAATTGTGACCTCTTCAAAAACAGAAAACCTAACAGTGGTCCCTAAAGAGCACTTGTTATGATGAGACCAAAATGCAACCAGACTGTGGGGCTGTGACATTTTCTGGACATTTTCGTGCAAGACTGTGGCTTACCAAAACTACAGCACTGAGGATAGAGGCAGATAGAGGATTCAGAACACTGCAAAACCTGTATTTTTGTGTTTTTCCTCCCAATGGCTTGTGCTAAAATATTTCTAATTCTAGTGCATGAAAAGAAACTGTGGCCGAGCTAACAAAGTAGCATTCAGCCTCACACACTCTCGGTAATTCTCCGTTTTCCTTGTCGATAAAGCATGGGGACCCTGGGCTTTGAGATCAAAAGTCTCCACCAGCTACTAGCCTGCAGCCCTTTCAGAGAAAGAACTCCAGCCTTCAACATCAGCTGTAGCAGTGAAAGTCAGATCAATGTGGAAGAACTCTTGTAAGGATTAAAATTAGATCATAGAGAAAAGGCTGAGGGTGTATACCGCTTCCAGAGAAACTACTACTATCGATGCCACTTTATAGAGCCAGTGTCCTGGGAACTGAGGTGGGATTTGTCTCATTCCCCTAGTACTTGACCCAGTGGTATTTATCTGGAAAGTTCAGAATAAATATTGACTAATGGCTGGTTATTTTCATACCATAGTTTGCCACTAAGTCCAAAATTTTGGGATACACTTTCTTGCTGTGTAATTTGAAACAGGTAGAACCACTGATCACAATTCTATAAGTTAATGCAATCACAGAATGTATGACGATTATGCATCCCCCAAAATCAATGAATTTGTGAGTTACAGTGTAAGCTACAAATGTGTAAGTTGTAGTATCAGGATCACGCCCACATGGCACTGGGGAGCTGACAGTGTGACACCTGGGCGCTCAGGTTTCCCTGAGAAGCCAAGGAAATCCTTCTAATTCGAATGGTTTTTAGAATCTGTGGCTAAGACGTTAAGGGACTCTGTTTTCACATCTGTGTCTAATGGGAAGCCTATAAGGCTGGCCCTGCTGGGAGCATGAAGATTCTGAAGCAAGTAGAATTGAGCTATGGTCTGTGTCCCCACCAAATGCCAAGTGCGTGTGTTGAAACCTAACCCCCATTTCTCCACACCCCCTCCAGCATTTATTGTTTGTAGATCTTTTGATGATGGCCATTCTGACTGGTGTGAGGTGATACCTCACTGTAGTTTTGATTTGCATTTCTCTAATGATTAGTGATGTTGAGCATCCTTTCATGCGTTCGTTGGCAGTCTGTATATCTTCTTTGGAGAAATGTCTGTTTAGGCCTTCTGCCCATTTTTGGATTGGGTTGCTTGCCCTTTTGATATTGAGCTGCATGAGCTGCTTGTATATTTTGGAGATTAATCCTTTGTCAGTTGCTTCATTTGCAAATATCTTCTCCCATGTAAACTGATACAGCCACTATGGAAAACAGTATGGAGGTTCCTTAAAAAACTACAAATAGAACTAACCACACGACCCGGCAATCCGACTAGTGGGCATATATCCTGAGAAAACCACAATTCAAAAAGAGTCAGGTACCACAATGTTCATTGCAGCTCTATTTACAATAGCCAGGACATGGAAGCAACCTAAGTGTCCATCGACAGATGAATGGATAAAGAAGGTGTGGCACATATATACAATGGAATATTACTCAGCCATAAAAAGAAACGAAATTGAGTTATCTGTAGTGAGGGTGGATGGACCTAGAGACTGTAATACAGAGTGAAGTAAGTCAGAAAGAGAAAAACAAATACTGTATGCTAACACATATATATGGAATCTAAAAAAGAAAAAAAAATTGTTCTGATGAACCTAGGGGCAGGACAGGAATAAAGAGATAGACATAGAAAATGGACTTGAGGACATGGGGTGGGGGAAGGGTAAGCTGGGACGGAGTGAGAGAGTGGCATGGACATATATACACTACCAAATAAACAGATAGCTAGTGGGAAGCAGCCGCATGGCACAGGGAGATCAGCTCGGTTCTTTGTGACCACCTAGAGGGGTGGGATAGGGAGAGTGGGAGGGAGACACAAGAGGGAGGAGATATGGGGATATATGTATAGTATAGCTGATTCACTTTGTTATACAGCAGAAACTAACACACCATTGTAAAGCAATTATACTCCAGTAAAGATGTTAAAAAACAAAAGAACCCCTAACCCCCGACGTAATGGTGTCAGGAGGTGATGAGGTCGTGAGGGCAGAGCCCCCATGGTGAGATCAGTGTCCTTGTAATAGAGATCGCAGAGCCCCCCACCAACCCCTTCTCTCCCTCCACGTGAGGACACAGCAAGAAGACGCCTTCTATGAACCAGGAGGAGGGTTCTCACCAGACACCGGATCTGCGGAGGCCTTGATCTTGGACCTCCAGCCTCCAGAACCGGAGGCATGGAATGAGAGTTTGCTATTTACAAGCCACTGGTCTGGGGTGTCTGTTAGGGCAGCCAGAGCGACTGAGCAGCCTCAGAGCTGGTTTTGCCCCAACGCTGCCTGCTCACATCCCAAGCTGTCCCCACACTGACTCGCCTAGAATCACTCCGCCTTGCGCTGGGCTCCCCAGTTGCCTTACCGTGCAGACAGCTCCTCAAGGCGCCTTCCTGCGCGGCAGGGCAGCCGTGTGTCCGCTGCGTTATGGAGGTGAGGGAGGCAAAGGGGAGAGAAGGCACCAACGCCCGCATTCTTCCCAAGGTCTGTCCCTGGGGCTGCCCGGCTTCTGGAGGGCGTGGGGAAGGAGCTCACGTGGGAAGAAGCACCGGGAAAGCGGAGTTGAGGCTGGGGGACCTGAGACAGTGCCCCCCGGGCCCAGCACCAACCTTGTGAATGGCCTTCCCAGAGGGAAGCACCGATTAGCAACTGCGTCCCCAGGTCATTGGCAGGGCGCCCGGCACACCTGGACCAGCATCTCACCTGCCAACGGCCCGGGGAGGCGGGGCGCGGGGGGGGGGGAGGATGGCACCCCGGCATCACCTTGGGGCCCTCGGCCATGTCTCCCAGCTGAGCTGTCTTCTTCCCCAGCTTGTAGGTGAGACCAGCACACAGATCCTGTGAGCTCCCCTGCCAGCGGCTGCCGTGAGATGCCATCCCGAGGGAGGGTGTGCGTGACGCCCAGGCTTCCTCTAAGCCCTGGGTGTCTAAGATGGAAGGGAGGCCTCCCTTGTAATGGGTTCTCTTCTTTTCTTTGGCTCCGTTTTCTTTGTAACTGTGATCTGTGAGGATTGCGTTAGGGAAAGTTCCTAAAGATGTCTTTGAAATACATCTGGAAGTATCCAAACACAGACAGCAGCCACTGAAGCTGTGTTCAGGGTGGGTGCCCAGGACCGGCCAGCCTGGCCCTCGTGAGTTACTGGCTGACTGAGCACATGTCTGCAGTGTGTGCGCCCAGGCCCGGCAGAGGGCACAGGCTCAAGAGGCTGACTGGGAAGGGCTGTGTCAGCGCGTGTGCGTGCGCACACACACAGACACACGAGTCCTCCTGACGACCATTGTGACCAAAGGTACCGCGATCCCTGGGTGACGAGAGCACTGGGGTCTAAGATGCCGTGTAGACCCAGAGTTACTCAGTAAGCCGGGGGCCAGGGTCCTGTCCCAGAACTTTAATCCCAAGTCCATGTTCTTAAACTGTGATGCAAAGTAAGATATGCAACATATAATACGTAAAATATATGTAACAAATGTAAATGTATATAATGTAAATGTGTATGTAATGCAAATATAAAATGTAAAATATATAAATACAGTATAAAATATATAGTATAAAATATGTAAGATAAATATAGGTAATGGCAAGAGAAAAATTAAAGATAAATTGTTGTGAGATTTTCAGAAGCAAGAATATTCTTCCAGCCTGGGGGGTAGGTAGGTTAAGAGGTGTTTATGAAGAAAGTAGGCTTTTAATCAGGTTGTTTCAGAAAAACTGAAAGCACCTGGCCAGGGTGGTATGGGGAGATAGATCATTGAGGGCGCAGGGAATGGTGTGAATGAGACCTCAGCGCGATAAGGCGGGCACGTTGGCGGGAGAATTAGACGAAAAGGAGGTTTAGAACCTGGTCGCAGAGGATCAGGCTGATGACCTTGGACTTGGTTCAGATAGTCACACATTAATAGCCCCCTGCTACTCACCTGTTACCTACCTGACACTCACCTGATACCCACCTGACATTCACCTATTTTTCACCTGATGCCCACCTGTTACCTACCTGATACTCACCTGTTACCCACTTGATACCCACCTAATACCCACACTGTTACCCACCTGGCACCCACCTGATGATACCCACCTGTTTCTTAACAACATCTCCATTTGGTCATCAACGCCTTGGGCTCAGACGACCACTCACAAGTATAACAAAAATCCATGTGGTGCCCTCACTCAAGTTCAGACCCGTGTTTGGTGTCTCTGGAAGTTTGTAACCGCATTAGGAGTTTCAAGGAGGAAGGGAACAGGCAAACTGGCTTCCTGCTCTGAGCAGCCGGTCTGTGGGCCAGTGAGCATCTGTGTGCTGTTGCTTCCAGGGACTGGAAGAGGCCATTTCTTCCAGTAAAACTGTATTTAGTATTGACCTCTGGGACTGAGATGCTGCCACCACTCTGCCATGACTCTGATGCTGCTGTTACCGCGGTGTCAACACTAGCCAATCTGCTCTGAGGACCCCAGGCTGAGTGCGTCGTGTTCATGGTTGCACGTGGTCCTGACAGAAATGGTGACAGAGGAACCATCACCATCACTGGGTTATAGTGAAAAGTAAGATGAAACAAGGCTCTGGAACATGGTGAATTTGCTGAGAGGCAGGGTTGTCGAGTGCAGCGCAGCCTGTGATGCGTGGACACACGTGCACTCGTTCAAGCAGGCCATCTGTGCGCTTGCAGTTGTCCGTTTCCTGACTGAACATCCGTGTGTACTCGGTGTTCACGCTGACACTGGATGGCGGAGATAGAGGAAGGCAGTGCATCCACCAGGAGTACCGCCGATGCCAGTTCCTGTAGGTCGTGCTGTGAGTTAGTTAATCCACAATTAACCCCTAATTGCGAACACGTCCTCAAATCGCCACTTCTGCGGAAAGGTCCGTTCATTTCCTGCGGCTCCCGCTTCTGAGCTGCTTTGCCGCATGTGGCCTGCCCGCAGCCAGTCCTCATCCCAGCCCCCTGCTCCTTCCTCCACGTGGCTGCGCGAGACCATCAGCCCCACGCGGGCAGAAGTGCAGCACCCATGCTCCTGTTACACGGGCCGCAGGGCTACGTGTGTGTACGTGTGTGTGTGTAACTGGTGAGTGAGTACATACGTTCCATCACGTAAGTTCATGGGGCAGCAGCTGTACAGAAACTTAAACCATTAACCAGAAATTGAGGCGCAATTTGTCCCAAATCCAGCACCCCCTTCAGTGACAGGTTTATATCCGCGGCTGTTCTTGCCGCCGCCAGCTGTGCTCACTGTTGGGAGGAAGTACAGCAGGAAGCATGTGGGCTTTTCAGTACCCAGACACATTATTACTGCTGTTGTTATCGTTGGTGACATAAAACTCAGCAAGGCAGCGTGGTGAGTGGGCCCCCTTCCTGCTGTGATTTTCAGGTCAGTTGGGAGGGCCACACCTTCCAAAGAACAGTCCGTTGTGGGACCGAAGCCCACACTATCCAGCACCTTCTACATCATCTGCAATGTCGGGGCGTGTGCCTGCGTTGCATACAGGATTGTAGGGGGGTTGTGGTGGTGCTAACAATAACAGTGTCAGTGGCCGGAAGCAGTTATTGTGTGCTTGTGGGTCAGACAGTGCATTCAGCACTTTATAGGTTTTCTCACCTCATTTTCACAATAACTCTGTGGATTGGGATTATTATCTTCCTCATTTTGTAGATTAGCAAACTAAGGCTATACATGAAGGCCTGATGATACACAGTGAGGTCATCAGTGGTCTTTGAGGTCTGTTTCCCACGTACCCCTCTGTCCTGGGACCTTTGTCAAGCAAGTCGAAGGTGGTGGAGGATTGCCAGTGCCAAGTCAGAACCTGAGACGTCTAAGGTGTACTGTCTGCTCATAACGCACACTTCCTAGATTCATCAACACAGCTTATTTTTGGTGCTTCTGTTATCATCACCCCCTAAGTCAGGCTGTTTGCCTGCACAGCTCAGGAAGGAAGTGTGCGTCCAACATGGAGACCTTGTGTCCCCGCTGGGCGGCCATACGGCGGTCAGGCTCTGCTCTTGGGGGCTCACCCCCTTCATTTAGCGCGACCAGCATGGGTGGCAGACCAGGAGAGGAGCCGGCTCCGAGGGACGGTGTCCTGGCATCCGGCTCCCTGACGTGGCTCCCCCATCCCACCCGTGCACCCCGGGCTGACCACCTCCTCCCAGTTGCTCTGTTCCAGCCTGGGGACCCTGCTGCCACCTCCTGCCCAGGCCACCCTCTGGGGAGGAAGTGATTGCAGAGTGACTGCTGGGCTCCAGGGCTCCCCCTGCAGCCGGCTCCCAGGGGTCCCCCTGGACCGGTCTTCCAGGAGTGTCCTGCTCCGTCGTTCGAGGCCCCCACTGCCCAGAAGCTTCTGCAGCTATTCAGCATGGAGCTTGCCGCCAGTGCATAGAGGAAACAGGCCCCCACCAATCTGTAGCACCAAGAAATTCACCATAAATCACTCACTTCTAGATGGGCTCCTTGTCTACTCATGGGCTTACAAGCAAGACAGGGTGATGGGGAATTGCTTTAAAGATGATTTAAAAAAAAAAAAAAGCTTCTTATCACAGTCTCCTAAATATTTGCTTTATTTTTGTTATGTACACATATCAAAAAAGGAGAAGAAGAAGAAAGAAAGAAAAACCCAGAGGGCTTGACTTGAAAGGCTTTATTTTCATTCCATTACTGTCATTTGCAGTTGTGAGCCTTCATGAAGGCTTCCAACTCTTCAGAAGAAAGGCATAAAGTATAATCACTTTACGCTGTTTGCTTATATAATCATAATTCCTTACTACTGTGGTTGGTTCCAGTGAGCATTCGTGGGTCCAGCAGGAGGCGCTGCCGTGGAGACAGTTGCCATGGTGACAGTCATATCAGGAGCTCCTCCATCACTCAGGTCTAAGTAGACCCTTCGGTAAATCACGTCTCCCTCCCTGCTGCTCAGTCACTTTCTCTGTTCCCTGAACCACGGGGACATCTCAGCCGTCACAGGAGCTGACAGGGGCCTCTGTCCGGTTGCGCGGTTCCTCGGGCCCTGGCTGACCCTCTCTGTTCCCGGCAGCCATCGCCCCTACCCACACCCCCATCCCCAGTTCCTGGGCCACTGCAGGGCTGATCCTGGGCCAGCTTCCACGCTGCCGAAAACCCCACCTCTCGTGGGTGTCTGCTCGTGCTTCTGCCCAGTTCTTGGCACAAATGTGTTAGTTAAGTGATACCTCCTTCCTGGTGTCAGATTTTCTTCTACCCGCTGGTGTCATGATCAGTGTCATTAAATCACTTACAGGACAATAATACTTTCAGGGAGGCAAAACAGATCCCTCTTTATGTACAGACTTGTCTTTATACTTCAGCTGTTTTGTCCCCAAACGAGATAGATTCATTGTGGAGGTTTTTTTTGTGTTTTTTTGTTGCTGTTGTTGTGCGCGGGCCTCTCCTGTTGCGGAGCACAGGCTATGGATGCGCAGGCTCAGCGGCCATGGCTCACGGGCCCAGCCGCTCCGCGGCATGTGGGATCTTCCTGGACTGGGGCACGAACCCGTGTCCCCTGCATCGGCAGGCAGACTCTCAACCACTGCGCCACCAGGGAAGCCCGATTCATTGTGTTTTTAGCTTTGTTTTCCAAGAACATGTGGTATAAGGAAAGCAGCTGTGCTATTGGAATCCTTGGCTATCACTTTTATTTCTTGTCTTAGAACATCATTGTCATTGAGTACCGCCTCAGACCGTTATTGTCATTTTCAAGTATGGTTTCTTGGAAGGCAAAAATCCAAAATAAATGTGTACACCTCAGCTTGTCCCTGAAATCCAATCGCCGGAACTACCTGTGCCTAGCAGTCAATGCCCACGCTGAGCGTTCTTTCCTGTTTCTCTGAACGAATCTTAATGGGGTCCCATGGAAGTCACAGCTGCACGTGCAGACCGACCACGCAGCTGCAGACATAAAGGCTCCTACAAAAACTTACCTGCTGGAGGCTTCAGAGCCTGTCACCAAGGGCAGCAGGTCCTAGAATCCAGTGAAACGTTCCTGGAGGTTTTCTCATTCCACCTGTAAGGCCCCCAGAAGTCGACTTCAGAAGTTTCAGAATACAGAGTTACTCCAGTCTCCACGGGTACCTCCAACAGCCAACTTCGAAGTCAGTTACCATCAGTGCCAAAATGTTTTAAAAATGCTTCAAGTGGGATAACTGTCTTCTCAGCTGGACTGTAAACTTTGTGAGGACAGGTGCTGACCTGTGCACCCCCTCTCTGTTCCCTCTGGAGTCTTCACAGACCCACTGGATCCCGGGGCAGAGCATAGGGAAAACGGCCCTCGGCCGGAGCAGAGGTCAGGCACCCAGTGCCTGGTTGCACTTCAACAGCCACTCTAGGGCCTGGCCTCCCATCGCCAGGGCAGAAATGGCTTCCAGACCCACCCTCTTACCCCCAGTGGCTCCCCGTCAAGCCACCCTCCACACGATTTCTCTAATATAAATCTAGTGGTTCTGATTCCTCCCAAACTTTCTTATAAGATTCGTGTTTGGACAAAGCCCAGAGCCCGCATCACGTGCCCAGAGGCTTCCCTCCCCCCGCCGGGGGAGCCTCAGGCCCTTCTGCCCCCCATGGGTTGTCTCCGAACTAGGGCCCTCCCCTCTCAACGGGATAGGCCAGCGGTGGGCAGGCCAGCCTCCAGAGCACTTCTGGTCTTTAAATATCATCTTTCCTCTGAGGGCAAAGTCCATGCTTTTTCTAAAAGGCCCTGAGAAGCCTCCCTGCTTTACCAGTGGACGTTACTTCCCAGCTGCAGCTCCCTGGGCCCGCAGACCCTGCTGAGCACCCTGTGTCATGCGTGCTGAGTGTGTGTGTCTGTGAGCAGTTCCACCCATCCCTGAGGAAGACTGGCTCACACATCCTCAGATTCTTCCCTACACCCGATTCCCAGCAGGTACTGAACAGTTGGCAGGTGCCTCATCGATGTTGGGGAGGAAATGCATAAACCAGCGAATGGACTAGTCTTGTCACAGGCAGGCCACAAGTTTCCCCCCAGTACAGTGACGACTGAGCCATGGGCTCCCTCATTTTCAGCTTCTGTGACTCTCTTTCACGGGGTTTTCAGGGTCTAAGCTCTGCTGCAGAGTGGCAGAGGCTCTGTACATGTTTCCCACACTCACTTCCACCTGCTCCAGGGGCTGGAGCTGCTTTAGGTGCTGATTTTGGAAAGGAGTCTTCTGATCCACCCAGAGATAAACAAATGTTTCAGTAGCTTCCAAGGAGTTACTCCCAGAGCCTGGACTGGCTGGTGTTTGGCCCACTTGCAGCGTCTGGGCCATTTGATACATAATTAGCAGCATCAGCTCAGAGCCAGCGTTCCTGCCCAAATCCTTTCCAACCAAACTTGGTGGAAAGCTTCAGCTCTCGGAGGCCGAGATGTAAGTGGCCCCGTCCCTGAGGGCTTTAGTGAAAAAGTAAAGAGAAGCAAGTCGTGGCTGTGAGACTGAAGCCTGGTACCTCGGCAGGCTGTGCACCAAAAGAGAAACATGCTCATAATTCAGCAGAAAAGAAACGCTGGCCTTTCAGGTAGCAGGTCGCTGTGCGAGCCCCACGCCCGTGGCGTCCAGCTCCGTGTCCCAAAGCTCTCAAGGCCCCGAGGAGATGGGGTGGCATTTAGGACCTCCTGTAGATGGTCGAGAATACTCTCAGGGACTATTCTTATGAAGTTTTCCCAAACTGCCCCACCAAGCACTATAGTAGGGAAAAAAAGAGGTAGCGGGTGGAGGTCAAATTTGTGGGGGGAAAATGCACACAGTAAACCTTCTTGTGAATTCACTCACATTTGCACGTTGACTTTTCTGAGGAATCCCACATCAATAAGTGAACAAATAATCAGTCAACTTAAAGGAGACTTCTCCAAACTCTTAAAAAGACAGAATCCTCTCCCTTTTTTTAAAGCTGCCACTTAATATGTCACAGAAATAGTGTACAATGGAACATGCTCTGGAAATTATAATTTTTTAATTATCATCACTAGTTTTATTTCTAATTGCAAGTTCCCCAAAGGATGCTTAATGTAAATTAAAGAAATTCAAGACCATCACGTGCCCTGGTGTGCCTGGCTCCATGTTGAAGCAGGAGGGGAAAATGAAAGGACGTAACTGGAAGGGGAGCTGTGTGACAAGACAGGACATCATGGAGGCCGGCCAGTCGGGGCCACTCCACTGTGTCAGAGCCAGGGTGGGGGCTGAGCGCGTGGCTGTTATGAAGGATGTGACGCCCCTCCCCGGGCTTCTGATGCTCTCCATGTCTTCTCCTGAGCCTCCCTAGACAGAATCTCCATCCCACCATGATCTGAGAATCAGGGGAAGACAAGAAGGTGTGAAACACAGCATGTGCCAGGTTGGACAGCGAACAGAACATCCCTCCTGGGGCCTCAGAGCACCCCCTCTCTTGGGCTCATGAATGGGGTGAATAATGTTGGCTGGAAGAATCTGATCTCGTGTTTCCCAGGACTAACTGGCGAGCGGATTTTCTTTCATTATAATAATTTATCACTTACAAGATACCAGAGCTACACAGAGATTGCTGAATAATAGATGAAGTTGTGCTGAACCAAGTTTCTGCCCTAAGGGGTTTTCCATGTCGAGGCATCCGTGGAATCATGTCGGACAAGCAAAATGCAATCCTGCTGCCTCCTCAGACAAGATGGGGTGGGATTCCTGGTGAGAGTGTCTGTGTGGGGGGGGGGGCGGGTGGGAAGAGACAGAGATCAGAGGTTCGATTAGTGCAGAAGAGAAAACAAAACAGAGCGGAGCTCTGCCTGTTGTTCAGACACTGAAGGTAAGAAGGGAGCAGAGCCACCTGCATGGGCGTGGGGTAAAGACCCCGCCCCAAATGTAACCCCACTGCCCGGAGCCCTGAACATCTTTGAGTCCACGCCGTCACCAACAGATGCAAACAGTAGACCCGAATCAGCTGACCCCTGTGCAGCGTTACTAGGAATAGGACTCCGCTGGAGGAGGAGATGCATTTTTAGGAGGGGGAAAGAAGGAAGTAGAACAGCAAACACCACCCGGAGGCCCCCGTGGTTGGAGGGCAGCCCTGACGCGTGGTCAGAGGGTGACGGTTGGAGCCCACATCTTCACGTGGCGTGTCCGGAACCCACCACACTCCCCTTCTGGGCTCACCCGACCCCAGAAAGACTCCCCCCTAACCCCGTGGGGCCTTCGAGACCAGGTTCTCCCCCACCCCACCCAGGCAGTGGTGGAGGAGCCTTTGGAATGGGGTGGGGACCAGCAGACGAGGACGGAGGGTGGGAAGCTCTAAACTCAGGGCGGCCGGTCAGTGTGCGTGGAGGGTGTTGCTGGAGACCACGGGGCCTTGAAGCCATGGAAGGAAGCATCTCGAGGGACTCCTGTTCGCTCATCGCAGTAGACGGTTGGGCTGATGGCCCACAGGGTCTGGAACGGTGATGTCGGTCCTTAAAAATCCCGAGACTTGGTCCACCAATCCTGTTCTAAGTGCGTTTCAGAATTCAGAGCTTGGGAGATTTTCAGATGTGAAGGAAAGTAAAACAGTGTAGATCAAATGATAGCCCAGTAGAGTTTATGGAACCATATTAATAATTTGTGCATCAGATATGTGAGCATTCTGACTAAGTGGGATAAACAATGAAGAAAATAGCCTCACATCACGTCAGCTCAGGGTTTGATGCCGGAAGAGTTACGTAAAAGTCAAAGATGTGTGTGACGAAAGAAATGAGTTCAGGGCTGAGGAGTTATTGATGGTCCTGCTTCTACTAGGAAGCTCCTTCCTCCAGAGGTGGCTTTATTTCTCCCACAAAACCCCCAGGGGCCCCCCGGTTCCTGGGAAGGAGCCCACCTGTGCTGACCAGACGGGCGCCCACCGCACGTGGGGCTGACCTTGCACTGCCCTCCCAACTGATCTCTGTGGGGTCCCAGCATTTCCAGGAGTCCTGGGCATTGGACTGAGGATGAACATCCTGGGCTCCCCCCAGCCTGAAGTGGTGTGGGAGTCATTCATCTCTCAGCAGTGCTGTTTTCTGGAAGCCCAGATGCCCAGAGGAGCCCCTCCTGTACCTGCAGGGAGGTGGGTTCTCCATGGTGTTTTGGGTGGGATTGACTGCCCCTCTCCTTCAGCAGTGACCACATCGTGGACCACCCCCCAGCCCCATCTGGCCTCCCACTGCTGTGTGGTTCCTTCCCCGAGTCTCCTGGGTCCTGCTGGACCTGTGCCCACGTGTTTGTTTCCAGGAACTGTGTCCAGACACCCCGCAGAGCCGACAATTCATCCCCCCTGGGCCATCACTGGTGTCCAAGGTCTGGAGTCCAAACCTTTCTGTAGGGCAGGTGGGTGAGCAGGAAAAGTGTATCAAAGCAACTCACCATGCCAAAGGGGACCAGTGGGGATGCTTTGGGACTTTGGAATTGGAAGTCACCATGTTCTTAAAATTACTGTGATTGGAGGAGGCAGGGGGGCTTCTGTCCAGAGTCAGCCCCAAATCTGGGAGACATGACAGGGTTTTAAACAGGGAATGGAGATAGCAGGGCCCCAGAGTCCACCCAGGGTCCATTCTGAGCCTGTGTTCAGGTTCAGGACACGAGGGAACCACTCACCTGAGCACTGGAGTCGGGCAGGGGTCCCTCCTCAGAAAACCCCAAATCTGCTGTCATTTGGGATTACCAGCTCCAGAATCTGGTCCCACACAGTGTAGAAAGGCAGTTTTAAGTTTTCAGTGTTGAAGGTTTAGAGAAGAAAAGTGAGTCCACTTGCCTGACCCGGAGAGAACTGGGGGGCTCCCGGGGGTCTTCATTGTCTGGAAGCTTTAACGGAGACGTGGTTTCATGTCTGCTGGGGACACAGCCACGAACAGTGGATCCTGTGACGGAAGGAGAGGCGGAGCCTGAAACCTACCCCATGCAAAGATCGCCAGCCCTGTGGACGCAGTGCTTTTCAAATATTTTTCTTTATTTTTCGAAATAAGCAAGAAAGTCATACATTTAAAACAAATAAAACTGAGCTTTTCTGCTTTCTGGATGATGGTGAAGCTTCAGCAGTCTCTTCTCTGGCCAAAGGGACCCTTGAGGGTCCAAGGAACTCAATTAATACTCAGGAGTCTTCACCAGAAATCATTAATTTTTTGATGCTAAAACCATTGCATAGGAGAAAACCAATTTTACAGCCAAATTATGTGTAAACAAGAAAGGAGATGAGAACCCTTGGTAAAGAAATCAGTATACTTGTAGTCATGATCATTCTAACCAGAATTTAAGACAAAATCTTTTGAGTGCCAGAAGACAGAAAATTTACAATTCCCCAGTGTAACTGAGTATAATTTTATAGACTTCTTTTTTGTTTTGGAAATTAATTCTTCCATAATAGAGATATGCTGGTTAATTTAAGTTATAATTAAAAACAAACCTAGCTTATATATTGATTTCGTTACATCGTATTTCATTTCTGTTTATTGTTTCACATTTTAACAAGTTAATAAAAGAGCCATTTTGTGTATTCCTTTACACCACTTACAAACCCAAAGTACTGCTTGAATAGAAATCGCATTTGTGCAGCCATTTTTTTCTCCACTATAATAATGACGGTGTTGTTTAACTGATATTAAATGATCAAGGAGAAGCCAGGAATCCAGTGTTTGTTCAGAAGGGAGTCTGTTCTCCTGGTTCTCCAGGCAAAATCGATTCCTGTTTCCATTTGAAAGATGAAGGTCCCGGGCAAGTTTCTAGTCACCTGACAGAGGACTGTGAGTGGATTAATTCCCTGGGACCAGGTGTTTACTTGGGAAGGTGAAATCAGGACCATGGCCCCATTTGAGGGCATTTTCTAAATATCCACCCGTGTTAATCTTCACACGTGAAAGTTCTCACTTCTTTCTGAAGTGTCGCACTTCGTTCCTGACCATCCCACCAACTTGTCTGAGTTTCTTAAGTCCAAGACTCGGTGGCCCCAAACTGAGTGGCCGAGGCCACTCCCTGCGGCCGCCCGGCCTCCCATCCCCCCTGCCAGGCTCCTGGCTGTCCTCTCTCTCTCGGGACTGAGGAGTGGGGAATCTCAGCCTGGGTGTGGGTCCGAGTTCCTTTGTGACTCGGTTTTTGATCGTGGCGAGTCTTTTATTTCTCTAGGCCTCCGTCCTCCTCTGGGAAATGCCCCTCCACTTCCTGCTGTGGGCTGTCGTAAAGACCAAAGAGCACATTTGAAAGCCCTTTGTGAGGTGTAAAGCTCTGTACATGCTTAAGACCACATTTGGGTTATGAAGGCCCTGTCGGGATATGAAACGCGGGACACTTGGCCCACCTCATTGTGAGGCATTTTTCACTTACCTCCCGGGACACAGACCTTTCGTAGCATTTGAGGTTGAAATGTGGCCTCTGTGGAGGTGAGCTTGGTCACCGGAGCTCTAAGCCGTAAAGCCACAGTTGCTGTAGTTCTGGTGAATCGTTGGGTCTTTCATTAAAACACAGCCCGACAATTACTTGGTGGTGACAGGTGGGGTCCAGCAGCCCCGGGAAAACAAGCGACACTGATCATAAGAGGCAAAGTGGTCTGTGGGCCAGAGAAGCAGGTGAGTCCCCAAGCTGGGACTTTCAAAGGGGACCCATGCTGAACTTTCATCAATTGACAAGCTCAGCAGAGCAGGGGAGGCTCTGGATCGGACCAGGGGCTTTGTGACTGTAAACCAGCCATGAATTCAAGGGCACTTGGTACAGCCTGAGCGCCGCCCAAGCCTGGGGGCCGCGTTGGGTGAGGGCAGGGCCCTGACGGGAGAAAGGCAGCACTCGGCTTCAGGGCTGTGAAAGCACCATGGGCGTCGTCCTAGAACTCTGCATCGAGAGCACTGCTCTCCATAAGCGTCTGTGTATGTACTCTCTCTATATGTGTATATACGTGTATCCCTCTCGGTACACATATATACATATGTATATACCGTCATCTACGTGTGTGTGTGTGCATGTGTGTGTGTGTATGTCTCGATCTCTAGCTAGATCTACATAGATGTAGAAATATATATATATACACACTTAATACTCAAAGAGATAACCCCTCCAGGAGGTACTATTAAATACTCAGAAACCATCCCCATGAGCAGTAGGTACTGTTGTTCCATTTTACAGACTCGCCCTGACGTTACTAACCTCTCCAAGGCCACAGTCGTGAAATGGAGTCACCGGGACCCAGCTTGCTGGCCTGGGGCTCGAAGCCCTTCTGCTCTCAGGGGAGGTGGCTGACATCCCTCTACGAGTAAATGTAGAAGAAGCCTGGGAATATGAGCATATTGGATGTGTCTGTACCTTCCTCTCAATTTTGCTGTGAACCTAAAACTGCTCTAAAAAATAAAGTCTTTAAAAAAAAGAAGCTTTAAGACAAATTTCCTCATCCCAAAAAGGAATACCAGTGAAAAAGTGACTGTACCAGACCCAGATATACCTGCTCTTTTGGAGATACGGGGTATAATTTAGGCAATAAGAGTGCGTTGTCCGTAATAGATGATTTGCCTGTGTGTCTCGTCTGCCAACTGTAAGTCCTTCGAGAGTGGAGGCGGTGTTTTTACAAACAGGGAATGCGAATGTCGCTTAGGTGGTGAGAGAGGCTTTCAGAGGGGAGGTGGCTGCCGTCGGTGTCTGGACAGGGTTCCAGGTTCATGGAGAAGAGTCAGCCACAGGAGACCCATGCAGCCCGCCTGTGCCACCCACACAGGGACTCAGAGATCAGGTGCCATGTAGCCGAAGGTGTGGGATAAGGATCACGGGTGATGAGGTTAGAGGTCTGCTGGGGTCAAGGAATTCTCCTTCTGTTGATACTCTTTCCCATGTGAGAAACTCAAGACTTAGGTAACCTACTTGCTCTGACTGGAAGTTGTTATTTTATTCTCTGTGAAGACTTTCTGCTCTGTGTAGACATTGGATGCAGAGCATTTGGGGTCCCCTTCGAGCCTGTGACTGTATCGAGTGTGACTGAGAAGCATCTGTTCCACGGAACACAGGCAACATCGCATGCCCTTTGCTGCTGCACAGCAAGCTCTCAGATACAGTCGACACAAAGAGATGATTAACTTCGAGTTATGAATATCCTATAATTTCCCCATGATCATCTTTTTTAATAAAATTCAGAAGTTACATGAATCAGCTGCAAAAATAAGTGTGTGGCCAGACTGTACCCAGGCCCTTGTCTAAGGAAACTGATTGCTGTGTCTGCTGCCAGGTGTTGCCAGGCTGAGTCTGCAGGCACGTGGTCCCACTTACCGGGGACAGTGCAGGAATGTGGAGGTGCTCCCTGCCTGACTCACCGGAGGAGCTGGGGAAGGGGCTGGAAGCAGGTATAAACTGAGGGTCTCCATCCCTCGGCTCGGCCACCGCTCTGCCCTGTGTCGTCCCAGCTCCACCACATCCCTTCTGTGTCCCAGTCACACTCCTGGCCCCATTCACCCTCCTCAGCCGGGCTCACGGTTTCCCTACTGGGACTCCCTGACCTCGAGTCTGATCTTGGGTCCATCGCTGCCTTTCCTGCAGTGGCTGGGACCTGGGTGTGTGTGTGTGTACGTGTGTAGGGGGTGCATAGTATGAGAAACAGGGGCACCTTGAGAAAAGCCTTCTTACGAGGGGATCTGGGAGGTTGGCTGCCCTAAAACGTCCCCAGCACATCCAGAAAGCTTTTCACTAAGGTCACCCTGGGAAATCCTCGATGGCACACATGCCACATGCAACAATACGTGTGACCCAATGCAAAATTGTACAGCAATACTGTTTTAACTTCAAGTTGCCCTGAAAAGAAACTCTTCATTTAGGTTTCAGAGATGCTACTAGTAAAGAATTCATTTTAACATTTCTTAAATTTAAAAATATCATAGTACATATTTGTTGAAGAAAAATAAGAAAATTTTAGTAAGAAATATTTTTTAAATATTTATTGAAAACTGGGATAAAACTCTACATAATGTTTTGTAGCTTCTTTCTTCTGCCTCTGGGGCCTGGGATGGAGTCCTCTGGGCCACAGCCCATCTGTCACTCAGGGAAACGCATCATCTTGGTTTGCGTTTGTAGCGGGTGGCAGTTCCCATCCTGCAGAGCTGCTACGAGGAGTCAATGAAGATCTGGAACTTACACTTTACCTGTTGTTTGCCTGAATTCACTTACCATGGGCCTCCTGGTCTTACTTCGAGGGTGGTGGCCCCAGTGCTGGGCAGGGTTGGCCTGGTGGTAGCCTCTTCACTCCTCACTGTTGCTCCAAGTGCTGTTTCCCTGAGTAGCTTTGTAAATCCCAAGGTGGGGAACTTCGGGGTCATGGGGTGACACCCCTCACAGCCCCTGAGTCTATTGAGGGACCCCGAATGAACAGCAATCTCCCAATCTTCTGATTGCCCCCCGCCTGCCCGCCCGCTGTGAGGGGGCAGGTGCTGGGCTCTCACCGCCTCCCTTAGGTCTCAGAGGCCGGTGGAGACGCCCCACGGCCTCCGTGTCCCAGAGGAGATGCTGAGAGTTGGGGGAGGTTATGGCCCAGAATCCCCCACAGTGAGAAGCAGAGTGGGGCCTGGACGTGTGACCCGGGACATCGTTCCACGAGTGCCACGAGCAGCTCGTCCCCAAAGACCCACGTGGGGATGGGACCTATGGGCAGACGGCCTCACAAGACACAGGGCAGCATGGAAAAGACACACAGTATGCACCTGCCTGCTCGGGGTCGCCCAGGGGCCCCGTGGTTCCCAGATCCGTGCACACACACGGTTCCCTGGTTGTCCTCCGGCACCGACTGGCATCCCAGGACCACCCCCGGGAAATGCCTGGTCTCCGTAAGATCCCAACACAGCGGTTCTCAGGAGCCTCCAGCACCACCCGACCTTGGAGGATGAGACACAGCTCCTAGCGTCAGTGGGGAGGGACCCGATTTGCTCCAGGAAGGTGTGGGGAGGGTACCCCCTGCATAGCGGTGGCTTCTCTAGAAGGATACAGAGATGCCCAGTGCCCAAGTCGGGGCCTCCACTGGGCTGCACAGATGCACGTGACGGATGGGGGTGTCAGAAAGGCCCTGGTCTGGACACCAGGTGTGTGGACCCTTCTGGTCCCACCTGTTACCTGGCCGAGGACACCACAGGTGGAAGGAGGTTGGGGGATGAGACCCAGATAGGCCAGCGTCGGGAGCAGAACCCAAAACCAGGACAACTCCAACGCGGGCATTTACAGGTGACCGAGAGCTTGTGATGTGTGTGTCAGGAAAGAGAGAAAGAGGTGTCGTAGGGCCTTTCTGATCCAGAAGGTTCTCACTCAGAAGCGCTCTTGCCGTTGTTTTATTCCTCAATGGTCCAGCATCTTCAGGACCTGTATTCCCGTGGTTACCACCTGTGCACAAACGAGTCATCCGTTTCTCCCAACCAAGGGAGTGATCAGCAGTGAGACGACAGAATCAAACCTCTGGCTTTTAATGAGCCAGGCAGCCTGGCTATTAATTTACAGCAGCTTCTGAAGCAGCCAGGGGAATATATTAGTTTTAAATTTTTTTCAAGAAACAAAACAGCAGAATTGCTCTGTTCATAAAATCCAATCCCAGGCAAACTGCTTCATGAGGGATGAATTAATTAGCTCTACTTATTAAGGTTTTACTGCTGTTGATTCATCCTGCTCTATCAATAATCTTAATTCACCCACAAAACCAATTCAGTTTAATAACTTGTAAAGCGAAGTTAGGAAACTGAGGTGCCTGTTAAAATATGACCACCCAGAGTTTCTCATTTGGGCTCTGTGTTTCTCTCTGTCGGTGCCGGTCCTGCGTCTCCTACACCCCAGAAAACACCCCTCACTCCCCTCTTCCTCGCCACCCTCCCTCTTACCTCATGGCAGGTGTGACAGGCTGAGCTGTGCCCCCACTAAGTTCATATGTGGAAGCCCTGCACCCAGGACCTCAGAAGGTGACAGCATTTAGAGATGGGCCTTTAAAGGAGTGATGAAGGTAAAATGAGGTCACAGGGTGGGGCCCTTATCCCAAAGGGTTGGTGTCCTTATAAGAAGAGGAGATTAGGGCACAGACATGTGAGGACACAGGGAGAAGATGGCTGTCTATACCCAAAGTAGAGAGGCCTCAAGAGAAACCAGCCCTACCCACACCTGACCTCCCACCCAAACCCTGCTGCCACCCCTGTGCCGCACACCATCCTCTCACTCAAGACCGGGACATCTCCCTCGCCCCAGACTCACTATGCATCCCTCTTGAATTCTCTGGTCCCTGCTCACCTCCCTGGAATGTGTTTGGGGAGCACAACTGACCAACACGACTGCACGTTATTTGTCAGGCCTTGCTGGGAGTCTAGTTTCTTTGCACGGACGGTCCTGCCTCCCTGGCCAGAAAGCCCGAATGTCCTCCAGGGCCCAGACAAGCATCCCACTGCTTCCTTCCCATCTCCAAGTGGTGGCCTCAGCTTCATCCAAGGTAGCAGCACATGGCGGGGCTGGTGTGCCTGGCGGGGCACTCGATCCTGCAGGATTTTAAGCTTGAACAAAGTTGCATTGAGTTGCCAGCCTTCTGGGCTCATTTCTGATGAATCCTTTGACCCTCAAGGACATCATCTCCCCACTGCCCAGCTGCCCTCTGGTGGCCAGACCCTCCATGGACAGGCCGTGTGGAGCCTGCGCCCACACCCCAGCGAGCGTCTGCAGCCAGTCCTCCTCCTGACCCCCGATCCGAGAGTTTCCTGGACCAGAACCAAAGCCCACGCCCGGATCCACTGTCTGCTCACCATCTGGGGAGGTGGGTGGATGCAGTGGGCACAGGTCTGATCCCCCGCAAGACCCCTGCTTTGGGTTCTCCAGGACCCCAGCAGCCTCCATTGCAGTCAGGACTGGGTTTTGCTGAGTTTACTCTCCTTTTACATAAAGACAGAAGGAGCAGTGGGGCCCACCTCCCTGGCTGCCATGCACAGTGGACCCACCTCTGAAAGCCTCTGAGATCATGAGGAACACAGGAGGAGGTCAGAGACATACCCGGGCATGCGGGTTCAGGGGCACTGGCCAGGGGCTGCAGCCGGGTCCCCCACAGACAGGGCCCTGACCCCTGCAGTGGCCAGAGGGGGGCAGTGGGAGGAGGAACTGGCCCCATCCCCAGCTCTGCGGCTTCTCCATAAACGCTCCCGTGCCCCCTGGGCGACACGTCCACACCCCCTTTTAATCCTCAGCAGGAACACGGCTCACATCCCGGTGGCTGTGCTGCTCTGAACAGAATGCGCTGTTTCTCTATGTTTCATTTCCTAAACTTACAAAGAGAATATCTGAGAAATCAAACATGACAAATAAATTATAGTATTGCAAGCAAACACTCTGTAAATATTTCCATGAAATTGCAAACAAAATCTGTCGTACAGGCTTTAAAAAAAATAATAAAAGCAGATCCAAAGTTGCACTTCCAAAAGTACACTATTTTACTTAAGTAACAGTTCATTATGCTCACGGAGCTCTGCTGGGCAAGTGCATCCTCCTCTAGGGTGGACGGGTTTCCAAAGGCGGGATTCACGGGGAAAAAATCTGGGGACCTGTCTTTTCTGTTAAATGTACCTTATTGGGGGCACGTTTGAAGTTGTTCTTAGAAACTTGGTTTTTTCACATTATTCAGTATTTACTTACTGGAATAAAGAAATGGGATTAATTTGAGCGTATTATCTTATAAAACCAGCAGTGGCTTTACATTTTAAGGAAAAATATGATCTTAGAAAACAATTTCTGTCTCTAGAGAAGGAAGGTAAAGATGGTCAGGTTCATAGGCAATTAAATCCTTTACTGATTTGAAGACATGGCAAATGGATAGACAGGTGCTAAGAAAAACACTCATCTCCTCAGGCTCCCTCCTCTGCAGCTCCTCGGGGTGGAGTTTAGAGTAAAATCAGAAACTGAAGGCTAGAAGGCGTGGGAGCCCGGAGGCCACTCAGTCAGCCTCGTTACATGGCACACATGTCGGGTGCACAGCCCCGTGCCTTCGGGGATGAAAAGGACTATTGTCCCCCAAGCAGCACTCCCCCAGCCCACGACCCACTCCCGCCATGAGCTGTGAGGCCTGGGCTCTGTGAGGGTACTGTAGAGGCCAGAACAAGCCATGGTCACTGCGGAGCCCGAGCGGGTCAGCCAGGAGTCCCTGCTCCCTATCTCCCTCCCTCCCTCTGTCTCTCTCTCTCTCTCTGTCTCTCCCTCTGTCTCTGCCTCTCTCTCTGTTTCTGTCCTGTTTTTCTCTCTCCCTCTGTCTCTGTCTCTCTGTCTCTGTCTCTCTGTGTCTCTCTCTCTGTCTCTCCCTCTCTCTGTCTCTCCCTCTCGGTGTCTCTGTCTCTCTGTTATTCTCTCTGTCTCTGTCTCTCTGTCTCTCCCTCTCTCTGTCTCTTTCTGTTTTTCTCTCTCTCCCTGTCTCTGTCTCTCTCTCTGTCTCTCCCTCTCTCTGTCTCTGTCTCTCTGTCTCTCCCTCTCTCTATCTCTGTCTTTCTGTTTTTCTCTCTCTCCCTCTCTCTGTCTCTGTCTCTCTCTCTCCCTCTGTCTCTGTCTTTCTCTCTGTCTCTCCCTCTCTCTTGTCTCTCTGTCTCTCCCTTTCTCTGTCTCTTTCTCTCTGACTCTCCCCCTCTCTGTCTCTGTCTCTGTCTCTCTGTCTCCCATCTTGCACGTTAAGGAGCTAATGTGTCCAAAGTTTAAGAGATGTTGGTAGAAATAATCTAGAAGCACTGGGTTGTGTCAGGTGTTTCTACAGAGAACTCAGAAGCCCATGTCTCGGTTTTCAGGTCAGACCACCACCTTCCAGACGTACACACAAAATTGTCAGCAGGTTTCTTTTTCTAGGGAGAGGACTCACACATTTCATGTGATTGTCCAAAGGGTTCTTAATCCCCAGCATTTACAGTCATTGGATTTAATGACAGCATAGAATCCTTCACTTTGTAAAATTCTTCAATTCTCTGTGTCTGCCCTAAGGTCTAACCTAAAGAGAATTCTTACTTGAATTCTATTCCTCTCACCCCGGGAATTTTCTTTTCTTTTCTGAAAGGAGTGTTTTATATTTATATATCTTCACGTCTGGTTTTCTTATTGCTTTTGAGTCATAGTCACATCATTATATGTTCATAAAAATCACTTTAGCTGCATTTTAGAATTTTTAAAAAAACAGGTTTTTTTGGAAGCAATTTTAAAAAAGAACATATAGCATTAATGTAATTTAAGAATTTATGAGTTAAAATGGCTGTTTATAGAATATACAAAGTGGTTATATATAGAACTTGTAAAAGTAAATTGTATATGACTTCGAACCCTCCGTTTAGAATGCAAATTGCCTTATCTACAAAGTGGCTTTAGTTTTAACTAATGGTTAGGGCTGTGTTTCCTCCCGTTGAATCAGCCATCTGCTGTGGGAAAGTAAACATCACTGAGACACATGACAATCGGTTTACCAGGGATGGATGTGCTTTTCTCTGCCCGAAGGATGTCTCCACTATATTTCCCATTATCTGTGCCTTTTCATGGGCACAGCTACTGAGGGGAGCAGTCGGGACTTCATGGGACCTGGTCTTTAGAGTAGCAACTGAGGAAAGAAATCGGGGTCGCCAAGACAAGCAAATTACACAGGCACCAGGGATGTAGACGCGGCCAGTCCCTAGGGAACCAGACAGCCGGTCCCCCTACACACAGGGACCAAGGGTGAGAGCTCAGCGTGAAGGAAACCGACCTTACACATAAGCAGTGAACATTTCCAGTGACCTACACACACGTGCACAGGGCCGTGTGCACCTCAACCAAGAGGAGAAATAACCATCACAAAAGGATGGAGGTTCTTTAACTCCATCATTCTTGGACCAACCTGTGCATGGAGGCTGAAATCCTGGCTTTATCCCTTAGAACAGTTGAACAGAGATGGAGATGCAGGAGTTGGGGTCGTAGGGTCTCAGGACCGTCACGAAAGTTAACACACCCCAGCCGTGGAGAAGCCTGTTTAAGAGGATGAGCCCTCCAAGGCCAAGACTGAAACCCTCCTTTTGTCCCAGGACAATCGGACCACCCTGCATTTTTACCAAAAGCACACGCGTGGTTCCTTGAGACAATGTCTCCCAAACATTATTTGCACCACTTAAGAAGGACTACTGGGCAGCGAACTGTGCCTACTACGTGCCCCTTTTTAGCTGTGTGGTTGAAGTCAGCTCAGGAGTGAGAAGCAAGACAGACATAGGACGTGTGCTGAGAGGCACTGGGGGGACACGGCCGTCGGGCTCCAAGGAGGCGCTTCCTCCTGGGCCAGGGGCCAGTGTCCCATGGGGTCAGGAGTCAGAGAGACTCGGGTATATGCAGGGGGAAGAGGGAAGATGTGCAGGTCCCAGTGGGGAGGCTGGGCCACAGGGCAGAGGGCAGCCCAAGCAGGCGGACGTCTGGGTCCTGCCCTTAAGCGAAACCTTCATCTCTAGTACCAACTGGGGAAGAGGGGGCATTGGTGGGTCTCGTCAGGGTCCCGACCAGAGAGCAAAGCCCCCTCCAAGGATTCAAACAGGGGACATGAGCGCAGGGAGTTGGTTCCGTGGGCGAGGAAAGGGCTGAGAAGCCATGAGAAAACTGGGCACAGCCGGAAGTCAGAGGGGCCTGAGCTGGGGACAGAGGGGAGCAGGTAGGGTCCCAGAGCCCGGCCACCCCGCAGCGCCCGACCCGGGTCCTATCCTACAAGACAGAGAGATGAAGGGAGGGCAGAGGCAGGCCCTGCTGGGCACCCGGGAGGGGCCAGACCTGCCAGGTGCGCCAGGCCCCTCCCTTCTGAGCCCCCAGAACCGTCCCCAGCCCCAACCGCCTCCCAGCCAGCGCCCCCTTCCCCTCCCTCTCCAGTCATGGGCTGCTGGCAGGCGTGACACGGCCACCTGTGCCTTCATTTCTGTAATTTCAAAGTTCTCCTGGTCCACAGGGGAGAACGGACCTCGTCTGCAGATAGGCTGGGCAGTGGAGCTCGGCTTCCCGGGCACACAAGTGTGGGTACTGGGCGCTCACGCCTCTGATCGCCTCGTGCAGAGAAGGAGAAAGGAGAAACATGTGAGCTTTTCAGCTGGGCTCCAAATGCCTCCTTTCTCCCTACCCCACTACGCCTCCCTCTCAAACGTGTATATTTTTAGGCCTCTGGGTAGAAAGGACTGTGGATTCCTCCAGGAATAGCCTGTTTGAAATCAAACAGAAGGAACGGAGATGTTTCTGAGCAGTGCAGACGCCTCGAGCCCATTAGAGCATCCTTTCTTTTGATTTCCATTTTCCACACAGGAACTGCAGCTCCTTTAAGGCTGAAATCACCTCTCTGATTAAAGGTGCTCTTCCTGCTTTCTGAACCCTCCCTCCTGGATCAGGCCAGAGGCTCCTGAGAGGGGCCAGTTCCTCTTGCTCTGCTGACCCTCGGGATCCAGTGTTTGCATGATCCAGGGCCAGTTCTCAGAGGTGTCAGTGCCAGTGGAGTTTGAACCAAGTCCAGAATGCATGTGCCGTGCAGCTTGGGAAAATGCAGCAATTAAAAGCCGCTAAAACGGGCTTCCCTGGTGGCGCAGTCGTTGAGAGTCCGCCTGCCGATGCAGGGGACACGGGTTCGTGCCCCGGTCCGGGAGGATCCCATATGCCGTGGAGCGGCTGGGCCCGTGAGCCATGGCCTCTGAGCCTGCACGTCCGGAGCCTTTGCTCCTCAACGGGAGAGGCCACAACAGTGAGAGGCCCGCATACCGCAAAAAAAAAAAAAAAGCCGCTAAAACTACACAACTTATGACTTACAGATGTCAAGTTATGACAGAAGTCACTGCATATACTGTACCAGCAAAGTGACACTTATCTGGTAATTAATGATTAAAACAGTAATTTCCCAACGTTACCAGCCCCCCCAAGACAGGGAGGTCCGCATGGGGTGCACAGGTGACATTTGGGCTCTGCCCCCTCCCCCGCTCTCAGAGGGCATCTGTGGATGTGCTGGCGTGTCCACAGCGATGACCCCCACTGCTCAGAGGAGGGCAAATGTGGGGAGGGGGACCAGGCTGCGCACCCCCATCAGAAGTCACCCTGACTTCTCACGTGGTCAGCCTGAGGGAAGCATCCTGGTCACTTGCTCACGAGTTTCCCCAGGGTCCTAGTGATGAAGGACCACATCGAGGGCCAGGGAGGAAGCCCACCAAACTTGTCCTCCCTCGGGGTGTCTGACGCCGTCTGCCCAAGCCTCCTGGCCTGAGGCTGGGCTCTGCTCCCCTGTCCACTCTCTGCTTTGCAGTGATGCTTTCACACCACGTCCACCGACCCAGGTCAGCGCTAGTTTCCTGTCTATTCGGGGCCTGATTCCCTCTAACCACCGGCAGCCCTGTGATCGATTTAGCCCACTCCCTGGCTCTGCTTCTTCCAGGCCTCGTCCAACCCTGACCCAGGGGCTGAAGGAGGTTTGCAAGTGCAGGCTCCTGAGCCCTGGGGAGCCTTGGTGTGTCCCAAGGGCTCCTGCTTTATTTTTTCATCCTGTTCTTTGGAAGACAGACTTCTTGCTTTAAAAATGATGATGAAAGTTTAAGAAGTTCCAGAATCCGCCCCTAGTGGAGAATGTGGGCCCAAAGACATGAGGACTGGGAGGGGCCGAGCAGCCAGGGGTCCCAGGAGGACACAGCCAGGTGGGCCCATCGCTGGGTCCAAAACAGAGAAGGGCAGGGCCCAGCCAGGAGGATGGGGGACGGGCCTCAGCCCCTGCTATCCTGACTCTGACCGTTCTTCTGTGACAAGCAGTGAGGAATTATTTCAGTTTTTTTGGGTTTTTTTAAATAGGACACTCAGCCTTTTTTAAGTCCATCGCCAAAGAGGAAATGTCTGCGATACGCAGGATGCTGAACTTCATAGAGAAAACATGACCAACGGCTACTAACACCCCCAGCTCTGGTGCAGGGGGAGGGAGATGCTGGCTTAAGCAAGGTGTCCCTTCCTTAGAAATGCACAGAAGAGGGAAATCCATTCATTTCTGCTCTCGTTCTTGGTCAGACAGCATCAGTTCTAACCCTCATGCAGCGCAGTCCGTGGAAAGACCAGGTCTCTGAAGCTGACGGTTCCCAGAGCTGAGATGTGTGGATCTGGCCCTTGTCACCATGCATCCAGGGTGTCCGAGTGTCCCCTGACCGGCAGAGGGGCTGCATCAGCACTGATGCGGAGCTGGGCCCTGAGGACCCAGGTCAGTCATTAGTAGACAGGAGGCTTGGGTTTGGCCCTGAGATTCCTCCACGTCCGAGGTCCTGTGATTCTCTGGGTTGAGGAGGTCATCTGACACGGTTGATGCATAACTGGCCCTAACGGCCTTCGGCAAACAGGGTGATATCTTCCAAAAACACTCGGTAGTTTGTCCTTTTGGAAGCACGAGAGGCACTCATTCTTCTGTCTCAGTGGATAGGAGGAACGTTGTTCTGGATACACAAATCTTCCCTTTCTGTTTTTCAAAAACCAGCCAGGGACAGAAAGACAGTGGGAGACAGAGAGCAGTGCCGTTGAGAAACGAAGAGTGAAAAGCACGTTGATCGCGGTGGAGTTTTCCTGACTGAATCCGCCTGCCTTGGCATCTCTTAGGTCATTGAGAAGTAGTCTGGTTGGAAGGATTCCACCCCAGGACCTATTCTGAGTAATGTGCTTTCCTTTCTCAAAGCAAATGGAGCGTGTTTTGTGGACCCTGGATCAGTCCACTCAGATGGTGGTGACACACAGCACAGCCTGGGGGTTTAAGCAGAAGTCGTTCATTGTCTCCCAGTCCTGGAGGCTGGAAGTCCAAGGTCGAGATGTCTGCAGGGCTTGTTCCTCTCGAGGCCTCTCTCCTGTGCATGTAGACATGTCTCCTCCCTGTGTCCTCATGTGGTCATCCCTCTCTGCACGTCTGTGTCCTGATCTCCTCCTCTTATAAGGAAACCTGTCCTATGGGATCAGGGCCCACTCTAGGGACCCCATTTTACCTTCATCACCTCTTTGAAGACCCATCTCTAAACACAGTGTCCTTCTGAGTGCTGGGGGTTAGCACATCCCATGTGAATTGTGTGGGGACACAACTCAGACCACAGCACAGCACTTTTCTATTGTTTTCATATTTTAAAAGCACGACACACTGAAGTCTCTGAATTCTGCACCACTTCACCCGGTTGTGACCAAAGCGGCTGCCCCGCCCCACGTGGAAAGAGCACGTGACTTCCAGTTGGAAGATTGTGGTGGAGGTCATAGCTCTTCGGTCTTCTGGCCTCGTTCTTTCCAAATGAGGGTCCCCTGGGGTCTTGGCTTTCCCATCTGTAGAGTTTGGGTAACTACCAGATGTTCCCCGAAGTCTCCACCACTTCTGTGGACTCCGTAACCACATTATGCAATCAAGTCATTTAACCCTGAAGCCACACGATCACAGCAAGTGTGTCCCATGGAGGCTGTGTGAGGCGACACACCCGAGGGGACAGACTCGTGTATCCAAATCTCCGGGGAACGGCGGTGTGTTGCCCATTTGAGCCACTTGGCTTTAATCAGCCAGAGAGCTGATGCCCCTTCCACAAAGTCTTTAGCTGCAGAAATGTCTTGCCGCATTTTTCTTGGTTTTCAAAGACCTGTGGTGCTGCTGAGGTTTCCAGAGCCTGAGAAATTAGTACAACAGCATTGAAACCCTTGAAAGAATGATCTTTCTTGGAAGAAAGCTGGCGCTCTCCGTGGGCAGGTCAGAGGGACAGTAAAGAAGGCATCTCGGTGGTACTTTGAGGTCAGCACTTCCAGGAAATTCAGGGAGAACAAAGCAATGAAGAGAAGGGCTTGGAAACGTGGTCAGAAGTGGGAGAGAGGAAAACAAATCCAGTGCTGTCGTGTGTGTTCACCGAGTGCAGCCGAGCTCACAGGAAGAGGTGGTGAGGGTGTGGCACACGGAGGAGGGGACGGGCACATCCAAGTCCAAGGGCATCCACGCAACCTTGGACAGCACCCCCTCGCTTGCCCCAGCAGCAGGGCATGCTGTCCAGGACCCTGGCTCTCAGCTTCCTTAGACGCAAGAGTGCACTCTGCCAGTGTTCTGTACTCACACTGGCGATGTGACTGGCATGGCCGACGTGGCCCACAGCTTGGCTCCATGTCCTGCCCTTTGGAGCCTGGCCCTTGACCCAGGCCCATTAGAAGTTGATTCACCAAACCTCCCGGACCTCCTAGGGACCACTCAGATTCCTACTCTATGTTCCTAGGGACCACTCAGGTTCCTACTCTAAAAATATATATATATCTATATGTATGTATATATATGTTTACTTTTTATATATATACATGTATATTGACATATATATTTATACATATATAATATAGAATAATATAGACTGCATGTTATGTAGAGTTCCTGTGTTTTATAAACTCTACGTGTTCTGTAACCACTACGTGTTACACAGATGCCACATGTCATATAGATGCTACACGTCATCCAGCATCTGTGAGCTATGCAGACCCTACACGTCACACAGCCTTTCCCTGACATGCACCCTTAAGCGTGGCACGTGTCTGTGCACACGGACCTCCAGGCCCTGGCATCACCCTCCCCACCATGGATGCAGCGCCAGCACCCACGCAGTCTTGTCCACACACCCCTGCTGACCTCCGCCCTTTCCTGTCCCGAGGGCCCCGGGTGGGCTCCAGGGAAGCCAGAGGTGCTGGTCACGCTGCCCGTCCTCCCCGTGGCTGGTGGTGGTATTGAATATACAGGCCCTGGAGGAGTCTCCCCGGATGCTGCTGTGAGACACCTGGACCCACTGTGGGCGTCCGCAGGCGACACTGCCCCATCCGAAGAGCCCCAAACACCCTGCATCACCCCTGGGCCTACGTGCCACTGGCCCCTGGCTCTGACCACCCAGCCTCTCTCTGACGGTCCTTCACAGCCCAGCGCTCCTGGAGGGGGAGCCCCTGGAGTGCACTGAGCTGGGACAGCAGAACCTGCCCCCCGATCCGATCCTCCCACCCAGGACCACTCTGCTTTCCTCATGGAAACCATCCCCTCCTCATCAACTCTGTGCCTTTTCAAGTCTTGCTTTCAACAGGAGCTATTTGTGGGCTCCTTAGAAACACTGAGAAGCACTATTTTGCAAGAGAGACGTTCCTGAAGTAAAGACAAAGTCCACTTGGACGGGACCAACTTGAGCTTTGTGACCCGGGGCCCCGCTTCTGCAGAGAAGCTGTAAATGCACTTCTCCATGGTTTGCTCTCACAAGTAGCCCAGACCCCTCTTCCCACAGGACGGATGATGAACACAAGCTCCTGGTCATCCAGAGCAATACAGGCACGAATGTTCCCACCACATCATTTGTCAGAGGTACTTTGTACTTCAAAGCTCCCCTCAACCGTTGAAGAATGAAGTCGGTGACAATTTATCTTCCTTCTGATGCGAATGTTTCTTTTCCTGTGTGAAACTGCTCATCCTCAGAGGGTTTGCAGGAGACGCAAATAGTTCCAAAACAATAAATGCAACTCGCACGCATCTTCCACGCTGCTGTGATGTCTAAATTGTCCTCCCATTAAGTATGAGAGGTTTGTGAGAGCTTTAATTGATCTCTTTTCAGATACAATGAGCTATCAAAAATGGAATCTAAATAACAGGCTTTTTGTCTGCGAGCTGCTCAAAGGAGGAGGGAGGGATTTTAAACTGTGCTCCCAGCACTCTGATTGCACCTGGCCCTGGGTTCCGTCTGCAGAGATGCCTCGAGGACACCCTCTAATGGGCCGTTCTTCCAGGGCTTGAAGGACCTGGCGCGGCTGGTGGGAGCTAGGAGGGCTGGAAAGGAGGGTAGAGGACCCTGAGCGTCAGCTTCGCAGGGTCCATACCTGACTCAGTTTCTCAGGCTAAGCATGTGATGGGGCTGCAGGGAGCATTTGCATGTGTGAACCCACCTGCCCCATCGTCCAAGTGGGATGGGACTCGTCACAGCCCCTGCCTAGCCTCGTCTCCACGGCCACAACAGCCCAGGACCAAATGCCAGGCTTGGAGACCCGAAGACCGGGACACCAGATCTAAACCGTGTCTGGGTCAGGCCCTTCCTCCTAAGACTCACAGGGGAGAATCCCGTCCAACAGAGTATTTCACAAGGAGGCTCCTAGTGGCATAAACCAATCTTATTGACGATACATTGCCGTCCACGCTGGTTCCTGAGATCTCTTCTGTCTCCAGGGATATCCGGGGATGCTCCCTCCCAAATCAGGTCCCACAGACCCGCCCTCAGGACAAGAAAACAGGACCCAGCCTGGAGTGAGGAATGGAACACAGTCCTCTTCTCATTTTTGTTGAGAACAGGGGCCTTGATTTGGTTCTCAGCTTTAAAAAAAAAAAAAAGTCAGAGCTGCCACTGTTCCAAACTGTCTGCTACACCTCTAATTATCAGCCTGCCTTCCGGATGAAATGGTACTATTCAATTACTGGTTTTTTGTTCACTTGTCAGCCACATTAAAAAAAAAAATTATCACTCCTTTCAAACCAGCTAAAAGAACAGAAATTCTGCAAATTGCTTTCTCAACCTAGTTACTTCAGACCTAATACCTCTCTGCAGAACGTCAAAAATTGTATAATGCTATGTTGTCTGTAGATCGTGTTTAATGTGGCTGTCTCAGTGATTTGTTGTACATTATGTAATTTTATTGAAATGATTTCTTTTGTCACCACTTTGTATGTGGCTCGTTCTGACACTCCCCACTCATCACGTAAAATACACATTTGATCCAGGCCCTGTAAATAAGAGCGGAATTATCGCCAGGGCTGGGCGGCTTCACACCTCTTGGCGAGGGGAGGCCAGAGCCGGCTCCCAGCGGTGGGGGACGTGTCTCTGCAGGACACACAACCCGCGGCCTCCCCACGTCCAGTGCTTCCGCCTTTCAGTTGTGTGTCCTTCCCTCGGTTTGAGAGAAATGGGGCCAGTTCCGTTAGGGTTGTTCTGGTGACTCACATTCCTGGCCTCACAGCGGCCAGGCCTGACATCCCGTGAGGTGGAGGCCAGGGGAGTGGGGACGTGTCTGCACCAGCCCCGACTGGGCGAGGGGCACATGGCTGCTGGCCAGTGAGCGCATCCGGCAGTGGGGGTGCACGGTGCGTGTGCTGGCGGGGCCTCACCCCGGGGTCAGCTTTTCCATAGGGCACGTGCGGAGTGACAGGGAACAAAAGAGCAGTTTTTAAAAGGTTGAGGTCAGGAACTTGAAGTCACACACTGGGGTCACAGGGCAGCTTCTCCAGAAGCCAGACTCTGTGCCCGCATCCCCCCCTCCACCCCCAATTCCATTCTCTGATGTTGTTACCCTTTTGCTGTGACTCTCTTGAGGAAACTGGCCTCAGGAGGCAAAGAGGCCTGTCTGGCCTTGACCTCACTGCCACGTGGCAGGGCAGTTCCTCCAGGCAAGGCGGTGGCCCTGCTGTACGCGACCCATGCCCGAAAGCTCTGCCGTGCACACTTACTCCTGCAGTTTCCGTGGGGCTCGGGCTCCCAGGTCTTACGTCCACGGCCTGGTCAGGAGCACGTCCCAAGGCCCTCCTGGCGGCACCTGCGTTTCCAGGATAAAACTCACACCGACATCCTCACTGCCAATGCCCATCTCTCTCCTCCCCAGGCCCTCAAGCGTTTGTCCTTTGTTTCTGAGCCTCCTGCGTGGGCACAGAGCCGGGCGTGCCGGGGTCCCCACCTTCTGAGGTGCCCATCACCCCTGCACTGACAACTACAAACGCAGAGAGGGAGAGAGACCCCCAGGGGCTGGATCCAGCGCAGAGGCCACATCCTCAGCATCTCACCCTGTCAGTTTAGCCTCCAGTTTCCCGAGGTCGGGGGGCGGGGGGGAAGGGGGGAGAGGAGTTCTGTTGCTGCTGTGACGTACTGGTGCCCTGTCGTGGGGTCAGAGCAGGGATCACACAGGACTGCATCTCGCTTGCCCCCCTGGCAGCTACAGTTGGCAGTTCTGAATCCGCTTCCAATTTTAAAAAGTTTTAATCTCCTCATTTGCTCAATATAATTTAAGGGGAAAAAAGTTTTATTACCTGGTCTTTAAGGTCAGAGTTCCTTATGAATAAATGCATGACGTAGATGTTACTGTTGTGAGTAATCCAAAGGCAGTGCCGTCCGTGAGATGGGAGAGAGGTGCCGGGGGAGGGGTGTTTCCAGGGGCTCTGCCGCTGGAGCAAAGGCAGGGGCGGTCTGAGGTCTGCAGGACGCTGAGCTGAAAGCAGCCACTGCTGGGACAGAATAGCACAGGTGGGGGTTAACAACAGACCTTGTTTCTCACGGTCCTGGAGGCAGGACGTCCACGGTCAAGGTGCCACGTGTGGTCCTGGTGATGGCTCTCTTCTGATTCACAGGCGTGTCTTCTCTCTGTGTCCTCACCTGGAGGAAGGGGTGAAGGAGCTCTCCGGGGTCTCTTTTATAAGGACACTGATCCCATCATGGGGGCCCCACCCTCATGACCTCGTCACCTCCCGGAGGCCCCACCTCCTGATACCACCATTTGGGCTTGGGCGTCTACACTTGGATTTGGGGCCACTGCAGTCTGTGCATTCTCCCACAGGTCCTGGGCCTTGGGGGCCACATTGCTCCATTTTCTTTCTACTCTTCAAGGCCAGGATTCTGAGTCGTCCTGGAAACCGCGAGAGCAGAGGGGCACTTGCTTCCACTGGGATTAAGGAGACCAGAGGCCATGGCGGGAGGGGTGTGTCCACAGCAGGCGGCCGGGTCCTGTGACCCAGGTTCCACGCTGTCCTCCCCCCAGGACAGATCGGGACTGGTGGGGACCAGGGTCCGAGACACGGAGATTCCAGAAGGTGCCATCCATCCAGCCCGAGGGAAAGTCACACCTCATTAGGAGGTGAGCAGGGCCTGGGCCGGCTCAGAACCCTGGAAAATGTGGCGACAGCTTGACTTATGTTGACAGGCTCCCCTCAAAGGGGAGCAAGTGTCACACGAGAGATGAAACATGCTTCCCTGTCACCTCCGCACAGAACAAATGGACAGCCAAGCAGCCTGCCACCGTCGTCTGGGGAGAAAAGAGAGAGTTGAGTTTGATGTTATAAATCACCGTAATTTGTTACAATTTCCAAAGACAAATATGACAGGGTGGAATTACTTGGCAGGGCTGAGGCAGTCATTTGCAGAAGCCATAGAGTGCCATATAAATCTGGGGACGAGATACGTTTAATCTGAGGAAACAGTGTGGCATCAGCTCCATCTATTGTGTTTACCAAGAGCTCGGATGCGCTGATGCTGAGGGTTTCTCTCACCCGCATCAGGAGAGGTTCGCCGCTCCCGGAGGGAGGCTCCTGGGCACCCCACGCTTGCTCAGGACGGGACGGAAAAGCGGGGCTTCTCTCTGTCCTCCACATCCCCCAGGACGGCGATGTCGCGGGGCCTCTGGAGCCAGGACAGACTGAGGAGGGAAGAGGAGTGAATCCCCCAAGTGTACCGTCCCGGGGGATGGGGACAGGCACTGACTAGCAGCCACCTCGCTTCCTCTGAGTCACGGGGCCGCGCACCAGAGGACAGGGGTGGGACCTCTGGGTGAGGAGCGAGCCGAGAGTGTGCGTCTGCCCTGGAGGTGGTTCAGAAGCACAGAGGAACGAAGGGAGGATGAAACGAAGCTCCTCCCAGGACCTGAAACCCCGTGTTCCCACCACCAGTGTCAGGATTCACCTCCTGCCCCTGCCGCCTGAACCCTGCCTGCGCCTCTCAGCGGTGCTGCCAGACGGGCCCAGAAGGGATATGCCTCTCAAAAGACAGGCGATGTCATTACAAACGGAGAAAACCATTCTTGCCACCCTCCCCCAAACCAGGAGTGTGCAGTGCAAGGTCAGAGCAGCTGTGAAGGTAGAAGACGGCAGGTGTAACTCAGAGCCTCCTGAGATCAGGAACCTGAGGACAAGAGGGCGTCTCCTGTCCTCCCGTGGGTCGTGGGGTGGATGGGTTGGGGGTTCCTGGGGGTTCAGCGGGCTCTGTGCCCCGGAGGGACCACAACACCTCAGAACAGCTTTCGAGATCCTAGTAACACATGTGGGCTTTTCCCCAAGAGCTCGTGCCTTCCAGGTGGCTCTCAGCCAGTCCCGGACACGAAACAGCAGCAGGCCTGGCACCTTTGGGCTTCAAACCATCCATGGGGGAACCCCGAGATCTCATGAAACCTGCAATACCCTCGGTGTCTCCAAGGACCCTGGGGTTCTCAGCTCCAGAGCAAACCCGAGGAACCAGGAGAGACTCAGCTTAACCAACTGGTCATCAGTCAGGGATCTCTACAGCAGCCATCGCCAAACTTTCTAAAGCTTTTTATCGAAGCGTAAGATTTGATAAAGGACAAAAATCAGTGTAGTTTCACAGATGTCCACAGATTGAACCTCCTAGCGTGCCAGCACCCCAAGAACCCCTTCCAGTCCTGAGCCCCCTGGATGACCACTAGCCTGACTCCCAGCCACATAGATGAGTTTTGCCTGTTTTTCTCTCCAGACATGATCACACACCCCATTAGAAAATACTTTTTTTGAGCAAGCACTTTATATTTTTGTGTATTTATGTATTTCTGTTACCGACGTGTCCTATTTTAAATGTATATATATGGTGTAGGTAATAAACATGTACACACAAAAATGAGATGCATAAATGTACAAACAGACATCCTAAGACATCCTAAAATCCGAAGATTTTCTCCCCATGTCCCAGTTGATCTGCTGTCACAGACACATGTGCCTTTCAAGACACCTGCTTTATGGGGGCAGGGGAGGCAAAGGGACATGACAGTAGGGTTCTGATAAATGTTTGTTTGATGCTAATTACCTAGAATTTACCAGCCAAAGAGATTTCAAAGTTTCCATTTCCCAGGGGCAGAAGGACCCTGTCTGTTAGGAATAGTGGGACCCAAGTCAGGACCCCCGTTGGTTGGTTGTAGGAAACGCCAAACACAAGAGCCTGCTCCTACAGGACACAGGCCCCCTGTGGTCTCTATGTGGCCTTCTGCTGCCTGGTGTCCCATCGGTGCCTCTACAGAGGGCATGGCGTTGTCTCCAAATGCCTGTGGACGGCTAGCGAGGCTTGTAGGGTGATGGGAAACCACACTTAGACCCAACATCACACCAGTCACACCCCTGGGAGTCCCTGTCCCCACCGGTGGTTGTGATATCGACCACGATGTGGGAAGGACACTGACACCAGTGACTGCAGGAGGACCCAGCTGCTCCTCCTGGGCTCCCTCCAGGGACCAAGTTGCCAGTGCAGTCCCAAGAAACCCCCCATCACTGGAGACATTTACTATTTGGTTAACTAAGGACAGTGAGTCTTTTTTTTTTTTTTTTTTTTTGGCAGTGTTGGGTCTTCATTGCTGCCCGCGGGCTTTCTCTAGTTGCGGTGAGTGGGGGCTACCCTTCATTGTGGTGCGCGGGCTTATTGCGGTGGTTTCTCTTGCTGTGGAGCACGGGCTCTAGGCGCACGGGCTTCAGTAGTTGTAGCACATGGGCTCAGTAGTTGTGGCTCACGGGCTCTAGAGCACATGCTCAGTAGTTGTCTTGCACGGGCTTAGTTGCTCCGTGGCATGTGGGATCTTCCCGGTCCCGGGCTCGAACCCGTGTCCCCTGCATTGGCAGGCGGATTCTTAAACCACTGTGCCACCAGGGAAAACCCCAGTGAGTCTTTTCTTAAGATGCTTGCCTTTTGAAAAACTTTCCCTTGGGAAGTCAGGTTGCAGGTTGAGGTCACTTTGACCCAAGATCTTCACGCAGGCCAGAAGGAGAGGAGGGCTCAGGAGGCGGTGGCATCAGGGTTCCTGGCATCCTTCCTCCACAGCTGGGCGCCGCCCCCCTCCAGGCACCTGCACAGCAGAGACCCTGCAGTTGCCGTGCGTGCTCACGGCCTGGGCCCACCCTCTACGGCTCAGGGTGACGGGGAGTAGAGAGAGGCCAGCCCTCTGGACGAGCGTCTGCTCAGCCCGTCTCAGCTTCTCTGGACCCTCTGAATCCTGTGCACACCAACAGCACGGCTGCCCGGTTCCCAGTCTCACCACCACACGCTCTTTACCTGCCAACATCCACGTGTTTGCCTGCTCCCCTGCTGGACTGTGAACTCCACAGGGACCAGCCGCGTATCTGTCGTGTTTGAGATTTTCCTTTGTGTCCAGTGCACTGCTGGGTCCATAATGGCAATTTCTTAAAAAGCCGGGTGAGTGGTCAGCGTGAGCATGAGAGGCTTTTAGGGGGAAGGAGCTGGGTGGCACAAAGCGCAGGAGGGGCACACCTGGGAGGCTTCCTTCCCTGAGGCCAATGCCAGGCCTCTGCACCCCCTGACCTTCCTCCCCACGAACTTGACCCTGCGGAGGCAAGCTGTGGGGGGCGGGGAGCCCGGGACGCCTTCACGACTTCACCCCATGATCACCCTACGTCTCCCCAGCATATCGATCCCCCGCGGACGGTTCCCTCCACCTGAAATTGCCCCTCAGTCAAACCTCCCCCTGATGGTTCCCACTCTCCTCGGTCACCAGCTCTCCCTGCCTCGACATGGTTCTTAAGAGACCAGGATAGAATCTGCAGGTCCTCCATCCCAACAGCCCTTCAGATGCAGAGATTGGCTCCCACCCCACCCAGAGCCCAGATCTGATGCTGGCAAGGCCTCCTCGACCCCTTTCCCAAAGCTAAGGGTCAGGTCAGGTCAGATCCGGACACTACCAAGGGTAAGCGCTGAAAGCCCAGGGCCCTTGGTTCTACGAGTCCTTTTCCCCAAGGGCCGCATCCACCCCCCACCCCCCCACCCCCCCCCGGGTCTGCTCGGCTCTGTTTTGTCTGTCGGGGTTTCACTGTCAGCTCTAGGCTAGTGGCTCTTGAGCCCGGGGGCCCGGAGGCCTCCATGCGGGCTGCAGGCCGCAGCCTTCCAGAACCACAAGGCCCATGCTCGCTCCATGTTGGCTACACGGAGGCTGAGGCCGTGTCTTGGGGCCCCACCCAGAAGATCGAGCTGACTGTCCCCTGAGATCGTCACCTGTAACTGAGAGCCTGACCCCTATTCCAGCCTGGACACAGCCCTGGGCACTGCCCCGACCTCCCCGTGGCCTCTCTTGCTATAACTCCGACCTTGGGAGCCGCGTGCAGCAGACCCCTGGGCACCGTCGTGTGAGGTTCGAGCTTCCTGGCTTTTAGACACTTGCTCTGACATTTGTGTTGACCCCGTCCACCCGGGCTGGTCTGATGGTATCGCCAGGGCTGGCCGCCTCCCTGGACTTGGGACTTGTCTGCCCAGTTTACCCTGCCGTCCATAGACCCTTTGAAGTCCACATGCCTGTCAGCAAACATGACAAAATAACAGGTCAGTTAAGAGCATGGACTCGGGGTGGGAGGCCTGGGCTGGATTCTGATTCCATCCCTTACTAAATGTCGAATCTTGAGCACCGTGTACTTAACTTCTAGACCCCTCGGGTGATATCTCCTAAGATCCTCTTAGACGGTCTCTGGTGGTTGTCTTTTCCCTCAAATCCTTTGTGCTGACCCTAACCATAACCCAGAGAAATCTAACCCAGTTTATCTGACCACCACTTAACCTGCTTAAAATCCCCTCCATGAGCACTGTGCCCTGTAATCTGACCCACTGTCCCCTCTGGCATCGCGTGTGCTGAGACCCGGCTCATCCTGGGCTTCTCGCAGGCACCCTGTGCGTCACGCACCCCTGGGCATCACCGTGTCTCGTGGGCCTAGAAGCCCCATCCCTCTCCTGATCAGGGAGCCCACACTGCCATGTCTGAGCCTCAGCGGAACTGCCATCTCCCTCTGGCAGCCTGATGACGGCCCTGTGGGCTGGTGGGTTCCATGCTCCGTGTTTCCAGGACACAGGGTTGGAGGACCTCTCAGACTCTCTATCAAAGCACACTCCGCCTTGAAGTGACCTGCTTAATTGTCCCCTGGAACAGACTTGCTGGTGCCTGGGACCCCATCCGCTTATTCACGTCTGCACCTCAGTCCCTCCAAACTGACACCCAAGCAGCCAGCGCTGGATGATGACACAGAAAGGACAGGGGCAGCTGATGAGGGACATTCAACAGGAAAGAGAAGAGAATTTTGGTCTTTCAGGGAAAGACATCTTCTAGTGATGTCTGTGGGGTGCTCAGGGTCCTCCAGTGAACAGAACCCCCGGGTTATAAATGTGTATTATGTGTATGTCACGTATAGATATAGGGACACAGACAGACCTAGATGCGCTTACCCATCCGCGTGTCTGTGGGTCCCCCAGGAGTGGGGTGTGGGTGCAGAGCTGTCAGCCGGCCCCTGTTCCACACCTCTCAGCACCCCAGGGACCCAGGCCCCTTGCACTGGGATGAACCTGAAGTCCAAGAGGCACCGCGAGGGGATGGGCCGCTGCGGATGAGGGGGTCAAGTCCCTGGAACTGCGTGCTCCCACCCTGGCGCAGGTGTCAGACCACACTTCCGCCAGGCCCAGGGCTGCCCCCGACAGCCTGACAGCCCCAAACTGCCTCTCAGGGCAGCCCAGGCCTGACAGGCCACTGTCCTCCTCTGATCTGAGGGCTCCTTGCTCTGCGCCCTCTTGGCACTGCTGAGGGAGAGGAGCTTCCTCCCAGCCCATGTCCACAAGCAGGGGAGGCGCTGGGAGCAGCACACACGCATTCGTGCACCTGTCTCTATACTCTCTGCCCCAGGCTTTCCCTCCCTGCCAGGGCTGGAGCGCTTTCTGTGAGGTCCGCTCAGACGAACCAGAGTGAGATCCAGCCTGTCTGCTGTTTCGCACAATTAATCCGTGTACGTCTCGTGGCTGCTTTAATTTCATGGCAACTCCACAGAGAACTCCAGCCCACTCCCATTCTCTTTTTTCGTTTGTTCCTTTTGTTGACAGACCATGTGACCTCATCTTTTGTTTGGAAATAATGGGCAACATTTAATATTTTTCTTTGTTTCTCAGAAAAGATGTTCCGCAGGCTTTACATTCCCGTGTTCCGAGCCGCGGAGGGGAGGCTGATCCTCTCCTCTAACATGAGAACAAAAATCACAGGATGATTAGCTTTAGGGTGTTTGTAAAAACATCCAGGATGGGGCCCATTGGAGAGCAGGCACCATGTAGTTTAAGATTTCACAGAAAACCATGCAGTATATGGACTCTTTTTCTCACCAACCTTGTAGGAACCTTGGTTCATATTTGTGCTTTGGAAAAATTGCAGCTCAGGACACGTCAGTGACCATGGTCCCATGTGAGTGATCAGGGACAGAGGCATGAAACGCTGTCCTGGAGATGCCGAGCCCCAGCCTCTGTGTGTCCACCCCGGGAAGAGACCACCGATAGCCTGGCTCCAGCATCCTGCCCGCTGGGGCCTCTTCGGGCTTCAGGAACGAGAGCTGCCCATTCCTCACTTCTGGTTCAGAGCAGGTGACAGCTAATTGGAGGTCAAAACCAGCAAGCTCATCGACAAACCCCAGATGTGAAAAAGGGAAGTGCAGAAATAATCACAACATCGGCTCAAAAGCCCCCAATCCAGCTTCCGAATGGTATTTCCCCAAGCTCATTGTCAAAGCCGCAGTGTGCTGTCTGGTCAGAGGGGAATTTAGAGAATATGCAGAGAGAATTCCAAGAGTAGTTTGCTTTCCAAGAGTCAATAGCGTGTAACAAGTTCGCACGGTGCAGAGGGGTCAGACACAGGCCAGATGCAGACCCATGGTACCCGTCCCTTGTCATAGTTGGATGGCGACGTTCATGCTGCCTTCTGCTTGAGGACATGCGTAAGGTGACAGCTTCTAGCCTTGGGGATTGTGGAAAGAGACGTGGGCGGCATCTCTGTGCATTTACCTGCAGCTCCGTGGGTATCACGTGGGGCAGCCTGGGTTCTCCACCAGGAGCCCAGATGCCAAAGACAGGAGGGCTGGGCTGCCCAGTGGTCCTCACTACCTCTCCGGGGAGATGCCCCACCCGCCCGAAGAACCAGAATCCTCAGGGAGGCTGTGTCTCAGAGCATATGCCGACTTCCCTGACACGCACCCCAAACGTGGTCCAACCCCACATTTCTGTCCATGGCAGGAGGGCTCAGGGGGCCCAGGGACCTGCCTGAGTCCACCCACTGAGCTGAAGGGACCAGAGGACTTGCCCCACAGCCTGTGCAAGGTCACCCGTGGCTGAACCACTAGGTTGCAACATCAAGGGTTTTACAATCGAATGCCCAAGTAAGAAAGACGCTGGAGGGGGTAGAGAGACTCATAGGGCCCCCAAGGGCTCGAAGAGGGCTGGACCCGTCATGTCCTGCTGCTGGACCTGTAGATGTGTGATGTCATCTACAGTGGGCCACAGGATGCACAGACATCTGGTAGAACATTATTTCTGGAAGTGTCTGTGAGGGTGTTTCCTGCGAGATTAGCATTTGAGTACAGCAGATTGCCCTCCCAAGTGTGGTGGGTCTTGTCCAATCAGGTGAAGGCTTGAATAGAACAAAAGGCAGAGCAAGAGAGAGCTCTTTTCTCAGACCAACTGTCTTTGAGCTGGTGCATCCATCTCCTCCTGCCTTCAGAGGCAGATTCAGATGGGACAATAAGGATGAAGAGCTACTCTCTGATATTGGTTTTGTTGGTTTCCTAAAGGAAAAAAAATAATAGTACAGGGAATCAGAGATTGACATAATATTTTGGAGGAAAAAAACAGAGCATCCACATCACGCTCAAAGGATGATTTGTCTTCAGGGTAAGATGTGCTGCTGATATAAGAAAATGCCTGTGGAAAGTAGATGGTGTGAACAGTAATAATTAACTCTTTGGGGACTGTGCCCAGGGATATTTTGCTCTAATTCAAATTGCAGGCATAAAAGTGTTTGATGTAAGTTTGCAGCCTGAGAAGCCTGTGACGGTTTTTGAAAAAAGCAGAAAATACAGAGTGCTGGCAGGAAGTTGAAGCAATATGGGACATCAGACATGGAGTTCTTTCATTCTTTTTTTAGAAAGAAAACTTGGATTTGAAAAGTGCTATTACTGCTTGGCTAGAACAAAATTCAGCTGGTAAAGCTACCACTTCAGTGAATAAAATGCTCACTTGAGCTGCAGTCAGTGTGGGATACTGGAAATCTGTGGTCCATTTGGGGCTGGACATGGGACTTTTCGTCTAGGGACCGTGAACAGCCAGAGGCCAGGAAGCACTCAGGTGTGTTCTGCAGGGTCGCTTACACCTTGCACGGGAGGGTCTCTGGGAGGAAGAGTGTGAGATACACACAGATCCTTGTTATTTTTGTCCTGTAAGGTTAGATATGTAAAATGACCCCTGGTCTCTCAAGAAGAAAAGGCCTGTTGGCTTATTCCTTCGTCCAATGGTCACTTCCTGCGCCCTGCCCATGTGGAGTGCAGGGCCGGCTTCAGCCCGGCCTTGAGCCTGCTTATGATGGGAAGGCCACTAGGAAAGCTTCTAATTCGGGATCTGACCTCCATCTTTCGGGCAGGTCAAGGTGGTCAGGAGGGCTCTCTGAGAAAGTGACAGACAGACGAGCAGGTATAGGCAGGTGGGGAGGAATGTGTCGTGAGCACGAGAAGTGAAAAAAGAGGTCCTGGAGAGGCTGGGAGCCCCCAGACTGCAGGGACTATGCAGCTCTCATCAGGAGACCTGCGGGAGAGGACGGCAGGCACTGCAGGACCAGGAGTGGGGGCCGCTGGCCCCTGGTTTGTGAAGGGGGAGAGCGCTCTGGCTGCGGCATGAAGGGCGGGTCGAAGGGCAGTTCATGTGACATCATGGACCAGCCAGGAGCTGATGGGCTGACCAGGTGAGCCAGCACTGAGAAGGTGAAGGAGGGGCAGCGGTGAAGTGGCCTCACTGGGGCTGGGGAGATTGGAGGGAAAAGGATGCGTAAGTGATTATGACTAGACTTTGGCTTCCGAAACCAGGTGAAAAACAACAAGGAAGAGAGTGTTTCAGGAAGGAGGGAAAGGCCGTGCAGTGCGATGCCTTTGCTGTAGAAGCCGAGCAAGGCGAGACCTGACTGGGGTTGAGAAGGGGCCCTCAGTGGCCTTGGAGGCCGATGCTTCAGTGGGTGATGGGGCAGGAGGTCGACAGGTGAGCAGGAGATGGTGGGCGCAGGTGGGCACTTAGAACAGCTCCCCAGCCTTGTACCATTGGCATTTGGGGCCAGTTCATCTTTTGCCATTGGGGCCGTCCTGTGCATTGTGGAATGTTTAACGGCCTCCCTAACCTCTACCCTGGGAGCCCCCATGAGCTTTGACAGCCACGCCTATCTCCAGACACAGTCAGATGTCCCCTGGGGGGACCCCCCCGCCTCCCACTGAAACTGCTGAGTTACAATCTGGTGGTAAAGATGCAGTTGAGGGACGAACATAAAGAGGGGAAGAGAGGAGTATCCCAGTGGAGCGGGACTGGGGATTCACAGAGCAGGTGGGCAGGCTGGCTGTCCACAGAGAGATGGGGCAGGCGTGGGGCACGTATGGACAGGTATGGACAGGTATGGGCAGGCCTGTGATGATGGCGCTGGTGAAGGGGGATCACAGGGTTCTGCAGACTCTCCCCTTCCACCTCCATCCAAGGGTGAAACTTGACAGGAGCAGTGGACACAGCACTGTCACCACGTGCTCAGCGGGAAGGCGTAATGGGAGTTTGCTGTGGCGGAGAGCTCGCCAGGTGATGCGGGGAGGAGAGCACGGAGGTCACTCAGCTCCCTGCATCACACACGTCCCCAGAGCGACAGCCTGACCTGAACCAGTGTGAAGCAGAGATCTGGGCCACAGATGCTGAGATGTGAGGGCCCACGTGAGCCGCACCATGGGAAATGCACTTTCCAAATCCCGGCTCCATGGATCTTTGAAACATTAAGGGAACCATTTCCCTCTTGGGCTGTTAGGGCCTCATTCCACCTTCTGTTACTCAGCGCTTCACCAAATGGGGCAGCATCTATATATTTTGACTACAGAGGGGGAGCATCCCCGGGCCATGGAAAGACTTTCCTCACCCTAAGGACACTGATGGGGGAGCCGTGTTAGTGTTTGTAAACAGAAAACCCTGGAGAGGTGGAGTGGTGCCGAGCCAGGCCCTGTGGCCTCCCTACAGGCCCAGACATAGAACTCACTAAGTCTGTGCCACCGTTTACTAAGCCATGAAATGGGGATAAAATATGAACCTCCTAGAATTGTTGTGTGCCATCCATGAAATAATTTAGCATACGTGTAACTCTTTTTTTTTGAATTTTATTTTATTTATTTTTTTATACAGCAGGTTCTTATTAGTTATCCATTTTATACTTATTAGTGTATACATGTCAATCCCAATCTCCCAATTCATCACACCACCACCACCCCCCTGCCACTTTCCCCGCCTTGGTGTCCATACGTTTGTTCTCTGCATCTGAGTCTCTCTTTCGGCCCCGCAAACAGGTTCATCTGTACCATTTTTCTAGGTTCCACATATATGCATTAATATATGATATTTGTTTTTCTCTTTCTGACTTACTTCACTCTGGCATACATGTAACTCTTTTTTTTTTTTTTTTTTAATTTATTTATTTATTTTTGGCTGTGTTCGGTCTTCGTTTCTGTGCGAGGGCTTTCTCTAGTTGTGGCAAGTGGGGGCCTCTCTTCATCGCGGTGTGCGGGCCTTTCACTGTCGTGGCCTCTCTTGTTGCGGGGCACAGGCTCCAGACGCGCAGGCTCAGTAGTTGTGGCTCACGGGCCTAGTTGCTCCACGGCATGTGGGATCTTCCCAGACGAGGGCTCGAACCCGTGTCCCCTGCATTGGCAGGCAGATTCTCAACCACTGCGCCACCAGGGAAGCCCATACATGTAACTCTTAACTGAGTGCCTGACGTGTGGAAAGGACTCAACAGATAATTGCTCACAGGTTGGATACTGTATGTAAAGAAGACTGAAATGAGGCCAGGCACTGTGAAAAAGAGACTCCAGCGTGGCCCGCAGGGACCCTAAGTGGAGGTGCATCATCTACTATTGGTTGCAAAACCTGGGCAGGCCAGCGGTTGTAGGAGTGAGCGGCTGTGGACTTGCTCAGACGGAGGCCGAAGGTGGTACAGGCGGGATACAGCCCACCCTGCGGGTCTGACAGGAGGCTGCATGTGCACCTAGGTTATTCACAGACACCTCGAGAAGAGAAGGGCCCATAAAATGTGGGGCTGTTATTGATGGTGGTGTGATTATATGTCTCTTACTGCACAGATATATCAGCCCGGCACTTTTTCACTTACTTCAGGAGTTTTATAAGGTACAGTTCAATGGCTTTCTTGCTTAGTGAGTAATTTTAATTTGTGCATCCAGAATGATAGATTTTTGAATGTTAGCGACAGCGAAGACCCATCGCTCATCTACTTCCCCCTGCTGCTGGGGGATCACCCGCTCTGCTCCGTCATCCATCTGATGTTCTCACCAATACAAGTCGAAATGTCTCAGCTGGGAGGCTTTCCCGCTCCTTTAGTAAAATACGCAATCAACCAGAAGGGAAATTATTCTAATATAATATCACACTCCCATTTTACCAAACCAAGTAGCATCACACGTTACATTTTTAATTTGTAATCATCCTATATTTATATTGATGGGCTTTATTACCACTGATCTTCACCACAGAATAGAGTCCTTCCTGCCAGCTGTGTGAAAGATTTAGTTTTTGTTGATTATTTCACTTGTGCGATTGATTTAAAATGGAAATCAGTGACGAAGAAGTTTTTAAACACCCTGAAACCGTTAAGTTGCTGCTTCCTGTACTCTTGGCATCCTTGTTTATTTTATGATTCTGTCAGTATAGTAAACACATCCTGTCCTTGTAGGAGCATTCTGTCCCTACGATGTGCATCAGTGTTTGCGATGCCCTTTCTCTCAAGGATGAAGCAAGTGCTGTCTAACATTATACTTTGATGATTTTATGGAGTCTGCTTATAGTAGCTTAATAAACGGGGATATTCAAAACCTGTTCATCATGGATTTTCATTTTAAATCAAACACACAAACATAATTGATGATAACTGAGCCCCTCTGGCTAGTTTCCTGGATTCGACAGTTGGCCGCTGACCCTCTCTTTCTGTGGTCACGAGGTTGATATCACCCCTAAACATTGAAGGTTCCAAAACCTGGGTAGGGTTTGCTGTGGAAATGACAGCTCTTGCCAGTGACCCGTTTTCTGTATCTTATATAATTATTAACGGACGCAGATCCAAACGCTCTGGGAGCTTCTATCCGGGACTCGTTGGGGACGGGAGCTGGGACGGGCTTGTCAGCTCCCCTCTGTGCCACGTGGACCGTGGGAAATCCCAAAGCAACTGCTTCACTGGCCGTGTGCCACCCAGGAGGCCACGGCAGGGGACAGAGGGCCACCGTCCTGCTCACCGTAGGCCGGGCCTCCCCTCTCCTCTGCATCCTTCCCGCAGCTCACAGCACCCTCTCTGGGTGCAGCCCAGGGCTGCCCCACCTCCAGCTGCCACTGCTGCTGACAGGTGTATCTGAGCCAGCCCAGCGGCTGAGCCCCTTCCCTCACCAGCACTCACCCCACAGCAGGGGAAAGGGCTGCGGGCTGAACTGGGGGACAGTCACAACAGGCTGTTTGAAATACTTTGCTCTGTTGTTGTTATTGTTGGTGGTGGTTTTTGTTTGTGCGTTTAAAATACTTTGAATTGAAAGGCCCTCCGTGGAATTGCACCTTTAAGGTAAACTATGCAAGACAGAGATTAAAAGTGTTTCAGAAAAGCAGGAGAAAAATTGGAAGAAGGTTTTAGAGTAAAAAGAATTGTAGTAAGTGAAATAAACGTTCTCAGGTTTGAGGTCTTCTTCCAGACGGAATTATGAGATTTCTGAAGAAAAGGATAATGGCAATATTTGATCATTTTATTCTGCACCGTTAATTATGATTATTTAAAATTTTCAAGATAATGAGTTCTGTAAGGATGAATCTCTTTGTATCTTGATGTGTACACATTATAAGTAGAACCTGGAATTCCTCCTCCCCCAAAAGTCTCTAAAGGAAAGAAATTATTCAAGCCAGGGTGCTACCTTTTTCACAGCTGTTAGCACATAAAGTTTATCCTGAGGTGATCCCCTGATGTGAAAGTCAGGATTTATAAAATCTAGTCCTTATTGTGAAGTTATCATTATTTTATTACTAAAGCCCAACTCTAAGGCAGGGATGCTTACTTCAATTGGCAGTTAGCTGTGAAAATGGAAGGGTACAAAGAGATGGCACCATGTCTTAGTGGATATAAATTACCTTTAAATCTTGAGGCTCAAACATAGATCTGACTCTCCTATTCTCTGTGTATTTCATATCAGCCAGATTGCAATTTCTGAGTCTGGAAATATTAAGCATAGAGTTACCAACCTTCACGTTGCCTCTGGCATCCACAGCCCCACAGTGCACGCACACGTCACACGTGGACACACGCATGTGTGAGCACACAAGCACACGTTCCCTCGCCCTGACCCCTTCCACCACCTCCCTCCAGGTGGTCACCCGGCTGCACCGTTCTCTTAATCAAAGGCCAAGAGCAAGGAAGCATCTGACTGCAGCAAACACTCACAGAAATAGATTCCCGTGAAAACCAAAAGGGCAATAGAAAGGGGAAGTGGGAGATATTAAATTTTTCATTAGATCCACTGCTCCAAAGCTGTTAGGCTGCAGGCTCAGGAACACTGCTTTCTTGCTGACCCACAATCCAGTCTAGTTCAGGGAATTTGGCAAAAACTCAGAATTGGGATGCCAGTGGGTTTGAAAAATTGCCAAAAAGATCAAGGAAATGGATGCATGTTTGTGGTGGAAAAAAGTGATAATTAAGGAACCCTGATAATTTGGATTTAATTTTATATCTTTGCTGCTGAATTTTAGGAATGAATGGCTGTTACCTCCGTGAAGCTTGTAGTTAGTGATTCTATAAGCATGGAAAGATCTGCTGGACTTGAGTGCATGGGAATCAAAAACCCAGACCTTGTTTTTGCTCGATTGCACCTAATACATCCGTCGTGCTTGAGAATTTGTTCCATCTTAGATGCTCCCGCAGAATTCTGTGAACCATAAAGATACTGGTATCTACCTATCTTTTTACCTATCATCTGTCTATGTATTTATCACCTATCTATCTATCTATCATCTCCATATTCCTCAAACATTGTCTGGAACTTAGTAAGTATGGAATAAATGAATGAAAATCTTAATAGAAATTAAGGAATAAGTGAACAGATGGATGACGAGAAAACAAATAAACCAAACTGATTGGGACAGCACAGCAGCCACTCAACACACGCATATAATACACAGGACAGGTGCTTACAGAGAGGAGATTAACCAGAGAACAGACTAGACGTGGAAATACTGAGGATCTGGGATGATGTGGTGATGAGACCGGGATATGGTGCATCTAAGGCAGTTGTAGAGGAGAGGGGATTAAACCCAGCGCGAAGCACCTTATTGCTGTGGTCACTGTTGTCACTGGTTGTGTTTGAGAAGGAAAGAGCCACCAGTACTTTGAGAAGTACAAAGCTACCACACTCAGGGAGGCGGGGGATCTAAAGCATCTCTGGCCTGTTGGACCTGGCTTACGATCGAAATGCCAGACTTGTACTAGTAGAGACAGGAGGATGGATGCGAGGAACCGGCCAACTCTGCCGAAGACCCGACACAGACCCAGTGAGGAGGGAGGCAGGTTGGAAAGTGCAGAGACCGTGTCCTCCTTTACCTGCTGGAAGCTGTGTGACCCCACCATCACCCTCACTTCACGCACTGGTGTCCACTCTCAAATCTGTAACATCAGACATTAAGACTGTGTCATCTTTTTGCTTACAAACTTGAAATTTATGACTTTTATTTAAAATTATAAAATATTATTCAGCTTATCTAACTGAATAATTTGTTATTATTGTTAACTAATTGGCCACCTGATTAAATACATTCATATATAACTGCCGTACTTTGCCCCGTGAAGAAAGCACAGACCTAAAGCTGACTGATACCCCAGCTGACTTCACATTTGTCCCTTAGCCTGTCGGTTTGCCAACAGGCATGTTAAACAGGGCTCCTGTGAAGGAGGGAGGTTGGATGCCATAGAGGGGAAGCCGCACTTTGTCCATCTCAACCCGGCGCTGGCAGGGCCCTGCGGTGGAGGAAGATCAAGATTGGAAACATATCTGAAAAGAGAGCGTAAGGGCTCTGTAACCAATAACCCTGTAATCCTCACTCTTAAAAGAGTGAGAAGTAGTTCACACTGTGGGGAAAAATCGGCACAAATGAGGCGTCTAGTTAAGAGCAGGTGACGGAGGCAGAGCTCCCAGGAGGAGCCCTGCCTGTGTCTCAGGCACACGCTGCCCCCAAATGCACCATGTAAATGTTCTGAACAGCAGAACTGGAACGTTCCACCGGGCTACAGAAAGCCAGGGTTCAAACACAACGAATTATGACAGTTTGAAGGAAGGAGAAAAACATGATTGCTGAAGGAGGGAAATTGCTGTAGGCCTTCACCAGGAGGTAAGAATCCTGTTTTGCAAGGAAACACACAAAGAGGAAGAGAAAGGAGCAAACGAGGTTCAAAAACGGGGAACTGGGACTTCCCTGGTGGTCCAGTGGTAAAGAATCCGCCTTCCAATGCAGGGGACGTCGGTTCGATCCCTGGTCGGGGAACTAGGATCCCACAGGCCACGGGGCAACTAAGCCTGCACGCCACAACTACTGAGCTCACGAGCCTCAGCGGGAGAGCCCGAGTGCTGCAAACTACAGAGCCCACGCGCTCTGGAGCCGGCGCGCCACAACAAAGATCCCACATGCCACAACTAAGACCCGACGCAGCCAAAAAAGAAAAGAAAATTAATTACATAAAATAACTATTTTTAAAAACTGGGAATTTACACGAGTCGTGGGAAGAGTCGTGGCTTGGAGCTTGAAAATTCTGGAGTGTGTGCTGACAAACTAAACATTTTGGTTTGGATCGTGGTCTTGCCTAATTCTCAGGAATGGAAAAGGTCAAAGAACCATCTGAAAAGTTCGCATCTTGCTGTCGTTATACGTAGTAAATACTGAAATATGACTTGATATCCTCATCATGTAGGAAATGGTGTCCTTTCCTAAGAAATGCCCGACAATCCATCACCCAGAAATGTGTGATGTAACCTTCCCTTAACTTTCTTTCTGTAGGACGTGATCTATATCCAGCAAAGATGAATGTAGGTTACATTAACTCAGGCGCTTTCAGGCCAGACAAGGTGGTTCTTTCCTGTCTGTGCTGGAACATCACCAAGTAGAGGCCCTCATGGTAACTGGGGAAAGCTCTCTGCACCCATTCAGCTTGGATGCATTACTTGTTATCATGTGTTGGAAAGAAGTGTAAGACCCACTGGTCTTTCTTCCTTACGTTTAGTACTTCGTCTGGTTTTTAAAAATATAATGTGTGCCCACAGTAAAAATCCAGACAATTCATACAGATATTAAAAATGCAAGTGAAAAATCACCCACAATCCCACCACACAGATTTAAGTGGTTTTACCATTTTGGTTTATGTCCTTCTGGATATATTTTTATGCATACACATATATACAAAGTTATTACAAAAATAGGATCATACAATGATGTTCAATAAGTGAATTTTTGTTTTGTTTGGTTTGGTTTTTGGGGTTTTTATTTTGCGGTACGCAGGCCTCCCACCGTTGTGGCCTCCCCCGTCGCGGAGCACAGGCTCCGGATGCGCAGGCTCAGCGGCCATGGCTCACGGGCCCAGCCGCTCCGTGGCATGTGGGATCCTCCCGGACCGGGGCACGAACCCGTGTCCCCTGCATCGGCAGGCGGACTCTCAACCACTGCGCCACCAGGGAAGCCCCAATAAATGAATTTTTAACCTGACAAAATTTATAGAAATTCCTAAGTAAAGTATGTTATCGAGGTAATATGTTGTATATACTCCTTTGTATGGATACAACCTAATTTAGTTTCTGTTGAATATTTATAGCCCTGATATTTGTTTGATCTTATGAGAAACACTGGCATGAAAATTCACGCACATTTGCCAATGTGAACTTATCCAATTACTTTCTTAGGATAAATTCCAGAGTGAATTCTGGGGTCAAAGACAGCATGGGCACTGATACCAAATAACATAATCTGTCCAGGGCATCTAAGCACCAGAGTTGATAGAATGTAGCCTGCATAGCAATTATTGTGAATATTCTAAAATTTCTATTTCAAGACACCAAAAGGAGAAAAAAGTTACAAAATATATGTAAGATGGAAACACAGTTGGTTCTATGGTTTTGGAAACACACTACAAAAATACCCAAGTCCCAAATGATGTGACCTTCTCATGGGCTAATAATAAAATGAACATAGATCAACAGAGGAGTCAGTGGAGACCAGAGGAGAAGAACACGGGCCAGTGGAGGGGTCGGTGATGCCATCTGAGGTCACTCAGGTCGTAGCAGGACCCTGGAGAAATGGTGCTTCTCTTCTGACTCAGCTTCAGGATGGCTCCTCCCTAGGGCTTTTCAGACACACATAGAGATGTGCAGGTCTTACACCCAAAGATTCTACCCAGTACTTCTTAAGAGAGACTCAGGAATAAGTATTTCTCTCCAGAAGACTTGATGTACAGAATAGAGTTTAAACAGGATCCTTGCTGAAACATTAAACAAACATGCTTTCAGAGATGCTGTAGGGGTTCCATGGTGTAGGACATACCAATGGATACAAATTTCAAAATAAAATTTAGAACAATCATTAAATAACTTGAAAAGTCATCACTTGTCTTGGAATTAAATCATCTAGTGTTGTTTTGGTTTTAATTTGTTTTGTTTTTTTGAAGTAAGGATGGTGGTAAAATTAGGTAGCGAGTAAATAATAAATGTGAGTTCATCTTTTTGAGCAACTGCTTCTGCTTCAGAGGAACTAAGTTTCCAAAGTTAGTCAGTATGACATTTTGTGATTTGATTGGAAGGATCCTGTATCCATAACTTTCATTGCCAGAGTGATTTTTTTTTTAATGGGCTGGTCCTTTACACACAAACTCAGTATCACCTGCTCCGTTTCACCTACCGTTTTATCCTTGAATTGACTTTACCTTCTCACTAAGAAGGTCTATTTCTTGGTGACTTAGGACTTAAAGGAATGTGAATCACGCCATCCTCAATCACTTAAGAAATACTGAGTAAGTACCTATGATGTCGTAGGCTCCATCCTCCACACTGAAGCTGCAGTTGTGAGGAAAGCTACGTCCTCGTGGAGCTTATAGTCTGGTGATTCAGATGGGGAAACAGAAGCCTAATGAAATTAAATAATTTCCTGGCTGGCTGGCAGCAGAGCTGGGACCAATCTCATGATTCTCTTGAGTGTTCTTATTACTCTTCTCTGTCACCATGGGCTGGGCTCCCGGAACCCACGCCATCCTGGGCAAGCAGCTGGGAAGGTTGTGTGCATCCCAGCACGGTTGCTCATTAGGGACCCAGGTAGCTTATGGTGTCAGCAAATTCAGTAGGTGAATGCAGGTAGAATGCAGGTCGGGAAAATGGAAAAGGAAATAGTAAACATAGAAACTTAGATCCCAGTATATGAAAAAGGCCAGCATGTCCTTTTCCTTTCCTGGTCATATCAAGAGCTGATTTACCAAACCAGCAGCTGGATTCAGACCCCTAACACCCAGTGGCACCTTCTACTGACAATAATTGCTTTTCCCCAGGAAAAGGATAGCATTCCAGGATTCCTCTACGTCACTTGGCTTTCAGTGAGAATATAAAGGACAAGTAAAATTTGCTTTTTGATATTAATTTGCTTAAATGATCTGAAGGAGGAAAAAGAATTAGAATCATTTCCTGTCCAATTCACCATTTAAGCAAATACTGCCATTTTCCAGTAAAGGATGACGGAAAGCAAGAGTTCCTTACGGCGGCAGCATCTGAGTGACGTTATCTCTGTCTTGCTCAGCACAGCTGCCTCAAACTTTGAAATTTCCTAATGGAAATCCTCCCTCCAGTGGGCAGGGAGCCTGGCAGCCAGAATCGCTGGGATCAAACACGACTTCTCAGAGCGAGCGCTCGCTCGGATGAAAACGGAGAGCACTGACCAGTGTGAGGGGTGACTCCCGATCTCTGCTGCTCCTTGAGATGAATAATGACTCCTTACACCGCGCACATGTCAGGCTGAGTCACAAACAAATGAGTTTAAAACAAACCGCCTGGCAGATCTCCCATTCGCTGAGACCTTTAAAATCCAAATGCCTCCACTGAGGCCACTTGCAACCCTTCTGTCATCATCCCGTCCATTATTCTCGAACGTGAACTCACGTCTCCTTATTTCCATCGTGTCACGCTTGGAAGTGTGCAGCGGGGCTCTCGTGAAGGGTGCCCGGGCAAGGCCAGTGTGCAGCCCATTAAATAAGTGTTCCTTTCCTCATCCTTATCACGGCCTGAAACAGGCTGATGACGGCACAGGGGCCGGTGCCAACCTTCCTTTTCCAAAGTGTAGACCCATCAATAGAGGTAAATAAGCAGGTGTCCAGAACGAGGCATGGGTGTCAAGAACGTGGGCTGGAGCGATGGGCTGGTCGGGGGGCATCTGAATCAGGGCTCCATCCACCTCGTGAAAAGGGAGAAGGGAAAGGAAGAAGGAGGAGGTCGCCCCTGCTGAATCGGGGGCTATTAGCTGCAGCATCCATCAGAGGACCCTGTGGCCACCTCCTCTTCCACACGTGGGAGCAGACTCTCAGGCCGGGGCTGCGGTAAGCTGGCAGGACACACAGGCCAGACTGGGGGTGTGGGTCAGACAAGGAAGGAGGGTCAGCCTTTCGGGGCTCATCCTCAAGCCAGAGAACCGGGGCTGGGGGGGTGGGCGGGGGGGTTAGTGCACAGCTGGAGTTCATCCTTCTGGGGAAACCGGCCGTTGGTTCCATGTCAATTCAGAAACCTCAGAACCACGCCCCTGGCTGTTCGTGCACCAGCCACTCCCTGCCCAGCGCCTCCAGGGCCCCTGCCTGGGAGGAAACCCCAGGCAGACGTGTCATGCGGGTGGGAGTTCACTTTCCCAGGGAACCAGGAAAGGTGAGCGGCTGAGTCAGAGCCCCACGGTGTCCCCGCAGCATGCCCACAGGAGGGATGCCTGGCATGAGCTTGATGCGGTTTTGTCCCCCCGATCTGAGGCTGGCTCCAGTTCCAGACCCACAGCTGTGGGAACAGAGCTCGGGCTTGGAGGAGTCTCGGGGTTGTACATGCAGTGTTTGTGGCTAGAGAGCAAAACTAAGGACAAAAGCAAGGGCAGTATAGCACAAGCTTTCCCGAAATCTCAGGAAGGAGAGACGTTCTTATCAAGTGCTGCGTGAGAGCCATCAGGACCCGGCGGCCCCCTGACTTTCTTAGGACTTGGATAAAGTGGTTTGCATCTCAAGTCACTTCCTCCTGGGCCCTGAGGGACTCTGGCTGTAGGGGTGGGCGGGGCCCCAGCAGTTAGGAGGATCTGTCCTTCCACAGTGGAGATGGGCAGAGAGTGGAGGGAAAGCGGGGTCCAGCCAGGGCTTGGGGGTGTCCAGGTAGAAGCCGCCTCCCTTCTTCCAGCTCTCCAGGGAGCAGGGTCGCCATAAACGTTTGTGTCGGCCGCATGGTAGCCTTGGAAGGACGTCCTTACTGTCCAGTGACAGATATTTCCCCAGGTGTGAACTGGGATAGAACAGGTTCCAGTGACAGCCGGACACACGGGATTCCCCACGAAACCAACTGGCTCCGTGCTCCCCTGGCCAGTGCTCAGTGGCCTGAGCCCCGCACCCCATCAAGGAACCACGAGGCTCCGGTGGACCCCAGGGCAAGGCTGCAGGGGCATCCGGACCCCCTCCTCGCTGACCGAGGCCACAGCTCTGACGAGTCCCGCTGTCCTGCTCCCATTCCCCTCTTTTTCCTGGTCCTGCACTATCACTGCTACAGCCTCCAGCTAAAGTTTAGTTTGAACGTAGAGTTGCTTTTCAGCCTTTATGAAACAAAGGTGTTGAATTCTTTTCAGTGATCAGCCCTTGATCACACTATGACCTTTCCATTTCATTCTTTCCCCTCATTCTCTGTTTTCTTTTTCTACCGTGTCCAGGACAGTCATATCCTGCCTCGAGGTGTGACTTTGCCGAGGTTCCCGAGATCAGTGCTAAAGCCCACACTCTCCCTCTGGCCTCGCCATGAGCAGGGTGGGTTCCACCTTTGCCTGCAACATGGTCAAAATGAATAATTTCCCATGTGCTTGGCAAGGTGTCAGTACGCCTGCAGACAGGATGTCTCACTCCAACTACATCAGACCCATCAGATGCATGAGTGACTGGACTCGTGAGCTTCTTGGTGGCGTCTTAGACATCTCTCTTAAGACCTGAGCTGGTGCAGCAGCTAATAGCCTCATGCGGCTACTCAAATTTAGTAACAGTTAAAGAACAACATTAAAATTCAGTTTCTCAGTCTCACCAGCCACATTTCAAGTGTCCAGTAGCAACGTGTGGCTGGTGGCTGCCGTGTTGGACAATCCAGACCCAGAACATTTCCATTACTGCAGAAAGTTCTGATCGGAGCCCTGGTCCAGACGGAATATTACGCTACTGATGGGTGAACATCAGATGGAAGATATTTTCCTGATAATAGACAGTAAAAAAAACATAGTATCACATGGTCATTGAAAGACATTAAAATCCCAAATTCATTTCACATTCAAATCATTGAAAAGCAGTTGGGAGTAAATGATTGTTCCACTGAAATAGCTGTACAAATGTACCGGAGACTAACTCCTTGACTTTTGTTCCCAAACGTTAAGTCCCTCCTTCTGAGCGCTCAGGAGCGCTCTGTATCAGCAACAGCAGATATATTTTTATGCATTTGTGTATTTTGGCTAGTTTGTTTACACACCGTCTCATTCAAAAAATATTTGAGTGGCTTCCCTGGTGGCACAGTGGTTGAGAGTCCGCCTGCCGATGCAGGGGAAACGGGTTTGTGCCCCGGTCCGGGAAGATCCCACATGCCGCGGAGCGGCTGGGCCCGTGAGCCATGGCCGCTGAGCCTGCGCATCTGGAGCCTGTGCTCCGCAACGGGAGAGGCCACAACAGTGAGAGGCCCGCGTACTGCAAAAAAAAAAAAAAATATTTGAGTGGCTAACTCATAGACACAAGAGGATAAGAACGGGGCAGGTAGTTGTAGAACAGTACGAGGGAGCCAGAGAGAGTGGGCAGAACACAGAAGTATGCTTAAGAGTTAAGGGTTTTGATTGCGAATAGAAAGCTTCTCAGCTACCAACGCAGAGGGAGATGTTTGATCAGCGTCGACGGGATGAAACCGTCCGTCCCATGGCTCCTCCTCACCAAGCGAATCCAACCATTGCTCTTGCTACTGTATCTCAGGTAGTCACGTTGAGTGAGATGCTATAAAATCACTGTGTTCCTCTTGCCAGGGCATCCTGGGTACACACTTCGTAGTGAAAGACTCTCCACTTACTTACAAACCACACCTGGAACAGCCAGAACCCACCAAAGTCCCAAACTCACACAGGCCAAAAGAGTTCCCGAGCTGAGAGGGAGAAGAAAAGCCACCTTGTCATACCCTTGAACCGGGGCGACCTGCACGGAGGGGCTGCTTCAGGAAGCAGCCTTGGTTTTCATCCAGGACCCATGCAAAGTCACGAAACAGCGAGCCCCCCCTCCCCCGCAGAGCACACTGGTGGAGAGTGTTTAGTTACATGAGTCATTATCAGTGGGTGTGTTGCAGCTCAGGATGAAACAGGGTCCTCAGAACTGGTAAACGTCCAGGTGAGCTGTCAAGTGAATTTTACAGGAATCGACGGGGCAGCTTCCCTTCTGTTCAGCAAGTCCTTGTTGAATGTCCACTATGCAAAAGGCTCTGCGATGGACACACAGTGAGCACCCCGCGGACCAGCAATGTCTTCCCAGCCTAATGGGACAGTGGGCTCTTCCAGCATTGCTCGTCTCTAGTCTGTGGCGTGAGGTCCAGCCTGAGAGAAGGTGTCACCAGCCAGTGAGGGGGGAAGAGTGGAGGCAAACCCGGGGCTTCTGAGCCTTGCAGTCTAGAGGCTGCAACCCTAACCCTCTGCTTAACAACGCACGATCTTGATTTCTTCAGAAAGAGCGTCCATTCTTTGGACTTGAGATTTCTCGTCTATGAAATGGACACAGTGACGCCAGCTCTATTCGGCCAAGCTGAGGATCTGACAGCCAGCCATAGGGCTACCTGGTCTGGAGCCTCATGTGGGGACCACCTGTGCCATCTGTCCGTTCCCTCCAGGCTCAAAGGCCTCACCCGAGCCCCAGCTCTCCTGTCCTGTCGGTTTTGCTGTGTCCTCCGAAGGACTTGCTGCATGCACACGCACATGGGCACACGCACACGGGCGCGCACACACACACACACACACACACACACACACAAAAAACAATCTGCCTCCTCCAGCTGGAATTCGAGCTATGTGAGGAAAGAGATCCTGACTGTTCTGTTCCCTGTTCCTTCTGCGTGTGAGCACAAGGCCCCACCAAAGGGGAGGTGCTCAGTAAACATTTGGTGAATTAATGAAGCTCACTCCCACAAATCATCTCTCTCCTGAAATCAGCTACCCAACTTAAAGTCCATGTTCACCAACCTCTTAAGTGCACCTCGAGGACACCCCACCCAACCCCCAGGCAACACACACAAGCAAATAGAACAAGACAAACAAAAGAAAAAAGACCTGGGAATTGAGAGTTCCTTCTATAATGATATTTGATTATCACTGATTTTATGGCAAATGGTTTTAATGTCTAGTGCAGATTTAGGTCAGGCTCTAATGAAGAAGTGACTGCTATTATCGATCCAGGATGAGAATAATTATTACAGCATCGTAAGGGGCCTTATGGCGGCATCGATTCTACCCTGCACCTCCCAAGAGCTCCAGATAGGTTTATTAATAGGAAATTCTAAAGAGAAACTGTTCCCGCAGTTAGCACAAGACATCTCTTAAATATGAGTTTTAGTTTGAAAATAATCATCTTCCGTGGTTGAAACAATAGAAACCGCCTCTGCGGGTGAGGGCTAGAGATGGCGCGGCTCAGAAGCAATTCGAGCTTGAAGCACAATTTAAAAGGCCCAGTCTCGACTCGAGGAAAGAATAAAAGAGCCGCGCCCGTGGTTCTTCATCCTGGAAAGGGCTCTAGCCAACACCTCTTTGCATCCCTGGTCGGGAGCCTCATTAAATTCCCTTTCCCGTTTCACAGCTGTTACAAAGTTTTCCAAAAAAGACTCTGGAGCTTAATTTAGATTTGAGCACTTTCAAGCCCGTGAGGACCTAATGAGAAGCTGGGCGTCAGCAGTCTGGTGCCACTTACACATCCTTTCCTCAGACAAATAATCTAATACCTCTTCCTCGAGTCAATGAATTTATTAAAGGCAAATAGTCAGTCCCTCCTGCGAATCCTGCACAATCCAGCATTTTGACTAAATGACATTTAGCCAAGTTGTAACTCTAATGGCAGAGAACACAGTAGCGGCTCAGTCCTTAAACCTCCGTCCCAGGGTGGATATCATTTCCAATATCCTGCACAAATTCTTTGAAGGGTTTGTGCCAGGTGGACTCCAGAGGGCTTCTTCAGGATTAGTTAATAGTGAGAAAGCATCAGACTAAATTTATTGGTTATGGTCTCCCATGATTGCATAAAAAATAAAATTAAAAGGAAGCCCCCAAAGAATAGTTTATCAAGCGTGGTGATGGTACCTCTCTGACAGGGAGACCATAAAAGCATATCAGCGACCCCCCGATGGGATATGTTTATGGGGAAAGTCAACAAGATTGATCATTTTATCCAGGAACGGCATTTTAGTTCAACGTGCTGTTGCCGTGAGCCTGAAAACCACACTAATCATCTAATGCATGGCACGCAATAAAAGCAGGAAACGAGCAATTATGGCGTCTGCATAGACCTGGCTCCTCACGGCACGCGCTGAAACGAGGCCTGTTTAGAGCGGCTCTTCCTTCCGGTCCCTGCACCGACGGTTCACGGGGCGTCCTCCCCTGAAGGCAGAACAGGGCACGGCCCTCAGCTGAGCCTGGGCTCACATGGGACTTCTGGGAGCCCTGCAGGTCTTGATGTCGCTAAAGGCAGGACAGAGCTCACACGCGCTGCTGCCCCAGAGACCAACCTGACCCAGCGTTGCGTCCATAACCGCGTGCAGGGCACGCAGAGACCAGCGTGCCGGGGAGGTGGGCTGGACTTTCCTCATCTTGGAGGTGAGGACACTGAGGCTGGGTGTTCCCAGGGACAGATCCAGGCCAGGATCTGCCAGCCTCCAGCCCTGCCCGCAGCTCCATCCTCCGGGGGACTTTGGCTGAGGCTCTGTAAGTCCCAGAGCTGGAGGGAGTCTCAGCACCTGCTCGGCCCTCCGTCCTCTAGGGCGCCTGTGACTTTTCTAATGAATCTAGTCAGCGACGTCCTCCAGGGCTCCTGGTTGTGCTGATCAGGGTGGTTCGTGCATGTACAAACGACCTCTCCTGACACTGAAGAGCACGTGGCATGGGTATTCGTACTTATCTCCGTTGTGCCGTTTAGATCCCCGCAGTCTGGCGACTCCTTGTCTTTCCTGTGCTCACACTTTACTGAATCGCGGAGCCCGGATCAAACACCTAAGATCCGAGGAAAGCTCTGACCACAGTGACAAGAGCTGATGGGAGCCACGTCGTCTCCGCCTGCCCAGCCTCTAGGCCCTGGAGGGATACTGGGTCCAGCCCCTCTTCCCAGTGGTTTCCGCACTTTCCTGCTAATGGCCATCTGCAGCCCCGCTCCCCGGGTCTCTGCCGGCCGCCTGTCTGGCCCAGATGACTCACCCCCAGGAGAACCCCCCCCACCCCGAGATGGTCCTGTCTCCTCACCTGTCTCCCGAGCCAGCTCACGGGGCGGGCGGGGGAGACGTGTCCCTTCCCTGCGTGAGCTGATGCTGAAGTGTGAGCTGCACTCATAGGCTAATCCCTGTTGAAAACTGTCACCCTGATCAAGTGTGAACATCGCTAGGAGACACTCAAACTCCAGGGAACGTGGCTGTCAGATTAGCAGCAGGAGCTGAGGCGCCGGGAGCGGGTGTCGATCCATGATCTGGAGGGAGGGACCCAGGGGAAGAAGGGAACCAACCTTCTGCCCAGAGGAAAGCCTAAGAGGGATCGCCCCCCGCACCCCGGGCTGTGTGTGTGTGTGTCTCCCAGCAGGTCCAGGCTTCCTCCTGCTGGCTCCGGCCTCAGCCCCGTCCTTGCGTCCTCTCTCCTCCCCTCCCAGCACCCTGGACCCACGCTCACCAGCACGAGGCCCCTTCCACCATCCCACACACAGATTTAGCTGTCGTAGCTACTTTGCACTGTTGTCTCCTGCCCCTAATATCAGGAAGTCCCTCCATAAGGGTGAGTAAGTGCTTCAGCCCGGGAGAGGGAAGGGGTCAGAACATTCCAGCCTCACGTGCTTCCCAGCAGTTTCCTTGCTCCTAAGTTCCATGCTCCTCTTGTATAAAATGGACACAGTGATGAGCTCCAAGCCCGGAGCAGGGGGTGGGACCCAGGGGTGCACAGTAAATGCGCTAGGGTTACCTCGCTGTCAGTTAGCGATGCGGTCTGGTCTCAGACGCGGAGACACCCCAGCTAGGGTTCGCCCCTCAGCTCAGAGGGGCTGGACAAGGTGACCTCTCGGCACCTGTAGGCCTGAGACTCGATCATTTGGGACATTCCACAGGCATTCTAGCCTTTCCCCCCAGAAACCATAAATACTGTAGACAGAATTTCTCTATTGCAGAAGGGTTGCTGGAGGTGAACTGAAAATGAGCCACATGACCAAATTCAAACTTTTATGAACAAATTCATGTGTCATTAAATTTCTTCATGACCAATAGCACCATATTATTCATCTTTATGTGAAAAATATTCAGAGGATCCTCACAGCAACGAGCACACCTGATTTTATTTTACGCAAAGGTGCGGTAATATAGATTATCAGATCAAGCGTTAATGTATATTATCAGATAGTAAAAGAAATAACTGGTAACAGATAATTATCAGAACGTGTCCTGATTTTGATATCAAGGATGAGAAAAGCCATGAAAAAGGATAAAATTGAAAAATTATTTATTACCTCTTTTTTTTTTAACGTGCCACACATGTACAGAAAGAGATAAAGGAGAGAGTTTGGGGTGTACTTAATAAAAGAAGTTGTCTGTTGACAAACAGATGGTGAGGAAGGAGAGCACAGAGCTGTAGGGTGCTGTGCGGCGGGGGCCCCAGCCAGCGGGCTCCCTGGGTCAGTAGTCAGAGCAAATGACTCAGGGCTAGAAGGTGCTTGGGTTCTAATTCAAGCAGAACGAGCTTTTCAGTGGGAAGGTGTGTGTGTCAGAGAAGCCACAGGGAGCTCACTTAACCTCCCTGTGATTCAGCTACCCAACCGTGAACTTCCTCGGAAAGGAAGGTGGCGTGTGAGTCGTTTGTCACTGCCCCAAAAGAATAAAAGACCTGCTTTCATATACTCGCATCGGCCTTGCCTTCACAACTGTGGTCCTTCTCAGCCTCATCATCGTGCACAGACCTTCTGATTGTGCAGAACACGAGTGCAGGTGGAACCAGGTGGGCAAAGCTCTGCAGGGAGTAAACTTATTCACGGTGTGTCGTGTGTGTGTTTTGTAGAACGAGACTCCCAGGTTTGAGAACTGCAGAATCCAGGACAATTTTGTTTAATGTTGGGCGAGACGTGAGACTGTGACACAATAGTATCTTCTGAGTAGCAAAAATAAACAGTAAAAAATACCGTAAAGACCGTTTTAGATATTGAAAAAATGTAGCTCTAAAAAAACGTACACAACTGCACATGTTTGCAAGGAGATAAGCACCAAGATAGTGCCAGAAGTTTCAGAGCCAGATGGACTGTTTCCCATCAAGCAGGGAGAGAAGTAAGACGTGAGCAGGGTTTTGGAGAAATGAAGGGGCCTCAATTGCTGGGAGAAGTGGTGTAATTTAATTAATGAGAGCGGAGATAGGGCATTCTTTTAGTTTTTTCTTGTAAGTTTTATTGTAGAACGTGCATGTTATGTATGCATTTAGGCTTAACCTTACTGCTGTTTTCTAACGTTTTTCCAAAAGTTATTTAAAACAGAATTAAGATAATATGCTCGATTGCAGCAGAAAAAAATAGGAAAGGAGTAGAATGGAGAGAGAAAAAGAATGGCACCATATGGTTATGTTATTACCCAGATCTACCCAAAACACAGACATCTTAGCAAGATTTATTGTAAAATCATTCCTTCTTGCTTGCATAAAGATTATTTTCATTCAATAATCAGACACCGTGATCCCATTTTTTTCCCTATTTGTCAGGGGTTGTGAGGACCCCTATCAAAATAAATGTTGCATTCATACAGGTGGGGAAGTGGACGATTTCGGCCACCAGGCCTGTCCCCGCACCCCCTGGTAGCGCTCGTGGAAGTGAGGTGGATCCAGACAAGTGCATCTACGGCGTGATGGAGCCCACGGGAAGCAGGCAGGTGGCCCCAGCGAGCGGCGCGGGGCTCGAGGTTTGGGATGGGTGTGCTGCAGCCTAACTCCTTCTCAGAGACAGATTTAGTAGATTTACTTCTTCCAGGGTTGCTGCGTCTGAGTCTCAGAGTCGGGAAGGGGCGACAGGAATCCTCGGGGAGCACTTCGCATCTTGAAGGAGGCACGCGGTGCACAAAACCACATTGTCTCCCTCTTGAGAGAATGAGGATGCATGTGAGTGTGTACACACGTTTCCCCAGAGTACAGAATTCAATCCCCTTTCTTGGTGTGTTTGCATGAAATAGAAAATCGGTAAAGGCAGTGCGAAACATCTCAGGGGTCATGCAAGTGCTGTCGCGGGTGTAGGCGGTGCAGCACCAGGGGACCCCCGGGCACCGCCAGTGGGGGGCTGGCGCATGAGTGGAAGTCTTCCTTGGTGAAAACAGTGGAAACGGGGTCAGTCCTCAAACACTCCCAAGGAGGTGCCAGCCGCATCCTCTCCTGCCGACCACCCTGGCTGCAGGTCGCCGCCTCAGCTCCAGAATTGCCTCACGATTGCGGGTTTAATTTCCCATCTCACCAGGCTGCTCCCCGAGTGTGGCGTGTATCATTGGCCACCTCAGGTATCAGGGAGGGTGATGACTATTCAGTGCGCAGAGTTCTTAGAAAGAAGAGAATAAAATCTTAATCCTGCCCTCGGCCGGCTGATTAACAAATCAAATGGCTTTGTCCTTAGTTGAGACACTGAATTTCTGTCCTCCAGGCTCTTGTCAGTAAAGAAAACCTTGAATTCTGTTTTCTAATCCTCCTGAAATGCCCAGTGGGGAGAAGTGATATTTATGGAGGATCGTCTGAAGGACATGAAGCCCATAAATTCCCCCGGCTAGTTTACATTTACCCTTGGATCCAAACAGGCTGCAGGAGAGCGATATATCTGCGCTGTCTTGATCGGGGCCTCTGTGGAATTGCTTCTTTGTAATCTGTTCTTCACTATTTTTTGTTTTTAATTGAATTAAGGATAGTTTCCAGAAACAGATAATGAGTGAGTTTGGGTACTCACGTGCGTGTGAAGAAAAAGTCGTGATGTCGGGAGAGGATTCATGTGGGCCGTTTATTAAAATGCAAGTTCTTGGTCCCCCTTCGGTCATTCTGTTGGGGGCAGGACCCCAAGTTTATCAGGTCACCGCAGTGACTCTGGCACAAAGTGGTCTGAGGGACACATTTAGAAAAAGATTGCTTTTGAGAACCTGGAGGAAGCTCTGGACAGGTCATGCTACAAAAATTAGTACAGACACACACCAAATTCTGTGCCCAGTTCCAGGAGAATCAAGGGTATCTCCATGGATACCAAACTAAAAACTTTTTGTTGCATACATGTTTAAGCTGACCTACAGGACAGGCTAGCAATCCATCTCCAGGTTTCAGACTCATCAAGACCAGTGCTTTTCCAGAACAAGCGGTTCGTTTTTATTTTATGATTACTGTGAATCTTGTCAGAGATCATAATTTCTTCGCACTGATGACAAGGAAGCTCTTAGCTACCTGTGCACCCACCTCTAACGGAGGGGCAGGATTTTAAGATTATTGCAGTGTGCCTATTTTGACCCCTATTTTATTGGCCTGATCAAATTGTTCCTTGCTGCTACGCACCCAAAATTTGTTTTTATCCTCTGTGTTGAAAGTATTTATGAATATAATTAGATATAATTAGTTAAATTTATTACTTTGAATTAGCAAATACATTAATAGTTGAAACCAGCATAGAGGTATCAAGACTTGGTTTGGGAATTCCACTGTTTGTGCCATGGAGCCCTTTTTTTTTTTTTTTTTTTTTTTTTTTTTTTTTGCGGTACGTGGGCCTCTCACTGCTGCGGCCTCTCCCGCTGCGGAGTACAGGCCCCGGACGCGCAGGCCCAGCGGCCATGGCTCACGGGCCCAGCCACTCTGCGGCATGTGGGATCCTCCCAGACCGGGGCATGAACCCGCGTCCCCCGCATCGGCAGGCGGACTCTCAACCACTGCGCCACCAGGGAAGCCCCATGGAGCCCTTTTTGACAGCTGTGGAAATGGAATTTCAACTGGAATCATTACCTCCCAGCAGTGCCAGTTCTACTCCATATACCTTTCAAAAAAAGACAGAAACGCATCAGCACTTTGGTTTAAGTAACCTGTAATTAGGTTAAAAACTCTGTAGAGCACAGGAAGAAAGCGAAAATAACAAGAGGCACCAGGCGGACAATTAGACATGAGGGGAGGTGGTGGGGTGTGAATATGGGGCGGGATGGGGACCCAGGGGACCAGACCTGGGAGGAGTCACTGTTAAGAAGTAGGGAACTGGGAATGATAAATAACAGTTTTTCTAAAAAGTCAAAAACCTCACTTTTTTAGGTAGAAATATTCAAAAATAGCATATGGTGCCACATAAAATGTGTCACGAATGTGGGTTGTCATTTTAAATACCTGCCGAATAAGGGTTAAACGATTCTAGAAGTCACTTCTTAGTGTAGACAGAGAGGCGTGAGTGACTGATGAGAGATCAGAGATGAGAGACAGGAGGCAGGAGAGGAGAACGAGGAGTGAGGGGTGAGGGGTGAAGGCCTGGGATGGAGAGGCTAGGCGATAATGACTGAGGAGCTAGTGAACCCATCGTCCACAGTGAATCACAGGAATTTATTCTTTTGGATTTTAATATACAGGTGTTACATGATTTCCTGAATTAATGTTACGCTAAAGTGTTTATTTTGGTTTGGATGGGTCTTGACCCTGTGATTATACGTACGGTCCAAATCTAAATAACCACACTTATTCGTTAGGTAAATTCTGGAAGAATCACACAGGAGCTATTCATTGGTTTTTACTGTGACTGTGCGTGTTCTGAGAAACACTTTGTTAAAGATGTCTTGAGGGCTTCTCTGGTGGCGCAGTGGTTGAGAGTCCGCCTGCCGATGCAGGGGACACGGGTTCGTGCCCCGGTCCGGGAAGATCCCACATGCCGTGGAGCGGCTGGGCCCGTGAGCCATGGCCACTGAGCCTGTGCATCCAGAGCCTGTGCTCTGCAACGGGAGAGGCCACAACAGTGAGAGGCCCACATACCGCAAAAAAAAAAAAAAAAAAGGTGTCTTGAAAACTACCAAGAAGAACTCAATTTTCTCATTATTACAAAATAGTCTGTAGGATTTATTTTCTTCCATTTGCATTTTCATTTTGAAATCAGGACTAGGGAGTTCCATATTTTTTTCTCGATGACTTTTTCTAATGACATTTATACACGTTGAAAAGTTTAAATCTGATTTTTTTTCTGGCTCCATTCTATACATCTTACCCTTTTATTATGAAAGTTTTAAATGTGTATTTGTAGCTAAGAGTTGAGCTTTATTAAAAGCTGATATGGGGAGATAGTGTTACACCTGCTTAGAAGTTGGCTTTGGTACGGTTCACAGAGATTTGCTGTTGTCACCGTGTGCTGGGGACCCAAGAGGTCTCTTCCCAAAGAAGAAGCCATTGATGAATTTTAATAACGTATCAAAAAACGCATGGTTAATTATGGGATTTTCTTACAGGAGATGAGAAGAAGGGAGATAGCATCCAAAGTTAAGGCACTTTGGCCACATACAGCATCTCCACTCCTGCAGTAGTTACTGAACAAGCAGGAGTGACGAGAAGACTGCTAACTCCAGGCTAGTGGGAAAGGGTGTGTTTGCCAAAAAATTTGATTAAAGATACAAGCCATTTGCATAGACATATAACTAGGTTTGTAAGAACCTACGTAAAGGCATTTTGGATATGCAATTGTGTGTGTGCGTGTCTGTGTGTGTTAGGGGGAGGGTTACTGAGGAGGAGATGAAATTAAGGAAAGTTTGACAAACGATAGTGATAATATATCTCAGAGCTCCTCCTGTCCATACATTTACCAATGAAATTATTAGTCATAGGATGTGTGTGATTTCAGATTTATTAGACAATATCAAACAGTTTTCCAAAGTATCTACTGATTTCTACCACCACAGCAATGAACAAACATATACACACACATCTGATCTCATGAGACATTTCCATTTTGCCAATCAGGTCATGTTACTGTTTCCCTGTGTCTGGAAACATCCTCACCAGGCTCACTGTCACCCACGCCAAACTCCATGTCCTGCAGGGAGCCTTCTCCACCTCATCAGCCAACAGTAACCCCTCCTTCAACTTCTATGGAATTTATACTCTGAAACAGTTACTTCTTTATTTAGCCAAATTGTACAGACTTGGATTTTCTAACCAGATATTTTAAGTGTGTATGTGGGATCTCCCCAATTAATTTATAAGCTGTTGAAAGACAAAAGTGATATTTATATATAATTTTTTATTTCACACTGAACAAGGTACTTTTGAAAGATGATTCCAGGTTGAAGAGAGAATAAGGAATAGTGTCTGAAAGAGCATAATTAGTGATTATGGGTGTGTGTGTATATATATATCTGTAATTATGTTACATAATTGTATATAATATGTATATATAATTTATGAGTAGTTTTCTATCAATTATTTATATGAGAAAGAGGAAAACTAACTGTGTAATAGGACTGAAAGGAACTCAGGGGATGGATAAGAAAACAGCTTATAAAATGGACCTTCATTTTAAATGAGCCTGTTCTAAAATCCAGCTCAAATAAAAGAGTAAATGTTCTGCATTATTTCAGCAAACATACTTAGGAATTTCTTGCTAGTCTTTAAAGTACAGATCATCAATAAATGTGCAGTATTCCAAATGATGGAGCCAATATAGGCAGTTGGTTAGGTACATGAATTCTCTAAACAGAAAGACCCCAATCCATACTCAGAGTGCGTTAATTGGTAGTTGTGATTCCTTGTGTAAGTTCCTTAACCTTAATGAGCTTGATTTTCAAGCTTGCAAAATGGGCATTTTGATGTTGTGTGAAATTCTCAACAACTTCTGAAGCAAGTAGTATTATTATTACTACCACATTTCGTCCATGAGACAAATTAGGCTTATGGAGTTTAAGGGGCATGTCTTAGATCAAAAGCCAGTGACTGCCAGGGTAGGACTAGGTCTGAGGTTCTCTGAGTCTGTGCTCCAGGTCTTTACCACCAGATCATCGTGTTATAAATACTAAATACTATTAATACTATTCTAAAGCTCCTTAGTATTTGATTGTTTCTACTACACATCTCAGTCCAACAAGCCAAAGTACACAATAATGCGCTCATAGCCCAGTGTGCATTGCTCTTCATCGGATGAAATTCAGTTACATGATGGTGGTGGTGACATTCATAATAACAGTGATGATGCTGGCGGTAGTGATGATGGTGATGGTGATGGTGGCGATGATGGTGATGGTGGTGGTGATTAATGACGGTGATGATGATGTTGGTGATGATGATGATGGTAATGATGATGGTGGTGATGATGGTGATGGTGGTGATGATGTCAGTGATGGTGATGGTGGTAATGCTGGTGGTGATGTTGATGGTGATGATGGTGGTGATGGCGATGACAATCATGATGACTAGAAAGGTTTGTGATTTTCTTCAGACCCAAACAGGATGATGGGGTTCTAGTCTCTATTTCTGACTCAGTGACATGGAAAATGTCTAAAGCTCACACATCCTAATGCCTGAAGCCTGCTCCAAATCTTTTGTAAGACTATGTGGTACCAAAATGTAGCACAGGCGCTGGAATTCTCTTCCTCAGTTTAGGTGTGTATGTTCACCATTGCATAGTGGCCCTGGATTGGATTTATTTTCACTTGGCACCATAACCTCTGAGACATTTTCCATTGAATTTGGGAAACCATGAGTTCTCCTTTTGTCCTCAGCAAGGTAGAAATTCTCTGGGGGGTTTCATAAATGAACGTAAAAGGGACCTTCTTGATATGAACTTTACATATTTGACATACAACTTGGATATTGCCTCCAGCATGGAGCTTGCAACTGGTTGCTTTTTACTGATAATTCTCTTAAAGCCACGTGCTGTAACTGAGGAAATACTCTTGCAAGATTGGTTTTGTAGCAAGACAAAACAATTCAGATTGCCAGTTTCTACTACTTATGCCAAAAAGCAATTTTCAAATCAGCCATATCATGCAAACTGTGGTCTAAAAACTATTTTAACCAAAATCAAGCTATTTAAAATTAGTGGGTGTTCCAAGCCTTCCTGCGCAGAAATATACAAGTTATACCTGTGGTTTGGTTGATGATTTAAAATAATAAAAAAGAGAAAGCCTAGAAAATCACTAAATCAGCACAAGTTTGGGGTTTTAACCAAAGATTACTCAAGAATATCAATATAGGACAGGTTTATAATTGGGGGGTGGGTAGTAAAGGAAGTGGCCTCTCTTGAAGCTGGACTAACCCACCAGGCATACTTTTTACTAGATTATAAATTTATTTAGGGTGGTTTGGGGCATGCGGTGGGCCTTTGGGAGGTCAAAGGCCCCCTCCCACCCATTGGCTCAGCCTGCATTCTATAGTTAGGAGTTAGACAGTAAACCTAATTCCGTTTGTGCGTATGGTTATTTAATCATTCTAAAACGACACTTTAATGTGGTCACCTGGCTGCAGTAAGGTTGCCGTATTTCAAAAGAAGTGGAGCTGAAGGAGTGGAACTGCCAGCAGTGGGTGTCCTGCCAAGCTGACAATAGCATTTAACGGGCTTTTAATCTACTGCCCGGGCTATCGGCCCCATGAGTGCTGTTTTAGTCCACAGATTTTAAAAATTAGAACAAAGGGTTATTTTCCCTTAGCGTTCATAGCTGGCAGTGTTATTATTGCAGTGTTAGTCTCTCGCAAGCGCAGGATTTCAGTTTACCACACACACAAATATGTCCGTATTTAAAGGTAAACAAGAAGCAGGAATCCAGACAGGACACTCTTTCAATCAAAGGCAGCTCATTAACCTCAGACGCAAAGCTGATTTTCAGGAGACACGGCTACTGGCTAAAAAGGGGTGCTTATTCCATCAAGCTTTTAAAGTCTGTTTAGAGGAGAATTTAAAATGGAGTAAAATGCAGACCAAGGGCAGGGCCACACCTCTGTTACTGCATTGTCTTCCCCATACCCAGCACCTCGTAAATACTTGGTAAATGGATGAACAAATTCATCAATTCATGATGAAATAGGTCCCGGCAGGTCACTGAGAGGACCACAGGCAGATCACCGGAAAGCGCTACGAGCGTGAATGAAGGTCCCTCATCCTTCCTTTACGACTTTCTTTGTGACTCGCAGACACAGAACATTCTGGCTTTATCCCCCACCCCCTATGTGTTCATTATCCTGACCTGAATCTATCACAGTCCAAAACTAGAGCATGTGGACTTACTGCAAAAATATAGCCAGTGAAAGAAACAAAAGATGGAATAAACCTACTGTCCAGGAATTAGCCAAAAATAAGGAATTTAATTTTTTTCTCTAATGTGCACCATCTAATACTTCATAAATAGCGTGAACACTCCCATTATCAAATAGCAAAACTAAAATACTATGATTGACACTGTGTTGCCAAAAATGTGAATCCTGGGTTTTTAGTCTGGGGCCAGTTTTATTACTTACTTGGCCAAAATGCGCATTCAGTAGTCACTGTGGCCTGGTGTAAAGTTCTGATGAAGCGTTTTTAAATCTGTGTCGTGTCGCACAGCTTGTGGCCTGTCCAAGTCTGCGTTTCACAGCCTCACCGCATTTCAGGGTGTGTCAGGTGGACTGGTTTGCCCACACGGGCCTGAGTGTCTCCGTCGGGTCTGAGCTCAGTGTCATAAAAACCAGGCTCACAGCCCTCGCTGTGGCCCGTGCGTGAAGCTTAAACACTCATCCCACCCTACTTCAGTCCTGGTCCCTTTCTGAAGTCCCCTCCCATGGGCCACGGGGACAGTTGTTCCTGGTTCACAGATTAACCACACCCCCCAGCCCCATCTAGCCTCAGATGACCCACCGTCACCGTGAGTCATGTCTAGCTGCTCCCAGTTCTGGAGGCCGGGATCCAAAACCAGGGTGTCAGCAGGGCCATGCTCCCTCCGAAGCCCCAGGGGAGGCTCATTCCCACAGGCCGGGCAGGGTAGTCTCTGGGTCTCCGTCTTCTTACAAGGACAGCGGTCAGGTTGGCTCAAGGCCCATCTGACCCCACTGTGGTCTCATTCACCCTCACTGATTTCACTTTCAATGACCCTCTTTCCACAGGTCACGTCTGAGCCCCTGAGGGTGGGACCTCCATGTATCTTTTTGGGGGACACAACTCCACCTATAATAACTACTTCCCTAAAGGACCCAGTCATTCTCATCGACGGCCCTGCTTCACTGCCACCTGCTAAGTCCTGCTCGTTCCCTGCTCGGTTTGCTCTCTGTCTCGAGCCACTAAACTATAAGGGCCAAGCGAGAGAGAACCTTTTCTGTCCTGTTATCTGCTCAGTTCCCAAAATTGAGAAGACGGCACTCAATAAACAGTTACAGAATCAACATATATTTATATCACAAAATAAACTATCAATGACATGAAGGGCCAGTGGCATCTTGACAGTATACAGAGAAATAACAATAACCCTCATATTGCAGCATTTTACAGATGAAAAATAGCTTTCTCGTGTCCTGTGATTTTTACAACAGTCCAGTTGCCTGAGCAGGGAGCGTGTGGTCCAGTTATTAACATGGAAAGCGGAGGCTCGGGGAGGCGTTGGCTCAGCCACGAACAGCACAGGCGTGAGAACGTCCTGGGCTCTGCTTTTCTTCTCTTTTCTCCCTTCCCGAATGATGACTTCAAACCAGCTCCTCGCCTTGTGGAGGGCCGTGTGTTTATGTGAAAAGATGAGTGTGGACCATGGGCCCCGTGTCCAAGGAGGTCTGAGCAGGTGTCCTCAGGACTGTGCTGCCCGTTCAGTCTGAGCCTGTTCATTCTATTTCATTCTCTATAAAAACCGCATCTCCGTTGGGAATTTTTACTAGTTGGCCCTGTTCACCTTCAGGCAGAATGACAGTTGAGGGAATAAGAAGTTGGACCAAAGGGGTATGCTTCCTGGGGGAACACACCACAAACGCTGCCCTTTTTTTCTCGCTATCAGTACTTACTTAACAATTCGAGGGGCAGCACACGACACGAATGGTGGGTGTCTACGAGATCATAAAACTGGTTAAACCCAAAGGATGCATTTCCTCTGGCTGAATACCCAGAAGTAGGGTTGCTGGGTGGTATGGTAATTCTATTTTTAATTTTTGAGGAATCTCCTTTCTGTTCTCCATCGTGGCTGCACCAATTTATATTCCCACCACAATGCATGAGGGTTCCCTTTTCTCCACATCCTAACCAACACTTATTATTTTCCGTGGTTTTGCTTTTTTTTCTTTTGGATAAGGGCATCCTAACAGGTGTGAGGTGATATCTCACTGTGGTTTTGATTTGCATTTCCCTGATGATTAAGGATGTCGAGAACCTTTTCATGTACCTGTTGGCCGGCCATCTGTATGTCATCTTCGAAAAAATGTCTATTTAGTTCCTCTGCCCATTTTTTAATTGGGTTGTGATATAATAGGGTGTTAGTTACCACTACAAAGGCAATCATATTGCAAGATACAAATGTATCAAATCAGCATGTCCTACACCTTAAATTCACACAATGTTACATGTCAATTATATCTCATTTTTTTTTAAAGGATACAAAATAGTCCTAAAAAGAAGTTGCAAAATTGATGGGACAACAGAAGGCAATTCTTCCTCACAGATATTCAGCACCCTGCCACGGGGGAGCTTTCTAGTGCCCATCCCTGAATTCTTGCAGATGTTTACGTTTTAAGCTTGGCCTCCCACCCCTGGCTTCCTGTAAACCCACTTCACAGCGTAGGAGGCATATTGGCTTTGGAAGCAGAAGAACCAACTTAAGCTCTGGGTTATCTGATTTCAATTTGTACATAACCTTCGGTGAGCCATCGGACTGGCTATAAAAAAGGAATGATAACCACCTCTCGGGATTTTTTTTTTTTTTTTGCAGTACGCGGGCCTCTCACTGTTGTGGCCTCTCCCGTTGCGGAGCACAGGCTCCGGACGCGCAGGCTCAGCGGCCATGGCTCACGGGCCCAGCCACTCTGCGGCGTGTGGGATCTTCCCAGACCGGGGCACGAACCCGTGTCCCCTGCGTCGGCAGGCGGACTCTCAACCACTGCGCCACCAGGGAAGCCCCGCCCCTCGGGCTTTTTATATAGATCATTTGAATTGATGGATTTGGACGTGTCTCATAAACAATGATGTGCTTACAGATGTAAGATTATCTTAGCATTTAACTACCAGTCCTTTATAATTATCTCCCCATAATCGGTAGCGCACTGCTGCCCGCTGTTACCGTCTGGTCACTGCTCCTCCTCCTCCGGGGCTGGGTCCCGTCGCAAGTCCGGTGCAGCCTTCCCCCAGTCCCCGTAGAGCAGGTCTCTGCTCGCTGGTGCTCTGATGCTGCTGCCGTTGACAGACTTGCCCCCATCTCCCTGCGCCAGATAGCTGGGATGCTAAAGAAGGGGTGTCCTAGCCATCTTCACGTCCATAGCAGCGGCTTGTATAGATGGACCTCATCATATGAATGCTATATATATATATATATATATATATATATATATATATATATATCTCCTATAGTATTTTCTGTCTCATTTAGTCTCACAAGGTATCACACTCAAGAAAGAGAAGCCAGGAGAGAGCATGTGTGTCACTCCCTCAGTGCCTCTATCCTGATATGCTGAAATCACCCAGTGTTTCTTCCATACAGACATTGTGCTATAGTGTCTCCTTCCCTAAATATCTTTATTCTGGACTTTTAAAGGTGCTACTTTGGGAATTTTAGAGTTCATCTCATTTAAGGACTGGTCAGGTTGAAATAGATGTGGTGGTTTTTACCCAAGAATTCAGAAACATGCTCCATATTCATGTTTTCCTCATGGTTAAAAAAGGCTGAGATTGATGTTGTCTTCCTTCTGCTAATATAAACAGGAAAATCAAAATCTGTAGATTTACTATTCCTGGGCAAACACATTATGTTGGGACTATGAAGGTATTTGTTCCTCTGGAATCACAGAAAAAAATGCTTCATCGGAGGAAGCTGAGAAATGTGAAAGGTGGATTGATGTACAAATGCCACCAGATGATGAAGCAGAGCTAGTGCCCTGAGGGACAGAAGCTTCCAGGATTACATGGTCACATCCCACCAAGAGATGCAAGGTCGGATGAATCCTTGGGGTTCCTTAAGTAAATGAGATGCTAGTCAGGTGTCTCAGAGTTAAAATATCAGGGAATAGTTTTGGCTGAGGAATGAGCAGATTGGGAAACATTTGGCCACAATAGCTCACACAGCCCAGAGAAATCTGGAAGAAAGCAAACTGCTGATTTGAGCCGCGTTCTTGTACCGGCAGGCTCGCTGCCGGGGTCTGTGTGCTGTAAGCAGAGCGACCCATCTGTGAACGGGCAGAGGGTACCTCCCCGTGCTCCTCAAAACGGGGTGCAAACATCTACCGTGTGATCAGACCCAGAGTATGCTCTGAAATACAGGCCTGTCAGGCAGCATCCTCAAACCCCAGAAGTATTGCAGCCTCTGCCACCTGGGGGAGAGCAGACAAATGCATCCCGGTCAGGACAAGAGGAAGATCAGGAACCGTGGTTCTCACAGTCAGAACCCTGTTAGGGCTGTGAACCCGCAGACAAGGGTGCACGCGTAAGACAGCGATATTTTCAACTCCCCCCGCCCAGTTTTAACATCTTCCTGCCTGCAGGTCAAGGCTAACTGAAGGGCCGTGCAGGCTGGCCCCATTGATGACAACACGACCTCTGAAGGGAAATGTGTATTCAGTGGGGTCCCACACTGGTAGCAGTTAGGCATTCATCTGTTTTGGCACCGATCTGGTAATGCACCCCTGGAGCACTCTTTAAGAAAGGCCTTAATTAAGATTGCTGCCTGGGGCAAAGTGTAGGACCCACAATACATCACGTGACAGCAGCCCAGATACAGATGGTTGCTACTCAGGCCTGCTCATGAGGTGTGAACAAATATTGCCGTTTTCATTTTGCTGAGGATCGTTTTTGAATAGGATTTAAAAGGCAGCACCCACCGTAGAATTTTTGAACATCCATTTTTCTCACCAAATCTGAGATCGTGTCTGTGTCTTTTCAAAAAAACTACTTGCCTCAAAAGTCTATAATCTCTTATAAATTATGGAATAATCCTATGTTTAAGAGAGATTTTTTTATATATACAAAAAATAGAATCTATACTTCATATTAAACGCTTTCATGAAGCAAATCAAGAAATAAAAATGACGCCCTCTTGTAATTTATGTAATTTTTGAAGAATGAGATGACATATTAATATTTATATTAGTACAATGGAAGGATTCCAGTCTGCTGTAAACTCAATTAATTCCCTTCCTCCTCTGAACTCACAGCAGTCTCCACTCAAGCTAAGGGCAATCCTTTTCACTCATAGGTGGAGAACCATTGCCCCTGCTTTTATTTCTCTGACCCTTCTCGACTGCAGAGACGTGAATCTGTACCTGTTTAGCACAAGCCTGACACGTGAATTGCACAAAAAACATCTTTTTTGTACATTTTATATTCTTCACGTGGATTTCCTAAAGCTTACCTGTTGCAGTATATATACATGCTTTTTTTAAAATTCTGACTATGTCTTAGCAGTACGTCATATATCACAACAGGGTCCTATGACCTCCAACTGGTGAAGTTATAGAGCCTGGGGAGTGGGGTGGCAGGGCAGGTGGTCCAAGCCCAGGCTTCCGGTGGCCCCTCCACCTCCTTCCCCTTGGGATCTGCAAATAATCCCGCTCCTGAGCTGGACTCTCCCCTTGTTCCCATGGATTTGCACCAGCAAGCATTTGCACCCCAGGGTGAGTGTGTGTGTGTGTGTAATGTTTATTTAGTGAGGTGGGTGTGGGTGGTTTTTTTCTTTTTTTTTGCTGGTTTAAATCATTTGCAACCACAGAGCCCAAGCACTTTGTGTTGAGTCTTTCTCAACCTCTTACTTTGCATCAGAATCAACCTAGTACTTTGAGGACCTTCCCCCCGAGCCCCTGCCCAGTTACCCTGTTTGATTTTCAAGGTTTGCTACCCAAGGCCCCAGCGAAGGGACCCGACCCCGACCCTCTCCTGGGGCTCAGACAGCACCGCCCAAGGGCTCTGCCAGTCTCCACAGCGCCCCCTCCCCCGCCCCCGCCCCCACCGCCACACCCTCGGGGATTCGGATACGCAGGGAGGGTTGGGAGCCACAGAAGTGCCAGCGAGCAAGGTCTAAGTTGAAAACTGAGGGAACAGTTCTACGTTTTCTCTCTTCCTTCCTCTTCCAGTCCCAAACCAACACACCCATGTTTATAGATGTAAATCCCAGCTACTTTCTTGGCATTTTACATCTGAGAATCCCACCCATACATCTGGATTTCTGGTTTCTCTTGAAATATCTGGCGGTTCTGGCCACATCCTTGTGGTGATAGGCGGCCTCGCTGACCCTTGTTACCCCTCCTTGTGAACTGTCTGTCGTTACTTCTGCGCTGGTGCTTTATTGTGAGGTAGATAATGACTCCTGTATACACATATCACCCTCAAAATGATAGAACAGAACACAGACCAAGAAGAATAGAGTCGAACATCATTGCAGACGAGCAGTCCTGATTGTTCGTAGGCAATCAAAGCAAATCTAAATTTAGACCCAGTTACCTACAGACATTTGTGCTTTTAAGACCTTGACCTAAAGTTTTCAGACATTCTGTCTACTCAGTTCATCAGATGATTTACTCAGCTGTCCATCTAGACTTACCTATTCGGAATATAACGTTTTGGAATTTGGGGGGAATATCGTGGTATTTCAGAATTCTGCCTGTCACCTCCAAAATGCCAGAAAAGATCTCTGTCAGAGTTACCATCTAGAAAGCAACCATCACATGTGTACTGGTGCTCAGTAAACACATGCACGCACACACACACGCACACACGTTCTCTGGGGTAACAGGCTCAGGGACAAATGTCAGGTGAATGACCAGCTGACATGGCACCTCCAGGAATTGTGCCTTTACTCCCTTAAATAAATAAGGCCTCAGAGGTACCAGAAACACAGCACCTTGGAGCTGAAGTAGATTTTAATTCCTGGCCGGGCTTCTCAGACACTCACCTGCTGCGATCTGATGATAGAGCCAGAAGAGGGGAAAGTCACACATTTTGTTTCTCATCAGGAGAAACCTGAGCGCTTGGGGCCCTGTGTCCTGCTGGATTTGGACGTGAACAGGCTGTGGTCCCAGCATACATGCTGTCCCAAAACAAGGAGGGCAGGGCCGTTGGGTGGGCATGGGGCCTGTGGCCACCTCGGTTCTCACATCAGCTGTGTGTGAAATCTTCCCTGTGAGATGCAGCCTCAGTGCAGCCAGGAAGGCAGCGTCCCACTGCGTGGGCCAGAGGACTTGGTGCTGCCCCGTCCCCATTGCCAGAAGGCGGCATGAGAGGCTGGCGAGTAGGAATCAATGATCTCTGCCTGCAGCTGTGCCTACATGGGTGCAAACCCACCTGCAGCTGTGCCTACATGGGTGCAAACCCGCCTGCACCTGTGCCTACATACCTACTTATATATCTATTCAGATACTTATCTACACATGTACCTACATGTGTACATACCTACATACCTACTGACTATCCACATATGTACCTGCATACTTACATATACACATGTACATACATGCTTGTGTACCTACATATATACGTACCTACCTACGCGTCTATTTACATAGCTGTCTACATATGCACCTACATACTTCGTACATACATACATATGTACTTACATACATTCCATACATACCTACCTACATGCCTACCTAAGCATGCACCTTAACACATAAAATACATGTGCAGGTGCAGGTGTGCACACCTACCTGCCTGATTACGTAGAAAGCTTCCAGGTTTCGAGCTAAGCAGGGTGTGTTCACCTGAGTCCCCACCAACTGAACTGTCAGGAGAATAAGCCGCCGAGATGCCCTTGTTTACCTGAAAATTGCACAGCTTGTGTCCCTTGAGGTGGTGCCAGGTCTCCCTGGAGCCACAACTGGGACAGAGCAGGACTTCGCGGGGGATGGGGGTGGCGGGGCTGGCCCTGCTCCCACCCTGAGTTTGGGATGTGAGGGGACTCTGGAGGACCCCCTCGACTCAGCTGTGGAGTGACTCTTCTCAATTTCTCTCACACATGAGGGTTGACAGACGGTGCTTCTTGCAAACACGAGTGTTTAAGGCGAACTCTGCACACCAGGAATTCTAGTCCTGACTTTTCTGTGTGTCACTTTTCAAACCAATTTTCAAGGATCTGTTTCCTTTGCAGCTGAATAAAAGAAATAAAGTCTGCACATGAGAGATAGTATTGTCCTGGGGAAGTATCCAGAGGATTAATGTATTTTGACTGCAGCGAGCAGGAAATTGTGTTTCAGCTGTGCCTATGGGCTTATTGTGAACACGTCACATCAAGAACAATTTGTTAAACAAGAAGTATCAGGAGTAGAAATAGGAAGGCAAAATAAATGGGGAGAGAGAGACCTGGAGCAGTTGTGATGTGTATCTGCGTCGTCAGTAGATGAGAGGCTGCCTCTCACTCAGGAAAAGGCAAATCCCCCGACACCCAGCGGAAAAAGAAGAGATGTTTTCATCACGTTGCTTCCGCATCGTGGCTGAGACTGGAGGGTCAGCAGTTCCCATAGCGGCGATTTGTAAACGCGGTGGGAGCTGAACCCATTCGGACAAGCTCAGTTCTGCCCTGATTAGATGACACCGTGTCACAGCCGTCTGTGTATTTACCACCTTCTCAAACGCACACATGAGAAAGTGCCTCAAGGAAAGGCAGCAGCAGAGGACGACCCCAAGTCCTGGACAGTGATGACGACAGAGGCATCTTCAGGTCACCGCAGGTCACAATGACATCAGCAGCCCTGAGTGGGCTGCGTTGTTCTCATTTGTTTTGTTTTTCCATTAGTTTCTCTACAATGGAGATGGAAGAAGGCAGGTCATTTTTTAAAAATTTGTTGGTTATCCTGTAACAGTCAAAATGGCTTTCTTATTGTGTAAAGCACACCACTGAGAGATCAGAAAAGCAGTGTCTTAGGATGGAAAGGACAAAAGGATCTCTGAGTTTTCCAGGCGGACCTTTGTTTCTTCTCAAGCAAAACGCTGTTGAAAATTACTTGCTCACTAGAGAACTAAATACTGTTTTCTGCAAATATTGGCGTAGCGAGGACAAAATGACTAAATTTTTCTTGGAATTACTGCTGAATTGTAAGTTGTCACTCGGGTTGCCGCAACTTATTATACCACTAGGATCCTGTTGTTTCAGTGATGGGGCTATTTAGATCCCAAAGACCTATGGCTAACAGTGTCCAGAAAAATAACTGACAAAGCAACTGTGTTGTTTGGAGCAGAAGTGTTGAAAATGCCACTTTGAAATTTATTATTTTTCTCAGTTTTGCTCTTAGCAGCATTTGAATCTATAATTTAAATCTTCTAAGGTTTTTAGAAATAAGAAAATAGGAGAGAAATTGTCTACATTTAAGTCCAAGGACAATAGCGGCAAAGAAAAAGTTCCCTGAAAATTAAACATCGTATTCTCATCTGAAAGGAGATGCACAGGGTGACGCTTTATTCTGGCCTCCGTGTGTTCATTTCAAAGTTGACAACCCCAGGTATTTACCTGCTGCTTCTCCTTGTTCTTGGGACCATCATCACATGGTCAAGGTAACAGTTCTTCCAATAAAGGACTGTGAGGAGGAGGGCAGGCTGCCCCAGTGCCTGCAGTGGGTGGATACAGAGGCAGTGCCATCCCGAGGGGCAGTGTTTTCTCAACTGGCAATATAATGTGCCTTGGGCTCCTGACCTGTGTGCTGGGGAAGCATTCTGGGGAGAATTACTATGATTTGCCCAAGATTACTACTCTTCCACACCTAAGCAGCCTGATACTGTTAGAGAGAACTGTAAGTCATTCACGTACCTTCACCTTCGCCGTTCCATCCACACAACAGGGGCCGAGTATCCAGGACCCTTCCAGGGGCTCCACCCAGCGGACGCAAGCAGAGGTGTGCGCTGTGGCCGCAGCCCCGGCCTCCCAGGAAGCCGGGCCCTCCTCAACACTCCGAGAAATCCCCTGGGCAAATGGGAGCGCTGGTTGCCAATGGCCTGTGTGATCCGGTAGCCATGGGAACGGCGGTCAGATGGAAGAGGATAAGGTAGGGAAGTTATAAAAAGAAGGCTGTCATTAAAACCTGCACCTTGTCTCCCAATCCTGTGCGTTTCCATGGAAGCAGGAGCAGATCCACTCGCCAGGCGCCATCCCAGCCTCAGCCTCCCGGACTGTCCGTCAGCTTCAGGCCTCCTCTCAGGAGCTGTCAGACCGCAAGTTTTATGAGGTCTTCACAACGCGGGACCCCCGAACCACCCAGGCCGGGGCGTGGAGCTCTCCCTCTGTGACACCGCAGGGCCTGAGGCTCCTTCCTGGAGCGTCCTGCTCCGAGTGGGTGCAGCCCAGCAGGAGGGCTGGAGATGAGCAACTGGTAGTCTGGGGAGAAAAAGCAGGAACTTAGACTCAAGTCTCATGCCTTCCATCACATTGCTTTAAGTAACTATGTAAGAGAATAAATCAATGAACCCCAAGGAAGAAAACTGCTCAGAAAACCTGTGAAGCTGCCTGTGGACATGGTTTTCATTTCTCCCCATTGGTTATTTTAAACCCACAGGACCCTGAGGACAGAGGAGTAGTGACTGCCTGGGCCCTTTGGGGAGGAGATGGGGTCCCCGGCTCCTAATCATGTCACCCTAGCCTCCCTGGGGGGACTGATTCCTTCTCCCTGTTCTTTAAAGTGCGCGTATCCATCCATTTATCCCACCAGTGCAGATCAAGGCTGTAATTTGGGTAGCAAGCAAATGGGTGTCCCCACCTGTGGGAGCAGTTACTATCGAGGAGGGCAGGGACAGTGACAAACACACAGTAAACTGCAGAGTAAATGTGCAGGATCCTCCCTCCGGGACGCACAGGACTGGTCATTCTTCTCTCTGAAGCTCTCCCTCCCTGGCTCCCCAGCTCAGCACCTCTGGACACACAGGGTGAATCCAGCTTTCTGAACAGACAAGTCTTACTCTCCTGGAAGGTGTTTACCTCCACCCACCCACCGGGGTGGGGACATCTGTCCCTCACCTCCTGCCGCACCTGGGGTCACAGGTCAGCACTGTTTCCCCAGCCCGTGTGGTCACTGGCACGCGCCCACCAGGTGTCCTCGATTTCCTCCAGTCGTGCCCCCACCCCCGTGGCCTCCTGCAGGGTGGTTCAGACCCTTTCCCCTGCCATCCTCTCCCTCCCCGTTTCTGGCCCCCAGTCTCTGCAGACCTCCCAACCCCGTCTTTGTTGTGTCCCACACACGCTTCCACCACAGAACCGGTCCCTGGGTTGCAGGTTTTGCCAGTTAGCACCAATGTCACCTCCCTAGACTGTCACCCCCCGGGGGCAGGAGCCGAGTTTTACACCCTGTGATTCCCTGGAATTTGCACAGTGGTGCCCAGAGTTCAAGGTGTGAGAGCAAAATGTGTTTTGTACACAAATACACAAAAGGAGGAGAAGGCCTTAATCCGCCCGAGGAAAGGCTGGTGGGATGAGACACAGGTGTGTGTGTGAGGTGTTAATACAAAATGTAAACACGAGGCCCACAGAACAGCAGACGTCAGTGGACTCGATACAAGGATCCGGCATTGGAAGGCTGTGCCTTGTGTCATCCGGTTTCCCTGACTCCCGTAAATCATCCCACTACCTGTTTTGTGTTTCTACCTGGGTGACCCACAGGCACTTCAAAGCTCCAAAACTGAACTCCCCATCGTTCCCCGCTCCACAGATTTGCTGCTGTTTTTCCATTTTTTGTCCTGGTGAAAACCACCAGAATCCACTCAAATTGTCTGACCCCAAATCTCTCTCTCCCCTTATCCCATATTTCAAGTCAACAGGTCCTGTAAATTTATGTCCTAATATATCTCGACTCCCTTCCCTCCCCACAAACAAGGCTCTCTCTGATCTGAGGCCCACAGGGTCACACACACACAGCCCACACATGACCCCCCAGCAACACGGATCTCCGGGCCCCTCATCCCATTCCCTTATTTGGATGGCGCTTCTCCCTTGTGTTTGGGTAACTCCTACTGATCCTTTAGGAAAGGTTCCATGAACGAGGCCACCATCATGGCCACCTTCTCGCCCACCCTGTCACCCCATGCATTCTGCCATTGCACTTACTGTAATGTTTGGACCCACTTTCTCAAGTGTAGACATTATATCTTGTTCATCTCAGTGGTCTCATTATCTGGCACACAGGAGATGCCCAATATGTTTGTTGAAATCTTAGGCTGAATTGTTTTCGCTGAAGGCAAGATGATGACGGGTGTATTGAATTATAGCATAAATAAACTTGATTTGTAATCATCTAAATGACCACAGGCAAAGACGACTGCTTTGTTCAAATGGTAGTACGCAGAGGCTACTGTTCAGGGAAGAATGATGTCTAATGGGTAGGTGCGGGCACTATCCTTGGTCCTGCCTTATTCAGTATTTTTAAATGTGGAAATAGATCATAAATTTCTGAAGACACACAGACCTGGAAGCATGGGTAGTGTAGTGGATGTTAGAACTGGAGGAAATTAAGCCACAGAAAGTTTAAAAAGAAAACATATCTTAGTTTCACACACACCCCCAAAATGAAAACCAGAATAAGAACAATTAGTTTTCTCCTGATAATTGAAGACATATAGAAATAGAATTCTCTAGCTCTGTGGGGTTTCAGAAGGAGGACAGTGGGTATATTTTACAAGGATGTAGATTATAATAATGTAAGAAAACCCTTCTGGAGAGCTCTGACTGTGGAATGAAATATTTTGTGGAAAAGTGAGTTCACATTCTTTGGAGGCTGAAAACTACTCCTTTGGGATCTTTCTGCTGTAGGGTGCGAGTCTGCTAAGAAATGTGAGGGTGTCTTTATTAAGGGTTCTCCTTTCTTTGGCTCTTAGAAGCAATTTACACAATAGATTTTATCTATATTTACATCTGAAGATCACTTACACATAATCTTCCATATGACATAAAATTTATAAAAAATTGGTGTTCTGGAGTTAATAAAGACTGAAATTATGTGTTTATGATAAATCCTGGCTATTACAAAGCTCCATTAAATATATGCACACACAGATAAGTGGGATTCCTGCAGTTTGTGAAAGGAATATATCTTTAATGCTATTTTGAGCTAGTCATGATTTTAAGTTGCTAATTTTCATTCTAAGTATAAAGTTCTGTTCATTCAGCTTTAACATTTTCAGTTATCTTTGTTACATGTCATTTGTTAACCCTACAGTGCCTATAGTGTATGGCAATACATATTTGCATCAACAGTATTTTGGCTTATAACTTCCAATCACTGGAGTTGGAAAGATATATGTATTGCATTTCAGATATCAGTAATTAATACCCCTTTTGATAAAGTAGATAAGCACCTAATGCCCTTCAAATGTGCTTGTATTGGAAACAATTGTGGTTATATCTGAGTTATTTTGCTGCAGACAAACAGAAATGGATTTGGGAGGTGGCTCAGGGTACATGCCCTGCTAAATGGACTGTGGCTGAGAAAGTCTGAGACAGGGTTTGTGCATCAGGGAGAAAGTTGGCTACATAACCTTGAAGGGATTTCCAATGCTAAGTGTCCCAGCTCTCTGGCTGCCTTGCCAACGTCCAGACTACTCAGACTCACATGCAAGGTCCCACCTCACATCCATATGAAGTACATTTGCTTCTTCCAAACTAAACTGCTCATCATTCCCCATGCAAGTCCCATCCATTCTTGTCTCTAAGTGCCATACGATTCTGTTTTAACTTCTGCAGCTTTGTGATACATTTTGAAATCAAAGTGTAATGCTTCCATATTTGTTCTTCTTTCTCAAGAAAAGAAAAATGCTTTGGCTATTTGAGTTTTTTGTGGTTCCGTATGAATTTTAGGATTTTTAAAAATCTTCTGTAAAAATGCCATTCGGATTTTGATAAGGATTGCATTGACTCTATAGATTACTTTGGCTAGTATGGGTATTTTAACAATATTGTCTTTCAATCCATGAACATGGGATATCTTTCCATTTATTTGTGTCTTCAATTTCTTTCATCAGTGATTTGCAGTTTTCAGTGTACAAGTCTTTTACGTACTTGGTTAAGTTTATTCTTAAGTATTTTATTCTTTTTGACATAAATGGCCTTGGTTTTTAAATTTCCTTTTCAGTTATTTCATTCTTTGTGTACAGAAACACAATAGATATCTGTATGCTGATTTTGTATCCTGCAACTTTACTGAATTTGCTTATTGTTTCTAAGTTTTTTCATGGAGTCTTCAGGATTTTCTAAATATAAGATCATGTTATCTCCAAGCAGAGAAAATTTTACTGCTTCTCTTCCAATTTGGATGCCTTTTATTTCTTTTTCTTGTCTATTGCTCTGGCTAGGACTTCCAATACTATGTTGAATAGAAGTGGCAAGAGTGGGCATTCTTGCCTTATTCCTGATGTTAGAGGAAACGCTTTCAACTTTTCACCATTGAATTTGATGTTAGCTGTGCTCTTGTCATATATGACCTTTATTATGTTGAGGTAAATCTCTTCTAAACCTAGTTTGTTTAGCTTTTATCATGAACAGATGTTGAATTTTGTCATATAATTTTTTCTGCATCTATTGAGATAATCATATGATTTTTAACCTTCATTCTGTTAATGTGGTGTATCACTGTTATTGATTTGCATATATTGAACCATCCTTGCATCCCAGGGTTAAATCCCACTTGATCCTGGTGTACAATCCTTTTAATGTGCTTTCTTATTCAGTTTGCTAGCCTTTTATTAAGAATTTTTACATCTATATTCATCAGGGATATTGGACTATAGTTTTCTTTTCTTGCAGTGTCTTTGTCTGGCTTTGGCATTAGGGTGATGTTGGCCTCATAAGATTTGCTTGGAGAAGTATTCCTTCTTCATCAGTTTTTTGGGAAGAGTTTACTGCAGCATTGTTCACAATAGCCAAGATATGGAAACAATCTAAATGTCCACCGATGGGTGAGTGGATAAAGAAAATGTGCATATACATACAATAGAATTTTATTCAGCCTTTAAAGAGAAGGAAATCCTGCCATATGCAACAACATAGATGAATTTTGAAGATGATACACTGAATGAAATAAGCTAGTCACAGAAGGACAAATACTGCATGATCCCATATGTGAGATGGTCAAACTCTTAACGCAGAGAGTAAAATGGTGGTTTCCAGGGGCTGGGGGTAGTTTTTGTTCAAAAGGTATAAAATTTCAGTTAGGAAAGATGACTTAGTTCTACAGATCTGCTGTGTGGCATAGTGTGTGTATTTACAGTACTGTGTTGTGCACTTAAAAAATGGTTAAGATGGTAGATCTCACGTAAAGTGTTCTTATCACCAAAAACAAGAGGGGAGGAGGGAAACCTGAAGGTGAAGTATCTATATTATTTTGATGTGGTGATGGTTTCATGGGTATATACGTATCTCCAAACTCATCAAATTGTGTGCATTCAGCAAAGGAAACCATAAACAAGACGAAAAGACAACCCTCAGAATGGGAGAAAATATTTGCAAATGAAGCAACTGACAAAGAATTAATCTCCAAAATTTACAAGCAGCTCATGCAGCTCAATATCAAAAAAACAAACAACCCAAACCAAAAATGGGCAGAAGACCTAAATAGACAGTTCTCCAAAGAAGAGATACAGATTGCCAACAAACACATGAAAGAATGCTCAACATCATTAATCATTAGAGAAATGCAAATCAAAACTACAATGAGATATCATCTCACACTGGTCAGAATGGCCATCATCAAAAAATCTACAAACAATAAATGCTGGAGAGGGTGTGGAGAAAAGGGAACCCTCTTGCACTGTTGGTGGGAATGTAAATTGATACAGCCACTATGGAGAACAGTATGGAGGTTCCCTAAAAAACTAAAAATAGAACTACCATACGACCCAGCAATTCCACTACTGAGCATAAACCCTGAGAAAACCATAATTCAAAAAGAGACATGTACCAAAATGTCCATTGCAGCTCTATTTACAATAACCAGGACATGGAAGCAACCTAAGTGTCCATCAACAGACGAATGGATAAAGAAGATGTGACACATATAAACAATGGAATATTACTCAGCCATAAAAAGAAACGAAATTGAGTTATTTGTAGTGAGGTGGATGGGCCTAGAGTCTGTCATACAGAGTGAAGTAGGTCAGAAAGCGAAAAACAAATACCGTATGCTAACACATATATATGGAATCTAAGAAAAAAAATAGTCATGAAGAACCTAGGGGTAAGACAGGAATAAAGACACAGACCTACTAGAGAATGGACTTGAGGATATGGGGAGGGGGAAGGGTAAGCTGTGACAAAGTGAGAGAGAGGCATGGACATATATACACTACCAAATGTAAAGTAGATAGCTAGTGGGAAGCAGCCGCATAGCACAGGGAGATCAGCTCGATGCTTTGTGACCACCTAGAGGGGTGGGATAGGGAGGGTGGGAGGGAGGGAGACGCAAGAGGGAAGAGATATGGGAACATATGTATATGATTCACTGTTATAAAGCAGAAACTAACACACCATTGTAAAGCAATTATACTCCAATAAAGATGTTAAAAAAATTGTGTGCATTAAATATGTCCAGATTTTTCTATATCAGTTATAACCCAATAAAGCTCTTTTAAAAATATGAAACATATAGGAATGAATAAATGATCAATTAAGTAACTACTATCAAACCAATCAACTTGATAAGTTACATCAGGATTCTCAAGCTAATTATTACCTCACTTGATCACCCTTTTCTTATTCCATGAATCTATTCTAGAGGTCTTCATTCTTTAGGACTTCTCAGTAAGCCCCCAAATTTAACTTTTATAACAGCATAAAAGTGTGGTATTAAAAATTGGTAACCATCCATTAAGTGAAACTTGGAGTTTCTAATGGTTTTCAAAACTTTTTGCACTTTTTAAAGACAAATTCTAAGATCAGAATACTAAATAATAATAATTCCAAACCAAGCGAGGAACTAAAGATGGCGTAAGTCCAGGGCTTCCCTGGTGGCGCACTGGTGGAGAGTCCTCCTGCCGATGCAGGGGACACGGGTTTGTGCCCCGGTCCAGGAAGATCCCACATGCCGCTGAGCGGCTGGGCCCGTGAGCTATGGCCGCTGAGCCTGCGCGTCCGGGGCCTGTGCTCCGCAACGGGAGAGGCCACAGCAGTGAGAGGCCCGCGTACCGCAAAAAAAAAAAAAAAAAAAAAAAGATGGCGTAAGTCCAGATGTGACTGCTAAATGTTATCTGAAAACCTTGCATTTTGCCAACAAAAGGAAGGTCGTGACATTCAGCGGCCTCGTGCAATTAACAGCACGTTCTAGACACAAGGAGCAGCAGGGGGCCCTCATCTGTACCTTCTGCCATGTCAGCGCCCAAGGTAAACCCAGCCTGTGGTCGTGGCTCTCATAGGAATGCTTGCAGTGTCTGCCTTCAGCTGCAGAGGAAGAGAGGAGCCGGATGCAGCTGAAGCCACCGCCTGCTCCTAGAGGGCCATCGGGCCAGGCTGGGTGGCCGGGCAGCGCTGCTGCGGCAGAGGACCATGGGGGTTGGCGATTCAGCCACGGGTTGGCCCAGCTGGGGGCTTGGGCAACAGCTTCATCTTTCCAAGCACCGTCCTCTCGTTTGCGAAATAACACAATTTCAGGAGTCGCTCTCCTGGATTTCATACTCAGTAACTCAGGCAAGCCTAAAGGTGTTTCGCTATGACATGGATGTGGTTCTCCTGTGATCGTCCCAGCTCGTTTGGGGTGTCAGCTTTACACGATGGCTACTTCTGCTTGTGAAAAGGAAACTCACTTAAGTTCTGGTTCTGAGAAGCCAGGTCCCTTTCGTCCCATGATGAGAACGGGCTGCCGGGGCTGCCGCTTTGCTGGGGCTGAAAAGTCTGCTGGCCTCCATGACCCAGATCCTCTTCCAGCTCCTTAGATGTAGCTGGTATTTCCCCCACGAGCTGCTGGCTGCCTCTCCGTCCTAAAGCATCTGGACGCTGCAGTAGTACCGTGTGCCATGAGATCATCCAGAAGTGGACCCACCCAGATGGGCGGGCATACGTGAGCTGGGCATGCTTCGTCAGGTGTGGACAGCAGGTGCTGAGCCCCAGTCAACCCACAGCACCAGGGAATAGTTTTGCCCAGAGCAGATGGCAGCTCCCACCGCAGACCTGGAGCGAGAGGCCCGAGTGCTGAGCAGACTCGCCTTCACTCCCCAGGGGTCTCTGCCGGACCAGCTCAGGCCTCCGTCTGAAAGCGTTTCCTACAACAGACTAAATAGGCAACTGGGCCTGACTTTATTTTGCTTGGTGCTGTTTTTCTATTACTTTTCAGTTTCACGAATACTTGAATTTTCAAGTGATACTGTTATTTTAGAGGGAAAAACTCAGAAAAAAAGGATGGGATTGATCCCAACAACCTCGCTTGGATGACATATTAAAAACACATCGGCTGAGCAACGACTGTTGTAAATAGCTGGCCTTGTGTGCAGCACGTCAGTGTTAGACTTCCAATTCCACTATAATTATAGAAAGAAGGCTGCCATCCCTGCAGCGGGGAGCACTTAAAATGACAGCAGAGGGAGTAAATTACTGGGCCTCCGTGTCCCAGGCAGACAGACGGCTTTCATTTCACGAAGAGGGGCCCAGCGCTGTGTCAGAGCCAGCTACCCAGTGAGCTTAATGTGCTTTTAAATAAAAAAGCTCAAGATGGAATAAAGGAAGTAGAAGGAGACTTTGCCATCCGCCAGCACAAACATTTATTTTTATTTTCCCAACACACGGAGTGCCGGAACTGTGTCAGGAACATTATTCATTTTGAGTTTCGCTTGCCATCCCTGGGGAACAAAGCTGACCAGTTAACAGCCAGTGTGTGTTGGTTTCATGGGCACTGTTTCGGCGTGGGTTCAGTGCCCACATGAGGTGTCATGTCACCCTCTAATCTGCATCTCCCTCAGGCGCCAGCAGTGGAAGCTCCGTGGCTTTAAAGTCGACGCGACCTGAACAGAAACAGTTGGAACAGCTCCCACCCGATGTGCCTTCCAAGCTCAGTCTAATTCTCAAGGCCTGAGAAGGAGAAAGTTATTTCTCACAAAGCTGCACAGGCCTTAATGAGTTCTTGAAAACCTAACCAAGCATTTTTTTTTTTTTTTTTTTGGTTCACTCCGAAAGATGCTTGCCTTGAAGAACTGACAGGAGCTTGAAAACCAGTGATGCCTTTTTACACAAATGCTCTTCCTGAGTCCTGAGTCTCTCCAGTTGGTAGTGAAGAGCTAAATTGATAAACACTTAAACTGTTAGATACAGACAAAAAGTATTATAACTTTTATATGGTAGATATAATCCCAGAAATGGCTCTCCTGGTTTCTGAGAATGGATCATGGAAAAGGGAGAGAAAGAGACAGAGGGAGAAAGAAAGGCAGTAAATAGATTTACAGCCAAGATGGCAAGTCGAGGCCAAGCCTTCAGAACTGGACTGACACCCGCCTTAGCTTCCTTACTTTTCTTCCTCTTCTTAGAATCCCCTCCATTCTGTTCTCAACCCGCAAGGCCTGGGCCTGAACTTGTCCTTCCTCAGTCCCAATTCACATTAAAGTTGAATCTGCACCAAAGCCCAGGGCTCAGACAGCAGTGCTGACGGGCCACAGGACGTCCACCTTCAGGGACACGAGTCTGGAAAAGTCTGATGAATTCAAAGGGTGAGAATTGTGGTCCCTACAACACAGCCTCATGGAAAATGTTCTCTGAGTGGCTCCTCTGTGGAGAATGGGGGTGGCCTGGATCTATCCGCGGTGTGTGACCTCAGATACGTCAACTTAACCATGAGGATCCCAAGAGAAGCAGATGGATGTTGTCTTATTCACCTGCATGCGTGGCATTTTCAAAGGATCTAGACCTGTTTAGGAAGAACTTACACACCTGTAAACACTTGGATGGAAACAGTATGCAACTGCTTAGGATGAGGTCTCTCTGGGCCTCACACATGTGCCCAATCCACACCTGGGGGGAGGAGGGGGGTCTGGAATTCCTCCTCTCCATCCAGAGCTGTCAGTGGGGCCTGCCTCCCGGAATCCACGAGATGCCAGGATGACACAGGCGTGGGACATCTCACAGAGTCAGAGCCGGTGGGTGACCCCTGTGAGGACCCCTCCCCAGGAGCTCAGAGGGTATGGACGTGCTCACCTGAGGTGAGCGTTAAGGATGTGGGGACTCCTCAGCACCGCTCCCATGCTGTCAATGACGTTGCTGCTCATCAGCCCGCAGTGCTGGCGGGCGAGTTCTCACCAGATCCACACACTTCCTAGGTTTTCCATCTGATCCCACCCTGAGGAAGAGGCCTGAGCTCAGGCCTCGGTATTAGCACAAAAGACAGATGAAAAATTATAAAGGAGAAAATGAATGGCCCTTCAGTCGGAACTCTGGCCATGACCTCGGGAGTGAATGGGACTCGGGCGGCAGCTGGCACAGCAGCCAAGAGGCAACCACGGCTCGAGGGCCCAGCAGGCTCCTTGCCAGGATTAGATGCTGCTGTCGATGCAGGACCCTCCTGGGTGGGTGAGGGGTCCTGGAGGGTGGCCGGCCCCACCCCAGCTCCAGACCTGGACCACCTGTGCTTCCCTGGTGCCCAGTGTCCCTGGGTACCTGACACACCTACTCCAAGTTATGCCAAGTGCTTTCCAGCGACGGGGACAGCACCGCCCCCTCCTGCCACATTCCCGGGAGGCATCAGTCAGACCTCATGGCGGGGGCGGGGGGGCGGGGCCGTGGCTGTGGCTCCTGGAGCTGGGGCTCTGGCTGGAGATGGGCTCTGCGGAGGGAGAAGGGAAACCAGAGACAGACGCCCTCCCCGCAGCCTCAGTGCGGCGCCTGCCACCCCGCCCCGGCCCTTTCCTCACCGGGCACTACCGGCCCTGGGCGCCACCTGGCAAAGGACTCTGAGATTTCACCTTGGAGGACACTGACCCCCAAACTTGCCCACAGCCCCCCCCACTCTTCAGGCCCCTCGTAGAAGGGGGGTCCCACAGGATTTGTCCTCTTGCGTCTGGCTTGTCTCACTGAGCAGAACGCGTCGTGGTTCATCCGGGTTATCCCGCTCTCATCACTAAAAATTAACAGGGAACGTGAAGAAGGTGTCTTGTCACTCTCTCTAATCCATCTGTGTCCAGAACTATCTTTTTGCGGCTCCCCCCCCCCCCCCCCCCCCCCCCCCCCCCCCCCCCCCCCCCCCCCCCCCCGCCCAGAGGACACGGTTCTCCTGAGGGTCCTGTGAGGGCGGAGATGGGGATTGTCCAGCCAACAGCAAACCAAACCGTTACCACGGCAGCCGGGAGCTTCCGGCCCCCCTGCCCTGAAGCACCCCCATGCCCACAGGGAGGCGGGTACTTCACGCACTTTTTTGAAGTTTTCAAACTAAAAGAAGTCATGCTTCTTCCTTGGCCCCGCGCACAGTTTTTAAAAACCAGGTCAGTCGAGGTGTAACTAACACACAGGAAACCCACTCTTTTTGGTGCACATGCCTCAGAGCTGTGATGAGCACAGACGGTCTGCAAAGCACCATCTCCTATAAAATACCCAGAAACACTCCCCCAGCCCCGCCCCCGATGGAGAACGTGGCAGAAACGACACCCCGCCTCACCCCGAGGCTGCCCCTCACACTGAGCACAGAGCACTGGAGTCAGAATCAGTTCTCTCCTTTTTGCTGCCGGTTTTTTTCCGTTACATGATGCGCTGTTGCTTATTTATCCTTTCTCGCCGAGTAGAAAGCCTTTGAACTGTGTCCAGTTTGGGGCGATTATGAGTAAAGTGGCTGAAACAGTCACGCACAGGTTTTTGTGTGAAGGAATGTTTTCATGTCCTCTGGGTAATTTCTGAGACACGGCATTGCTGGTTCACAGGAACTTGGTCTGTTTAACTTTATAAAAAAGTGACCAGCTCTCCGCCATGTCGTTTTGGACTCACACCGGTGCCATATGAGAGCTCCAGTCTTCTGCATCCTCATCAGCACTTGGTACTCTCAGTTTTGTACATCGTTAGCTGTTCTAATAGGCATAGAGGCTCCACATGGTGGCTTTAATTTGCATTTCCAGACAACTCCTGACGTTCACTGATTATCCTCACCTGTATTGGTTTGCCCTCCAGTCTCTTCTTAAGCGAAGTGTCTGTTCAAACCCTTTCTCCGGTTTTTACCAGGTTATTCATTTTCTTTTTTAAAATATTTATTTAGTTGCACCAGGTCTTAGTTGCGGCTCACGGGCTCCTTAGTTGTGGCATGCAAACTCTTAGTTGTGGCACGTATTTGGGACCTAGTTCCCTGACCAGGGTTCGAACCCGGGCCCCCTGCATTGGGAGTATGGAGTGTTATCCACTGCACCACCAGAGAAGTCCCTATTCATTTTCTTACTGTTGCACTGAGAGCACTCTGTATAGTCTGACGCTGGTCCTGTGCTAGTTGTGTGACCTGCAAATACTTTCTCCTTTTGTGATTTGTCTTTTCATTCTCTTAAAAGTGCACCTCGAAAGCACAAGTTGTTAATTGGCATGAAGTCACATTTTAAGGTGGGTCTGTGCCGAAAACTCTTCCAGGCACTCAAGTTCAGACGAATCATTTTGGTCGATTATAAAAAATAAAGCAGAACATTTGTTTATTATCTACACCAGAAAAGAATGAAGGCATTTCATTAATCAGATGTAAAATGACTCATTACTGATATGAGTATGCACGTTTATGGAGCCCCATTAACTACCTTCAGTAGGAGAGAAATAACATAAACCTGTTAGGACTGTCACTTGTGTCCCTAAGGAGGACAAGGGTCCTTAAGGGGGACAAAGGTCTCTAACCAGGAGGAGGGTCCCTAACCAGGACCTGGGTCCCTAACCAGGACCAGGGTCCCTAACCAGGGGAGCACCTCCCACTGTTTCCCACTTGCTAATTCACACACCGAGCGTTTCTGAGTGCCGTCTCTGTGCCGGTCCCAGAGCTGGGGCAGGTCCAGGCCCTCTGAGGACACACGTGGAGGCTGTGTAACAAGTGCTTGAAGGAAGCCGTCTCTAAAATGTGACCATGTCCTGATCTGCCCATCTCGGCTTAAAGACCCACCCAGCACCATCACACACCCATTCCCTCAGGGCGGGAGCGGTGTCAGCTGTCCCCAGCACCCCAACCCCACTCACCGCCACATCAAGTCCGTCTCGATGGCTCACAAGCCACCCTGACCCCACTGCAGGCACCCCAGTGTAGGCCCTACCCAAGTGCCCTGCCTCCCGCCCAGCCCGGCCCTCACCCCGTTCCCCACACACACTGCTCCCAGGTGGTCTCTCCAGCACTGACGGTGCGGTGCCCTGAGGGGCGTCAGGAAGCAGGGCTGCACGGCGTTGCTGTGACCTGCTCGTTACAGACACTTAGATGTCTGCAGGGCGGGCGGGGTTCCATTTCTCATTGTAAATGGTGTTCACGCTTATAAGTTACTTCACTGGGGCTGTATATGAGTAGCTACATTTACACACACATGCACACGTGCGGGGTCACTCTCCCTGCCACAGACCTGCATCCCAGGCTGCAAATCACCATCACCACCACCAGTCTCTGGTCAGGCTGTGGCCCAAGGGGTTGGCAGAGGCTGAGTTTACATGGTCATCCCGGCTCCTGCTGGAAGCCGTGATCATTTGTGCAGCACTACTGTCCCTGTCCACCCATGCAGCTCTAACAAAACACCGCAGGCCTGGCAGCTCATCAACAACAGACACTGACTCCTCACGGTCCGGAGGCTGGCGACCAAGATAGGGCACCGGCAGGTTCTGCATCCTCAGCTGGAGGAAGGGGTGGGGGGTTCTGTGGGGTCTGTTTTATTAGGGCACTAATCCCATCCTGGGGGCTCCACCCTCATGACCTCCCAGAGGCCCCACCTCCTATTCCCATCACATTGGGGGTAAGGACTCAACACATGGATTTGGGGGACGCAGACACTCCCTTACAGCTCCTGTTTACCAGGAGGTTTTCTAGGGACGTTTAGCCAGTGGGAACCACCACACTTAACACAAGCACACTGACAGAGGCACCAGCAGAGTACGAAGGGCAGCCCAGAGGCTGCTGAGGGTGGGGAGAAGGGCCTGGAGGGAACAGGAGCAGATGGAGGAGAAAGGCCCATAGGCCGTGAAACATAGGTCTGAAAAGCTGAAAGAAAACCTGAATAGTTTTGCTTTGGAAAATAGAATCCCAAAGGCAAAATAACTATTAAAGGGCTTCCCTGGTGGCGCAGTGGTTGAGAGTCCACCTGCAGATGCAGGGGACGCAGGTTCGTGCCCCGGTCCGGGAAGATCCCACATGCCGTGGAGCGGCTGGGCCGGTGAGCCATGGCCGCTGAGCCTGCGCGTCCGGAGCCTGTGCTCCGCAGCGGGAGAGGCCACAGCAGTGAGAGGCCTGCATACCGCAAAAAAAAAAAAAAAAAAAGCTCAAACTCTTTCCATCATCCCTGTCTCTCAACATATTTCATTAAAAACACTATATTAAGGTGAATTAAATGACGGCAATTTCTTTGAAAAAAAATTTAAAAAATAACTATTAAAATAATTTCAAAATCATCTGTGCTCCTTCAAGGGAAAAAAGATTTAGAAATTCACCTTGGTGCTTAATTGGGACAATTATTTAAAGTCGATCAGAGGCCAGGGAATGCACAAGAGATCCCTATCTTTAAAGAATCCCTCTTAAAAACATACTTTTCCTCATCAGGGCAAATATCTTTTAACAATTATATGCAGGGAGAGAATTAGATAAATTGCCCTTGAAATTTCTCCATTCTCATTTGGCGAGAGATAAATCCTCCAACCCCATGATAAAGGGATTATGAGTGAATTCTCATTTCCTCACCCTGGGAAGGACTATAATTATAGGGACCATATTTTCTGAAGCAAACATCAGGACAGCTGACCTGACAAGTACACGTGTATTTATAAAGACAATGGGATGAGATATTTGAAATGGAAAATGGCCCACAAGCACTAGGGCTGTACTGAGCAGCTCTGACACAGAAATAATTTTGTTTTGAGGCCTTCCTCATGATGTCATTGATACAGCATTTTGTTGTCGAGGTTTGAAATGTAAAATTGTTGCTGAAGTGATTTCCTCATAGCCCCATCCATGACACGCAGCAGATTCTGATTTTAAAGGAGCCAATGCAGTTGAGTCAAAAATAACCAGTTTTCTCTGTCTCAGTAAAGATAGTCAAAACAACACAGTATATAATGTTCAAATTAGTGTTTTAATATGGCCATAAAACCTGTCTGCATATTGTACGCAAAATTGCCTTTTTCACATTTGGTCCACTGAATATTGGGGTCTGTCCCACTTTAAGCAAATCTGATGTTAAATTTTAAAAACTATACGTTAAGGAGAGATTACGTGTGTTGCTGGACAGCTCTCCATCGCACAAAGCTTTCTCCACGAGGCTGATGGGATGTGGGGTCTCCCATCATTTAAGCGTTTATAGATGATTATCTGCAGAGTGAGGGGAAGGCAGGAAACGGGTGGCAAGGACGCCTGGCCGTGAGCGCAGAGACAGGGCCAAGGCTACAGTGTAAGGCGGAGCAGAGAGGATGCCAGACTTCTCAGGAAGGCAGGAGATGAGGCCCTTGAGACAGGCAGGAACCGTGAGCACAGAGGCAGCCCCTCTGGGTACCACACAGGGCAGAATCACTCCTGGAGGGCCGACTGTTGGCAGAGCAGCAAGTGTTGGGGGCAATGCACTCAGAGAGCCCTCCTGGAGGGTGGGGTCAGCTCAGACACGGTAACAAGTGCCCCAAACGGGCTCAAACAGCCAACGGTCATGGTCTCCAGTCCTGGAGACTGCAGTCTGAGATCAAGAAGTTGACAGAGCTGGTCCTCCTGAGGCCTCTCCCCTGGGCATGTAGACGCCGTCTCCTCCTTGCATCTTCACGTGGTGGTCCCTCTGTGGGTGTCTGTGTCCTCATCTCCTCTTACAAGGACCCCAGTCCTATGGGATCAGGGCCCACACACATGGCCTCATTTTACCTTCATCTCACCTTTAAAGACCCATCTCCACATAGGTTCTGGGGTCCCGGGGATTAGGCCTTCAACCTGTGGATCTGGGTCGAGACACTTCATCTCATAACATGGAGTAGAACCAGGCCCGAGAGGAAGCATGTGGAGTGGAAGGGCTGAGCCTGGAGAGGAGACACGGCAGACATGGTGACAGTGGCAGTGCTGGCAGGGTTGGAGGGCCTCCCAGGATGGGGGCACTGGGTTCGGAACGTCCACGCAAAGAAACACAAGAGTCCATCGTGGGGGCTGGGCCTTCAGCCCCAAGACAGGAGTTTCTCATGGGGACCCTGGGGAAGAAGAGCCCCCATGGTCCTCAGCAGGGCTTGCTTTCCTGCACTGCTTCCATAATCAATAACAACGTCCACTCAGTTAATACTGAAAAGCAAAGAAGCTAATTTCACAGATTCCCCTTTAAATCATTAAAGACGTGGTCTGTGTGAGACCCCAGAGGCTCACGTCCAGGGACTTTTACTCACTTACCATCAGTTCACTGTGGCCAGAAGATTCATGGCAACTGCAGCGTGCTTTGCAGATGGGACATATTTGCAGGAAATTTGAATGTAGACATACGCTGTTCTTCTACAGAGACTTGGAGAGATTCACACAGCTAGATGTATAAATAGATATATGAATATATACACATCAGAGGCAGAGCAGAGAACCAGGAAGCAGCGTGGTGCCCTTCTGCGTGTGGCTAATGCCAGGTATCTCCCATCCCTGGTGGAAGGAGCATTGCGGTAGCAGCATCAGAAAAGAGAGTCTGGCTTGAGAAGTCAGCTTGAAGCCGGGAGAGCCTCTCCTAACTAAAGTTGTCAAGATCTCTCTAGATTTGGGTTTATAAGGGCCACACTCATACGGATCATTGATTTCCACAACTGTGAGTCCTCCTGGTTATTCATTTTCTGCAGCAAATCTGAATCCTTGTCTTTCTAAATTTATTTTTATTTCGGTTGCCAGACAATTATTCTCTTTTTTATAGTTTTCATCGGCTTTATTTCATTCAGGCAAAATGTGTTTTTTAGGGTGAAAACCTGAGATCTCCTGGGAAATCACGAGATGCCATCTCTTCTTAAGAAAAGGAATTGCTCCTTCTCAGGCACTGAAAAGATCCTATCTTTCCTAAATAAGTTACAAGCTTTCATTTTACCCAAGGTGAAAGGTTAAATAGGTACATGTTGTGGGGAGGCAAGAAAGGGCTCCTGGGGCGGGGCCCGGGGGCGGGGGGGATCGTTTTACCTCCTGCTGTGTCCTGAGTTCACCTTGATGATTCATTGTATCAGGTGTCACCTCCCCAAAAGGACCTCCCGGAAGATGCTGTTTGTTAGACTCGCTGCAGTGGGGGGTGAGGGGGAACCCTCATCCTGTCACTGTGGGAGATTAGGGCAGGATAGGGTTTGGACCTGGGATGGGCAACATTAAAGCAGATTTGCAAGCAGAGGATGGGCAGGGAGAAGGCAGAGCCCAGGACACAGCTTCACGCTGGGAGGCACCCCAAGGTGATGGTCTGGAAACGATCTTGACGAGAAGCTGCTGGAATTGATGAGTCAGCTGTTCAGTTGGCTCCGGGGTTGGGTGTTCCCTGGAGAAACAGCAAGCCTGGCCCAGCTTGGTCCCAGCACTTTTTCACGTAGATTAGGAATGACAAGGGCTTCTGTTCTCACTGGTGGACGCGGCCTGAGAAGTCCTCCCAGCTTTCTCTACAAACAGGTCCCTGGGGAAATTAGATAAAGGGTGCATTTCACTGCTCTGAATATTTGGTTGTGCATGAAATTATACAACTACTTTGGCTCTGTTGTTACTTTGCCAGGAAAAGGTATACAAATAATGACAACAAAATTATTTATTCTGAATGTCCTATTACAAATGAAAATTTGCAGCCACTCTTTTATGAATGAGCTGGTCAACTTATGAACCGGTACAATCCTCTAAGTGATGTGTATTAAAGAAAAAAGAATTATTTTAGTGTAAGATTATGTGTTATTTCGTTTGCATTCACGTAACACATGTTTGTGTGATGGTGGTTGAGAAGGGGAATAGTTTCCATACACAAATATTACTTTCTTTTGGTAAATTCTGTAATTGGATGAACTAGAAATAGATTTGTATCCATTAAGAAATTCGGAAATCGACAATCATAAATGACTCTATTCCCTAAAAAATAGTAGTAAGAATATTAATTTTCAAAACATTAACAATCCCAATAGAAAAGCTTTTCTGATACTATGAAAAAATTGGATCCAGCACATTAAACTTTTTCAGGGAATAAAAAGGCAAACCCCAAACATAGTGTTAGCTCTGACCAGAGCTTAACTTTCCATTTTAAAAAGTGAAATAGTTTTTATCTATGCATTATTGTTCAATCATTGCTTCTGTTTCCTTGTTTAAAAGTTTTTGTTTTGGGCTTCCCTGGTGGCGCAGTGGTTGAGAGTCTGCCTGCTGATGCAGGGGACACGGGTTCGTGCCCCAGTCCGGGAAGATCCCACGTGCCGCGGAGCGGCTGGGCCCGTGAGCCATGGCCGCTGAGCCTGCGCATCCGGAGCCTGTGCTCCGCAACGGGAGAGGCCACAACAGTGAGAGGCCCGCGTACCGCAAAAAAAAAAAAAAAAAGTTTTTGTTTTTGTTTTTGTTTTTGTCTGCTTAGCTGGTTAGTCCACAGACACACAAGTCATTCAGTATTCTCAAAGTCTGAATTAGCCAGCACCCTAAGTTAGTAAATTTCTATTTCCTAATTATTTTGCTCATCATAATCATTATAAATTAACATTTTAAATTCAGATAGTAACTATTTTTAAATATGTATCAAACAATTAAACTTCTTCCAGGTGGCGCTTGATTTGCATCTGGCAGAAATCAGGGAAGCATCTGGTCCTTAGCAAGTCGCCTTGTCCTCACCTGCAGTCCCTCCTCACAAGCATCTGTCAGCTGCTTGTCCGTGGAAGCAGCACGTAAAGTTTGCTTTGTAAATAAATTGTACCTGTGAAAATCACGTAGTTCTGGGACAATGGAGTCACTCTTTCCATGGAGGGAAAAAAGCCCTTGAAGATTTGATTCCCTTGCTGGGTTTTGTCAGCAAGGTTCTGATGTGATTGAACTCATTTAGAACTTCCTCTGTCGCCGGTCGATATGAAAATGGCAACATGGAACAGTCTGAATTCCAGCAGAATTTTAGGAGACAGGAAGGAATTGCTCTTGAATCTTGGCCTTACAAGGTTATCATCTCTTTTCTTTTTAAAAAATTGTGATAAAATGCACATAACATAAAATTTCCCGTCTTAACCATTTACACTCTGTAGCATTAAGTGCATTCGCTGCTGCGTATCCATCACTACCATCCGCCCACAGAACTCTTTCATCTTCCCAAACTGAGACTGTCCCCATCACATACACTCCCCTTCAGCACTTGGCAACCATCATTCTTTGTCTCTGTGATTTTGACTATTACAAGTATCTCATATAAGTGTAACTGTGAAGTATTTTTCCTATTGTGGCTGGCTTACTTCGCTTAGAAAAATGTTTTCAAGGATCACCTGTGTTGTAGCAGGTGTCAGAATTTCCTTTATAAGGAATTATATTCCACTGTATGAATATGCAGCATTTTGTTTATCCATTCATCCTTTCATGGGCACTAGGGTTGCCTCCAACTTCTGGCTGCTGTGAATAATGCTGCTATGAACATGATCGTACAAATATTTCATGGAGTCCTTGCTCGCAATTCTATTGAGTTATATCTTATTTGGAGAAACGTCTATTCAAGTTCTTTAGACAAAAGTTCTTTGTTTTAGGGTTTTGTTTTGTTTTGTTTTGTTGGTGTTCAGCAATAGGAGTTCTTTATATATTCTGGATATGAACCTCTTATCACATATATGATTTTCAGATATTTTCTCCCATTCTGTGGATTGTCTTTTCACCCCCTTGATTGTGTCTTTTGATGCACAAAAATTTTCATTTTGGTTAGATTCAGTTTATCTATCTTTTTCTCTTTTTTTTCCTATGCTTTTAGAGTCATATCTAAGAAATCATTGCCAAGTCCAATGTCTTGAAGTTTTTCCCCAATGTTTTCTTCCAAGAGTATAATAGTTTTAGCTCTTACATTTAGGTCATTAGTCCATTTCGAGTTAATTTTCATAGATGGTGTTTGGTAAGGATCCAGCTTCCTTTTTGGCATGTCAATATCCAATTTTTCCAGCACCACTTGTTGAATAGACAGTCATTTCCACCATTGAATAGTTTTGACACCCTTTTCAAAAATAATTTGACCATATATGTGATGGTTTATTTCTGGGATCTCTATTCCATCCCATTGGTCTATATGTCTGTCTTTAGGCCAGTACTGCACTGTTTTGATTATTGTAGCTTTGTAGTAAGTTTTGAAATCAGTAAGTGTGAGACTTCCACCTTTGTTCTTTTTCAAGATTGTTTTGAATATTCAGAGTTCTCTAAGTTTCCATATGAATTTTAGGATTGATTATTCCATGTATGCAAAAAAGTGTCATTGAGATTTTGATGGGGATTGCATTGAACCTTTCAATCACTTTGTTTAGTATTAACATCTTAACAATATTAAGCCTTGCAATCCACAAACATGGGATGACTTTCCATTTATTGCAACTTCTTTAATTTCTTTCTACAATATTTTGTAGTTTTCAGTGTACAAGTCTTTGCCTCCTTGGTTAAGTTTATTCCTATATGTTTTATTCTGTTTGCTGCTATTGTAAATTGAATCATTTTCTCAATATCCTTTTGGATTGTTCATTGTTACTTTATAGAAAGGCATTCTGTGCTTCACCATTGAGCATGATGTTAGCTATGAGCTTTTCATAAATGGTCTTCATTAGTTGTTGTACTTTCCTCTTATTCCTAGTTTGTTGAGTGTTTTTATCATGAAAAGGTTTTGAATTTTGTTAAATAATTATTCTGCATCAATTGAAAAACATGTTGGGTTTTTATACCTTTATTTTATTCATGGGGTGTATTTCACCAGTTGATTTTCAATGTTGATTCATCCCTGCATTCCAGTTAAAATCCCATTTGGTCATGGCATATTATACTTTTAATGTGTTATTGAATTATGTTCTCCAGTATTTTGTTGAGAATTTTTGCATCAATATCATGAGGGATATCAGTCTATAGTTTTCTTTTCTTGTAGTCTTTATCTGGCTTTGGTATCAGGATAATAGTGGCTTCATATAAGTTAAAAAATATCCCCTCCTTTTCAATTATTCGGAAGAGTTTGAGAAGGATTGATACTGTTTCTTTTCTAAATGTTTGGTAGAATTCACCATTCAGAAGTCCTGGGCTTTTCTTTGTTATGAGTTTTTTGACTGATGATTTACTAATCTCCTTACTAACTATAGGTCTGCTCAGCTTTTCTGTTTCTTCATTGCGTTTTGTGTTTCTAGGAATTTTTCTATTTCATATAGATTATCCAAATTGTTTGTGTATAATTGTTCTTAGCTTTTTGTTTATAATCCCTTTATTTCTGTAAGATGAGTAGTAATATTCCCTTTTATGGGCTTTCCTGGTGGCGCAGTGGTTGAGAGTTTGCCTGCTAATGCAGGGGACATGGGTTCAAGCCCTGGTCTGGGAAGATCCCACATGCCGCATAGCAATTAGGCCCGTGAGCCACAACTACTGAGCCTGCACGTCTGGAGCCTGTGCTCCGCAACAAGAAAGGCCACAATAGTGAGAGGCCCGCGCACTGTGATGAAGAGTGGCCCCTGCTTGCCACAACTAGAGAAAGCCCTCACACAGAAATGAAGACCCAACACAGCCAAAAATAAAATTAATTAATTTATTTATTTAAAAAAATATTCCCTTCTGTTTCTGATTTTAATTATTTCAATTTTTTCTTAGTCTAGCTAAAAATTTGTCAATTTTGTTGATCCTTTAGAAAAACCAACTCTTGGTTTTATTGATTTTCTCTATAAATTTTACATTCTCTATTTTACCTCTGCTCAAGTTTTTATTATTTCTTTCCTTCTTCTAGCTTTGAGTTTAGTTTATTCTCCTTTCTCTGTTCCTTAAGGTGTAAAGTTAGATTGTTGATTTGAGATCTTTCTCTTTTTTTAATGTACTTGTTTACAGTTGTAAATTTCCCTCTTAGCACTGCTTTCTCAGCATCCCATACATTTTAGTATGTTATGTTTTTATTTTCATGTATCTCAGAATAATTTCTAATTTCCCTTGTGATTTTTTTCTTTCATATATTGGTTGTTTTAGAGTATGTTGTTTAATTTTTATGTATTTATGGGATTTTATAGTTTCCATCTACTATTGACTTCTAGTTTCATTCTGTTGTGATCAAAAACGATATTTTACATGAATTCAGTCTTCTTAAATTTAATAATATTTGTTTTGTGGTCATTTTGGGAGACTGTTCCATGTGTACTTGAGAAAAATGTGTTCTTTGCTGTTGTTGGGTGGGGTTTTCTGTAATGTGTGTTAGGTCCAGTTGGTCTGTAGTGTTGTTCTGGGCCTCTATTTCCTTAATCTTCTGTCTGGTTGTCTATCCATTATTGAAAATGGAATATCAAGGTCTCCCACTGTTATTGTAGAGCTGTCTATTCCTCCCTTCAATTCTGTCAATGTTTGCTTCCTGTATTTAGGAGCTCTGAGGTTTAGTGCGTATATGTTTATAATTATTATATCTTCTTCGTGCATTGACCTTTTTATCATTATATAGTGTCCTTCTTTGCCTCATAACATTTTTTGACTTAAAGTGTATTTTGTCTGGGGTTAGTATAGCCACCCCTGATCTCTTTTGGTTACAACTGACATGGAATATCCTTTTCAATCCTTTCACTTTCAGTTCATTTTTCTCCTTACATCTAAAGTGAGTCCCTTATAGACAACATTTAGTTGGATCCTGTTTTTTTATCCATCTGGCACTCTAAGTCTTTGGGGAGTTTAATCCATTTACATTTAAAGTAAGAACTGACAGGGAAAGACTTATTTCTGTCATTTTGCTATTTGCTTTTTGTATGTCTTATTGGGATTTTTTCCCCTCATTTCCTACGTTACTGCATTCCTTTGTGTTTAGTTAATTTTTCAGAGTGACAAGTTTTTATTCCCTTCTCACTTCCTTTGGTGTATATTTTATAAGCACTTTGTGGTTACCATGGGAGTTACATAAAATATCCTAAAGTCATAACAGCCTATTTTAAACTAACAACTTAACTCCAATGGCCTACAAAAACTCTACTCTTACATCACTTTGCCTCCACACTTTGTTACTGATGTCACAAATTACATCTTTATTTATTGTGTACTCATTAAGGTAGATTGAATCCTGTAAAAGAATGAAAAGCGGAGATAACAAACCAAAATTACATACTAGTGAGATTTACATTTGTCCATGTACTTATGTTTACTGGAAGACTTTATAATTTTCACAAGGTTTTGAGCTACTGCCTAGCATCTTTTATTTCAACCTGAAGTACTCCTTTTAGCATTTATTGCAAGGTCGGTCTACCAGTAAAGAACTTTCTCAGCTTTTATTTTTCTGGGAATGTCTTAATTTCTCCCTCATTTTTGAAGTACAGTTTTGCTGGATATAGAATTATTGGTTGGCAGTTGTCCTGGTTCAGGTGAGAGAGAAATCAGCCATTTCCAGACAAGCCAGAGTGTCACAAACAACTTCCACTCTTTTCCTTCTGTCTGAAAGAGGAACCTGGAATTGGATGGCTTCTTCCCCTCCACACTGTGCTACACGGGGAAGGATGAGACACAAGTGAACAAAAACACCATAAAATTTCCTACTGCTGTGAGCATGACTCTTCCTTGATTGAGCTTTTGCTTGGCTGCTATGGCCCCTGCCTGGTTTTTGCAGCTCCCACAGAGCTATTTCAGTCGATCTGTTGGTGCTAACTTGGTGTTTCTGAAGGAAAATGACAAGGGCTCAGAACTGTGTGGTCCCCTGTCTTGCTGACGTTACTCCTCCAAGGTAAAGGCCAAGATAGTACAGACAGTAGTTCTCAAAGTGGGGTCCTGACCAGCAATTCCAGCAACACCTGGACTTCCAGAAATGAAGGTTCTTAGATTCCCCCCCACCAGCCCTACTAAGTCAGATGCTCAGGGCTAACATTTGAGAGCCACTGCCATCAATTTCCGTTTCTTAGAAATTCTTTAGGCTGAGAAAAAGAACTAGACAGGTACGGAGAGAGAGAAAGCAGACTTTTTTCCCCTCAATTATTCAAACACAGGACACAGACGTGATTTCTATGGAACCACAGACTTAGATTTATAGTAGGTGTCACAATGGATCAGTGCTTTCACATCTGTTATCTCCCCAGATTTGCTAAGTCATCATGCCACCAGATTTCTGCAGCTGAAAAGTTACCAGCACACATTAAAGCAGACTTTGTTGTCTGACAGAGGCAGAGATCCTGCCTTTGAAGCAGCCTCTTGTCTGCCTGCAGGCCAGGCACCTGCATCTGCAGCCAGGGAACAGCCCTCGGCAGGGAGCCTGGGCCTCGGCTTTCTCCCATTGTCTGCGAATCCAGGTTTCTTGTTTCATCCTCTTTTTCATTCATCTGTCCTTTAACGAACAGCTGAGATCATCTGTGACCTCTCTCTGAAAAATAAAAATGCAGAGTCATTCTTCTCCATAAGACTGTAAGCAAAAGGCCTAAATCTCCCATTCCTCAAACCTGTGAACAATAAGAGGGCTGATTCTGCCGCGTGTCCTCGTGTAGTGACTACACGTCCTACTGGGCTATCCATCCCCATCTGCTGCACCCTTCTTGTGCACACGTGTTCCCTCCTTGTACACGTGTGTCCCCCCCCTTGTCAGGCACATCCCCTCCTGGCACAGTCGTGGCTCCCAGCCCACGTGTGGACCTAGGAAGCCACTCTGTTTCCAGTCAGACTGTGAACCTCCCATGGCCTTGTGAGCGCTAAGGGTCCTTGTGACATGAAGGTCCATGTCACTACTGAGAAGGCCAGTATGACCCTCAGTAGTTTTTCTCCATCCCTAGAGGATGACTGTTCCCAAGCATCCCAGGTTTTATGTGTGTTACCATCTTTCACACAAAATGCATTCACCTACCTCATTTCATGAAGCGTCTTATGTAATCTCACCAAGTGTTACCTGAAAAAAGTGTCTATCATGAGCTCTTTGCAGAAAATGGTGGTAGTTAAATAAAGTTACACAGGTCAGTGTTTCTTTTCACTACAGGAGTTCACAAAGCCTTTATTAAGAAAATGTTGAGACTCTCCAAGAGGTGAGAATATAATCATTTTCCAAATTTCCTTTGAATACAAATCTTTTTGTTTGTTTTTCTAGAACAGTCTCATGAGAACACACTGCAGACACTATCAGCTCCCCCTCTTTCCCTCAGCATTCAATAACCTCTTCTGTGGGAATGTCTGACTCTGTGTGAATTTTATCTAGGAACAGCCAACTAGAGGCTCAGGTGGTTGGCACCCCTACCCGCTAGCCACCCTTGCCAGTTGGTGGCTGGGGCAGAAGATGACCACCCCACTTCCTGTCTCTCCGGCGGGACGATGGGGCAGGTTCCATGCTGTCTCCCAGGGATCCCGGGGGCTGAGCCCCAGGGCCTTCCCCATCCCCCCACTAGGTCTCCTGGGAGCCCCTCCAGAATAAATCTACCTGTGCTCAGATCCTCGACTCAAAATTTGCTATTGGGGAAAAATATTTAAGACGGTAGATTCCTGTTCAGTCCCCTTTGTGATCAAATTCAAATAGAGAAGAGCCAGAAACACCCGATAAATGCAGGGTCGGAATCATGTGTCAGAGGACACACATGGGGCAGCCAGGAGCCCACCAGCCTCGAATGGCTACCAAAGGTGTGGCCGTCAGGGCAGAGGCTCCCCGCCTGCATGTACAAGCCTCCTGCAGCGCAAACAACACACAGTCACAGCTACTAAAGAAAAGGCTTCATTTAGGCAGTGGAAAGCAAGGTGGGCAGAGACCTTAGTAATAATTTTCCCAGGACTGTGAAAATCTTTTAAATGGGGGACAATAATTAGATAAAAGAAGATGAATTGTCACCAACTTTTAAGAGCAGGAAAAAATGGGCTCAAAACTGAGGATGGAGCTCTGCATAAGGAGCTCCCCCCTCACGATGAAGAGAAGGGCTCGCCTCTGCTCGCCTCGCCCATGTGCCTGGCACAGAGGTTCCGTGAAAGCCCAGAGCCCCGTCCCCTTCCACAGCAGGTGGTCCACAGCGGGTGCTCATCACCACCACGCGCCCTCTCTCCTGGCTCAAGTCCTCCGTCAAGGTCAGCAGGACGCAATTAGAATGCAGAGGCCTCCGTGTCCACACCCTTGGCTAATTGAACTCACCCAGATGTTTTCTTTTCTGCTCAGTGAAACGATGACATTATTAGAGGTTAATAGTTAGGGGTTTATCTAAATGAGGGATCTGTAAAGTTCTTAATTTAGCCACTGAGCACCTAATAGAAATGAAATTGGACCCGAGATTCTGACCGTATTTCAATTTCATGGAAACTACTTTGCACGAAGCACCCAGGGCTGGGTCACTAAGAAGGCTGGGTCACTCTTTCTATACAATACCTTTCGTTTCTGCTAACAAAGACCTAATTTTATGTATCTCCATGAGGCTTCTCCTTTGGGAATTCTCTTTCACCAGGAATCTGATTTCTGCTCTAAGAATCCTTAGCTGTGGATTTGCTGGTGTGGAGGGTCACGGGAGGAGTTAAGTGAGAAGAAACAGAGGTCACAGAAGGGGTTTGGGATAGAAGGGGAGGAAATGGGTAAGAGCGTGGATAAGTGACTTTTCCGAATATTTTACTTGGGGATAAAAGAGTAGCTGAACATATAGATGATGAAGGATGGACGTCAGTATCTGAAGGAGCACAGGGTCCAAGTATGAAGAATGAGGGAAGAAAGGAAGCGATGGCTAAGGGCCAAGCATCGGGTGAGCATGGACAAGTGATGGAGTGCTGTGGGACAGACTGGGCGGTGTAGCGGCAGGTCACACGATGTTGCAGTCACGGGTGTCGGTCTGGGAGGGGACAGCCAGGGCCAGGCTGGGGCCGCTGGTGAGCCGAGTAGGGGGCTTCTGGGTGGTCAGGATTTGGGGAGCTGAAAGAGCATGGCATCGCTCCCTTAGGATGTATCCCTGGATAACAGGGATTACATGGTTTCTGGGATGCAACGTACTTGCACAACGGAGACACCACCCTTAGTTCCCATTTGTTTTTTATGGTTTCTTTCTGCTGTTCTTTTGGTGTTTTAACTGAAGCATGTAGCTTCCCCGGGAGGAATGCCTGTGCTGTGTCTGGTGGCAGGTGGGGGTCACCTGGAGAGGAAGCCTGACTCACAAAGACATACAGAGCCCTTGGCATGTGGTCAGACCAGTTGTATTTCTGCATCACAGCTCTGGGGCGGGGGCTGGATGCTTGAAACAGGAAAGTGAAGTGAAAAGTCGTTCAGTAAACTGAACAGTTTGGCTCGTAGTTTCTGCTCTTGGCCATCTTCCTCACTCCAGAAACAATTGTTGTCATCAACTGGGATTAAAAATTGGGCCTCTAGATTCCTTAATAGTGTAGACATCCGTGTCTCTTTCTGAGCTGAAGCGAGAGGTACAACCATAAGCTTCCCATTCTCGGTAGTCTCTGAGGTCGGGCCACTTCGATCTATGGTCCCGCATCTCGGGAAGATATGTCACCAACTCCTGGCCACACCCTCAAGCCTGGTGCCACCAGGGAGACCATTGGAAGGTGACTCCATTTCACCCCACCAGACAGGTGCTCCGTGGAACTGAGATGCTCCCAGAGGTCACGGCTTGTGCAGGGTGGGGGGCCCACCGCCCATGGGGACCTTCCGGGAAGGACTCTGAACAGCAGAGGAAAGTGAGCTCAGACCCTCCTCGTCTGGGCGCAAGTCCAAAGCCAGTTGGCTGCGAATGTAAAGTCTCTTTGAGATCTGCTGCCTCCTAAAGATCTGTGTGACCTTTTCATTCCACTCCATGTTATTTCCATGTTAATTTTACTATTAAGGTAGGGATTTAAATTCCATGATACTTAAATTACTTAAAATGTACCTTCTAAAGACTTGGATGGAATTTGCCCTCCAGGAGGAAGTGTGAATGTCTCCTGGGTCCCCTGGCCCCACGCCCCAGGGAGGAGGGTGGTCGACACCAGAGCAGCTTCAGTGGAGCAGCCCCAGAGGGGCTTCCTTCCTCCCTTCCTTCCTTCCTTCCTTCCTTCTTCCTTCTTCCATCCAGACCCTTCCAAGTCTGTGATAATATCTTTATTTACACTTGTCTTCTCATCTGGTTCTTACACGCTTTGTCACAAAAAGGCAGTTACAGGTCACATATGTTCAAACATACACATTTTATCCAAAGTAACATTTTGCATCTCATTTTCTCTTACACCCAGTGCTCTGAACTATGTTCCTTTTATCAACTTCATCTTTCTCTTGTTATTCCGTATTCCACTCTTTTGACAAGCTCTCTGACCCATTCACACATGCATGTGCCCCACAGCTATGCCCTGCCACCCTTCCGTGAGACCCTCCGCAGTGTTCTTGGCTGTCTCTCCACCCTGCCTTGTTCTATAGCTCTGTGAGCTGGGACCAGCCACACCACCCTTCCGAGTTGAATCCTGGCATTTTAAACTGGCTCTGCTCCTAGCTCTTCCCAGCCTTGTGTCCTGAGGAAGACTAACTCTGCAGCAAAGCTGTTATTGCTGTTGATACTGAAATCACTATCGACTGAGCAGCTGTTACTTCCACCTGAGTTGCAAACGCCTGGCGCTGTGCTTGGTCCTTCGTGCTCATCGCAGGTGTCAGCTCAGCACCACCTCTGAGGGTCTGACTGGCATCACCCCCACCTCATAGATGGGAAAACTGAGTCTCAGGAATGTTCATCGAATTTCTCAAGGGAAGGGCAGGATCCTGCACAGCTCGGGGTGCCTGCATCCCAGCCACAGATGGCATCCACGTTGGGTGGAAATAATAATAATAATAATAGTGAGAAGAGGCCAAGGGAAGGGAATAGCAAATTACTGTTTATCTATAGGAATGATGACCCTTCTGGAGAAAAGCAGTGGCCGGCCGCTCAGCCCCTACTGGCCAAGTCAGCCCAACAACTCTGGCAGCCGTGTGCTGGAAGCACGAGCAGTAGGTCCCATAGGGTGCGTGTGGGAGTCATTTGGGGAGGTTTTTAAAAATAGAAAAACAAAACTTCCATCCCCTCGAGTCCAGAATGGACCTGCACACGCGACCCCCAGGCAGGTGTGGCAACGGCGCTGTCCCGGGCCACGAGCCCAGCTGCTTCTCCTGTGCCTGCAAGAACCTCGAGACCAGGAAGGGATTAGTGTTGGGGGTCTTGTTTCTTACAGTTCTCTATCTGAGACTAAAGACTCCTTGTCACATTCTAATACTGCCTTACTACCCCCTTTTTATTATTCATTCCCTTTAATTATTTTTGGAATATCCCCACTCACCACTTTCTTCTCTGTAAGCACAGACCTTCTTGAACAGCTTCTGTTAAAATATCGGCTGCCTCTTCTTTTGGGTCATGACCCTAGATGTTCATTTTTATCAGTTTCTCCAACACTGTCAGTTGCTCTTTTCTGTCTTCAAAATATTTCATTTAACAAAATAGCCATTTCCCACCGGACTGTTAACATAGCCAAGTTAAATGTGATGGTTGTTAACACAAATGTTGTATTTTCTCTTCCTTAAAATTGAAAACCAAAATGTTACCTAATAAATCACTTCACTTGGGTCATATCTAGATCTTTTTTCCCTCAAAGGGATGTACTTGTGTTACCTTCTGATTAAATGTTACTTGTCATCCTAGGTACTTAAAACAGATTCCCATCTATGAAAGCACACATCCCACTGGAAGAAATCATAAGTAAATAAGACAAAGAAAATTATTGGCATCAGAAGCTACTTGATCAGCCCATCTTATTTCCTAATAACTTCCAAATCTTTTATAATTAATTTCTTCTTACGCTACTATTTTTCTCATTTCATTTCCAGTACTCTGTCTCTCGCGGGTCTATCGTGAGTATTTTCTGGCCCTGCTTCTTTCTGTCTTCTGTACTTCTAATTTTCTCATCTTTTGCAATGCTTACTTAGTCCATTTTTAATTTTTTTACTCTGAAATATAATATTGGTGCAAATGAGTTTACTAAAGAATGTTTTTCCTGAAAAATTAATAAAGTGAAAATGTGCCTCCAGGTTGAGAAACAGAACACAGCCGTGCACTTGAAGCCGCACATGCTGGCCCTGACTGCATGATTTCCCTTCTCCCCAGAGATAAGCACCATCGTGAATTTTTGCTAATATCTCTGTTGCTCTATTTTATGTATCAGAGTGTGGCCCACTGACCTGCGGCATCAGCGTCACCTGGTAACTTAACACATGCATTTCCTGGGTCCTCACCGTGACCTACTGACTCAGAGACTCTGGGCCCCGTGATCTGAGTGTTGACACGCCTTCCGGGTTCTAAGCAGGCTACTTTTTGAGCACAACGCCCTGAAGGATATCTTTAATTTCACATATCTTTGACCTTCATATACACGGAATTATTTTATACCAATAGTAGATGACAGAGGATCCGGTTTATGTATCAGCTTGTTTATCCCTTCTAGAGTTCGTGGATATTTATGTTGTTTCCAGTTTTGTGTTAATATCAGCAACGCTATTCGGACTGTTCCTCCACACGATTAAAAGAGGCTGTGGGGTGTGGCCCTGGAGCAGCATTGCTGACGGCAGATGGCAACACACTCTTCCAAAGTGGTTGTATCACCTACAGCCCGGTCAGCATGGAAGACGCCCACTGCCTCTCTCCATGTCAACGCTTTAATTTTCTGCCCGCTCCAGTGAGTTTGCTGTGATGTCTCATTGCATAATGTATATGACTGTGGATTCCGTGGGTTAGCTGAGGTATAACTGATATACGATCAGCAGCACGTCTTTAAGCACACAACTTAGTAAATGTTGATGGACGCTGAATTCACACACAAAACTATCACTGTGACCGAGATGACACAGCCAGCAGCCCCAGGAGTTTCCTTGAGCCTCCTGAAATCTTCTCTCCTTTCACCCCATCCAAAACACTTCCAGTTCCCCTTTCGCTTTTTCCTTTGCTCCCTGGGTTACTGGGAAGCACACTGTTCCATCTCCAAGTGTCTGGGTTTTCTTCCTCCTGTCGCTGATCCTCGTGCTGCTCCATCGCAGCGAAAGAACCTGCTTGGCTTTGCTTTGAGTCCTTGTCAACACCCTGCGACTGGCCACGTGGCCCTAGTCCACGTCCAGCCCACGGGGAAGAGTCAAAGGTTGGGTCAAAGGTTGGATCAAAGGTTGTTTCCAGCTGTTCTATGAATTTTTGAGGGATGGGTGTTGAAATCTCAGCTCCATCAGTAGATTTGTCTATTTCTCCTGGCAGTGCTGTTAGTTCAAAGCTCTGTTTGCTGCATAAACTTTCAGAATTATGTCCTCATAGTGAATTGACATTTTCATCAATAGGAAATGACTTTCTTTATCCCTGGTAATATTTTTTGCTCTAAAATCCACTTCGTCTGATACTAACGTAGAGATTCCAGCTTTCTTCTGCTTAGTGTCCGCACAGTATAGCTTTTCCTGTCCTTTTATTTTGAACCTATTTGTTCATATTAGGTTTGTTTGAGGCAATTGTCTTAGCCCATCCAAGCTGCTATAACAGAACCCCACAAACCGGGCTGCTTATAAACAAGGCATTGATTTCTCACAGTTCTGGAGGCTGGATGTCCAAGATCAAGGGACCAGCAGATCCAGTGTCTGGTGAGGACCCACTTCCCGGTTCATAGATGGCAGTCTTCACACGTGGAGTGTCCTCATGTGGAGGAAGGGGTGAGGGAGCTCTCTGGGGTCTCTTTTAGAAGGATACTAATCCCATCATGGGGGCTCCACCCTCATGACCTCATCAACCCTCAGAGGCCCCACCTCCTGACACCATCCCCTTGGGGGATGATTTCAGGGGACACAACATTCGATCCACGGCACGTCCTCTGCAGCCACATCCTTTCTCATCCAGCCTGAGGGCAGGTAGTTTGTTGACTCCCAAGGACCATGAGAGAAAATCATTTGATCCTCACAATATCTTCTGGAAAAAGGTATAAAAATCCCATCTTACAGAAGAGAAAACTGAAACCCAAAGAGGTTAGGTAACTTTTTCTCCAGCATAATCTCAGATACCCATAGAGGCAGAACAAGTGTCCCCTCTCCCAGCATCTAACCTGCAACCTTCCCCTGTAGACTGTCCTCTTCATGCTCCAAGTAGACTCCTACTGACCTGCTCACCCAGAGATACCGGATCCAATCCCGCCATTAAGACACATGGGTAAACCTGGCACACAAAATTACCCACCAGCTTTAATTAACTAAGAAGTCTCATTCGTGTTTTACAATTAAGTGATTAAGCAGTCAGTTTTCAAATATTTTCTTGATGAAGCCACGAGTTTCAAGAAATTAAGGCGAAGAATGAAATAGAACGTCTGACAACTGCATAGGTTGAAACCTTCTGAGACAAACATCCTTCCCTGAGTAGAAGTCAAGCACTTTGAAAGGAGTATTAGGGAGTGAAAAAAAGATTGCGTAAATACACGAGAAAGCAGCATTTATCAAAATCCGCCACGAACCCAGCAGTGTAATAGGTGAAACCCACACATATTAACATTAAACCCTCACATGAACACTGTAAGATAGAAATCCTCACTTTTGTTTTTTAAGCAAAGGACGAACTCGAGCTGAGAGAGTTCAAGTGACTCCCCCTAAGTAGCACAGCATCCAGCTGACAGAGCAGTGCAGGGAGCCAATCCTCCGCCTCCAGGCCCAGAGCTGCCCCCGCAGCCCAATCCCCCAGGCCGGTACCCCCGCACCCCCATCCCAGCTGTGCATCCCTGAGGGCGCCGTTCAGCAGCTCCTCGGCTTCTCATCCACTCAGAGATAATCATCATCGTCATCGTCATAGTTGTAGTTAGTATCTAGTGCATAGAGCTGTTGTAATGATCAAATAAACACACGTGGAGTCCTTGGAACAGTAGCCCACATGTTGTCGGTGCCAGATAAAGACTGGTCATTATTATTCTTCCTTCACCGTCACTGTATTTTGGGTGCTGTCTGGATAGTTTGAAAAGTCCTCTCCTATTCTCACAGCACTCAGTGGAGAGACAGAGGCTCAAAGGGGCCTTTTTGTGCAGAAAGTAGAAGAGCTGGGCACAACCTAGCTGTCTCAGACTCCGTGTCCTGTTCCACGACACAAAGAGCATTGGTCTGGTCATTTCACATTTTCCTCCCTCCCTCCCTCCCCCACCTGACAGCACTGTCTCAGGGAGCAGCGTGGTGCCTCATTGAGATCCATCTTCACGCGTGTCGTGGAGAATGTCCATCGAAAGATGCAGTCTCACTTCAGGGAGCGCAGGCTTCGGGTGACGAGAGTCCGTGCAGAATAATGTTGGACTATAATGTCCAGAAAATGTTCGTGGGGTTTTCACCAGTTTTATCTTTCCCCTCAGGTTTTGTCAATTACATTTCTGAAGTGTCCTGTCTAAACAGTCAACCTTACTTCTCCCTCTTAACAAACTTCCTTCCATCAGACTGGTCAGCTTATTGGTCCACAAGCTCTTTCCCTAAGCTCTGAAGTCACCTTTTAGCTGTCTTTTCTCTGACCATTACTATTCTGGGAATTCATACCACTCAAAGGATAGTCTCTTCCATTATTGGTAATTTAATTTTCTCAACTAAAGAAAAAACTCCTTAAGGGAATGGATCTGATTTCCTCACAGTGTGTGACTGACTAGTGAGCATACCCAGTGTGTAAATGATGGATGGGAGGTGGATGGACGGATGGATGAATAACACTTGGATTAACCTGCAGTTATACTGGCAGATCTGTATTCCCCCTTGCTAATTAGGAAAACTTTTTCCACTTCTCCATTTTTTCTAATATTCTCCAAGAAAAAATAACCTACTGATTTTGAGTTTTTCATCAATTGACTTCCTTAGTATTCTTAGATAAGTCTCATTTATTGGAGTTTTACTCTTCCCCCTTTGAATCTCAATTAAATCTAAGCTGTGAAATCAGCTCAACTCATACTGATATCTGGAAAATGATAAGAAAGTTTCTTACTATTTGCAGTAGTTTTAAAACGTACCACTGTGACTTGAAAAGTGTTGGAATTTTCCATCCCTCTCTGATCCCACACACAAACAATTCCTCTGATAGAGAACCGATTGAAAATTGAAGGGCACATTTAAACGCGACTGTTGGTTTGGTTTGTTGGGAGAACCAAAGTTGTTGTTATATGTGGCAGACCCTAAATCGTATAGCATTTCACAAATGGGGTGTGTTATTAACGTGTAAGAATCAATTAGCTTGTACGATAGGGAAGGAAACCCAGGACACAGAATGTATGAGGGGGAGTAAATGGCAAAGGAAGCCCTAGAGCGTGAGTGAGTTTTGGGTTCTGGACTCCATCAAGCCTCCCACGTGAGTCAGAGGAGAGCACTCGTAAGAGGAAATGGGTCCCAGGCAGAGGGCAGAGAGATTGGCTTTGGTTTGGGGGAGTTCTTTTCCCTGGGTCTCCGCCTACTTGGAGGAAAATTTTTCATTAGTTTGCACTTGGCCTTACCTTGGGAAGTTGGGTTTTCCTCTTCCACACGCTTCTCACCAGACCTTCCCATCATGGGGATTATTTCTATGCGAAATGTCTTCACCCACTTTGCTGTATTTTTGCCTCATCTGCACTGCTGTCCTCCATCAGCCTGGTCCACTTACTCTCCAGCTGGGCTGGGTGCAGTTGCTCATTTTCCTTGTTGTTCGTTTCAGTTCATGTGGACATTTTTCCCTTGAGCATCTCTCGGTCCACTTCCATTTCACAAGAGATCAGAATTCCCTTTGTTATCCTCCCAAGTTTTGTAAGGAACAAAAACAAAAGAGACAAAGCATTAAACTGAACTTTTCTATTTTCTCTTTTTATCACGTACAATATAATGTTTGACTGGTCTTGCATTGATCTTTTCAGTTAATTTCATAAGGGCTGAGTGTCTCATTCTCAAGAGGGCAGCTACTGGTTCTTTCATTTTATGGAAATATTCGTTGTCGGTTGGCCAGCAAAGGCGTGAGCCTAGAATAACACTGTCATCATTTGAACAGTTGCTATTAGATGAAAATGTTTGCTTTTTTTCAGTTCAGCTCAAGCACTGCATGGCCCTCCCTACCAAGCCTGCAGTAGGAGCTTAGCATCTAAAACAGGAAACACTAACAAACGGTAAAACAAAGGAAATTTGAAACTTAGATCAAAACATGAAATCAGCACATATTTAGTTGTGAAGGCACAGACAAGACACAACTGGGATGAAATGACAAGAGGACATCAGCAAACTTGTGACTCCAGAGAGAAGCCCTCAACTCTTACGATCACCTCAGAAGGCTTTGTGGAACACAGCAGGGTACCTGCCAGGCCAGGGCAGTAAGGAGATGCATAATGATGTGATTTAAATTTCAGTTGCTTAATATAATATCCCCATATAGTATTTAACTTCACAGTTATGAGAAAGCTATGGAAAGATCCTATTTCAAGAATATTTTTAGTATGCATTGCTTAAAATTGATCCTGCCACTTATTTGAATTTTGTTTCATTTTTTCAATGTTAATGGGGCTGGTGTGTTGAGTATCCACACCATTCACTTATGAATTGACTTGCAATGTAAAATCAAATGAATAATTTCTTGTCATTTCCACAATATAAAAAGAGAATACAGAATAACAGAATTAGCACAAGTTACTTAATTTCTCCGAGCTCAGTCCCTTCATCTGTGTAAAATACAGAGAGTAAAATGCTGTTGTCAATGTCAAACTTGAAAATTAAAGGAGACCATCTGTACAAATGACTTAGCTCTCCAACAAATGTTAAAACCCCTTTTGATTATTACAACATTAATAAATTGCTACAGGAGGAAAAAAGTACAACTTAAATTTTCTTGGAAATAAATACAAATGATTGGCTTTACTCTGTGTAATTTGCATATGTGAAGAGTAATACCAACCTCATAATGATTGGATGTGAGAGTTCACTGAGGTGGTATGTATAAGGAGCTTAGGAAAGTAACATTAGCTGTTATTACCATTATTATTAAAATTGTCCTCAAAAATTAAGAACTATGAAAACAATTTCCCGTAACAACTTTTCTTAGAGAAGTTGCTTCTTTATTCTGAAAGATTAATCACACAAATGCTTCTTCCCTTCAGATGCTAGAAAGCATATGTTAAAAGCAGTGCATATGAAAAAAATTAATGAACACAGTAGACAGGACTATTGCTTTCCCAGAAAACAATTTTTTTCAGGCAATTTACCTTGTTGGAGAAAAAATATTTTCTAGAAGTATTTCTTTTCCTATAGTTTTTCCCCCTACGAATCTAAACTATTCCCCTCTGACTGGATGATAAAAGACAATTCAGGAAGCAGAAGTTATTAACTACCCAACAGCAAATAAAACCAGGTACCTAATGCCTGTGTCCAAGAGCCGACATCTGGTCTACCTGACAGCTGTACTTAGGACTATGATTCAGCTGATACTATCAAGTGAACTGAAAAAATGGTCTGACATTGAACCTAAGAAGAAAGTATCATCACAAAATATTTCTGCAGTTTGCAAGTTATTCATTCCCTTAGGTACGGCAATGACTGATGGGCAGTGTATGCACATGAGTTTTCATTGCTGCGTCTTTCACAGCCTCGGCTGAGGCACAAAAACTAGTGTGAAACTTACCTAATTCCCATAGATCATGTTCTCCTGAAGACCCCATTTCTGGATTTAAAACAGAATCCCATTCCTGGTATCCCACTTATTTCTTCCATTGGACTCTGGAAAATACAACAGTTAGTACTTCACAATTAATATTTGGTTCATGGTTTGTTACCTTGGACTGGAGTGTGGCGCACTCTTCACTGATTTACATTTGACAGTAGCCATTTCTTAGGAAATTAGTACAGAACAGCTTCTAGGACGGGCTACAAATCAATTAGGCTCTGGGAAACTAAAAATTAAAATTGAAAGTAAAATCCATAGCTGTCGTTCATCATCATGACACTGAAACTGTGCTATAGTTTGGGGAAATGTTTGTGAGATGATGAGCTCCAAAGAGCAATCTGTGAAGCCAGGAGCTGCATATTTTAAAGATATGTTGAGCTTCCCTGGTGGCGCAGTGGTTGAGAATCTGCCTGCCAATGCAGGGGACACGGGTTCGAGCCCTGGTCTGGGAGGATCCCACGTGCCACGGAGCAACTGGGCCCGTGACTCACAACTACTGAGCCTGCACATCTGGAGCCTGTGCTCCGCAACAAGAGAGGCAGCGACAGTGAGAGGCCTGCACACCGCGATGAAGAGTGGCCCCTGCTCGCCTCAACTGGAGAAAGCCCTCGCACAGCAACAAAGACCCAACACAGCCCAAAATAAATAAATAAATAAATAAAATTTAAAAAAAAATAAGATATGTAGTATATGCACCAAAAAAAGAAAAAGAAAAGGAGAAGAAAGAGTAATGGAAATAACTCAAGCATTGGAGAAAATATTATGGAATATTAGAGATATGAGATAGAATATTACGTATAGAGTAGATAAGATGAAAACCACGAGGATCAGAATGACTGACCCAAGGTCATTCAGCATATAAATGCCCAAGTCCAGTTTGGAATTCAGTCTGTCTTTTTTATTTAGTTTTATGTGGTTCGTTAGTGGTTGCAAACTCTAAAGCTCATCAGTGATGTAAATGTACAGTGAAGACTAGAGGAATCAGAAAGTGGATGATTGCCTCAATCCATAAAAAAAAAAAAAAAAAAAAAAAATGGTGAAGATATTCTATGCCCCAAATCCAGAGTTGATATTCATCTGGGTCCATGTGCAGCTCTGGCATCGCACTGCCCTGCCTTCCCCAGAAAGGAGGGAAGAGGGTCTCAGTCTTAGGGGAGAGAGTGAACGGCAGGGCTGCCTCGGAAATCTCAGTTCTCCTGCATTGACTGGACCCGCCCAGGCTGTTGGCATGTGAGTGTGTAAAAACTCAGAGCTCAGGTCAGGAATCTCACATCAAAAATAAAGATAGAGGGCTTCCCTGGTGGCGCAGTGGTTGAGAGTCCGCCTGCCGATGCAGGGGACATGGGTTCGTGCCCCGGTCCGGGAGGATCCCACATGCCGCGGAGCGGCTGGGCCCGTGAGCCATGGCCGCTGAGCCTGTGCGTCCGGAGCCTGTGCTCCGCAGCGGGAGAGACCACAGCAGTGAGAGGCCCGCGTACCACAAAAAAACAAAAACAAAAACAAAAAAAAAAAAAAAAAAATAAAGATAGAAATTTTGTTCAAAATAAATGGAGTTATTTAGGTTCTTATTTGCTTAAAGTATAACATGCATCTTATCTTTGGTTCATTTTAATCTTTTGCCGTTTTCCTGCACATTCCATATCCATTTCACCTCCAAGTCTCTGCTCTCGTTGCTGCTCCAGCCTGAAACGCTCGCCTGCTCACAGGACACACGTCATTGTCCCAAACCCCCTTCTTCCCCCCAGGCCTGTCAAAATCATGTTTCCACGGTAAGGTCTTTCCCAGGACTCGGAAGTTCAAATTTCTTAAAGACAGGAGATATCTCAAATAAGTGTGTTAAAAATGATCAAAGAAAACAATTTAGGTGATGCAAACATACTTGAGGAGGCAGATGGTCTGTTCTCGGAGAACCGTACAGTGAGGTGGGAAGTAGGAAGATTTTACAGGACAAAGAAAAGAACCAGGAAGAGACACTTGACAATATCCGACTGGCTAGGGCCATCAGTGAACCCTGGACGGTGGGAAGACTCAGAGCCGCTCGGCCGGTGGGGCCTGGCCGACTGCCCTGCGTTTCTGGTCGAGCAGGACATTCACAGGGACACAAACTTCACCTAAGTTTCCGTTTGCTGATGTGGCACCAGGCAGAAGCAGCTCCACCTCGGGCCTAGAAATTACTTAAACACATCTTCAAGATGAACATCTCTTGGATCAGCTCAGTGCTGAGCACACAAATGCTGCACAGAAAGGCGGCTCGACTCGTTGCTCATTGCTGGAGAGGGGCTTCTAACGTACAGTATCCACACTCCAAATGTATATATGAACTATAACCACAGAGATACATCCTATAAATGTATATGAACTCTTACTGTATATAAACTAAAACAATGTGTATATGTATAAATTACAACTGCATATACGTATACCCATGTATATACCCCTACGAATTTGTAGAAAAACGTTTCCTTATTTACATCTTTTACAAAAACAATTTCTAAGAATTTAACAGACTTTATGCATTTTTTTCTGGAAGACTGAAAAAGAATTTGTCATTGCGGTGAGCGGGGGCTACTCTTTGTTGGGGTGCACAGGCTTCTCATTGCAGTGGCTTCTCTTGTTGTGGAGCTCGGGCTCTAGGCACGTGGGTCAGTAGTTGCAGCACACAGGCTCAGTAGTTGTGGCTCGCGGGCTCTAGAGCACAGGCTCAGTATTTATGGCATACTGTCACTGTCGCGGCCTCTCTTGTTGTGGAGCACAGGCTCCAGATGTGCAGGCTCAGTAGTTGTGAGTCATGGGCCCAGTTGCTCCGTGGCATGTGGGATCTTCCCGGACCAGGGCTTGAACCTGTGTCCCCTGCATTGGCAGGTGGATTCTTAACCACTGCTCCACCAGGGAAGCCCAAAATATAAGCATTCTCGCACAATGTCTTTAGAAGAATATTCTCCTAGAAAGAGAATATAGTCAGTACTAAATCAAAATGCTTCAGAGTTACATGAAGCAGATGAATTTTCATCATAGAAAATGAGACCTTTTTATTTAAATGAAATCATTTGTTTAGCAGAAATGTAAAATTTGAAAAGGCAGTTAAGGTAGCTTCTCTCCAAGGGAAATTCAGATGCATCTGTGTGCATTAACTTTTTTTTTTTTTTTTTTTTTTTTTGCGGTACATCGGCCTCTCACTGTTGTGGCCTTTCCCGTTGCGGAGCACAGGCTCCGGACACGCAGGCTCAGCGGCCATGGCTCACAGGCCCAGCCACTCTGTGGCGTGTGGGATATTCCCGGACCGGGGCACGAACCCGTGTCCCCTGCGTTGGCAGACAGACTCTCAACCACTGCGCCACCAGGGAAGCCCTGCATTAACATCTTTTAACGTTCTATTCCCTAAAAGCTTCAGAAGGTGGAAATTTTTAGAAAACAAAAATTAAATGTTCAGGATGTAAATGCTTTTTTTTATTATTATGAAAGTGTTTACAATACTGCAAAGCATTACATGAAGAATAACCCAATCCCAATCTTAACACTGTCACATGTCATTATTTTGTAATATCAAAGAAGCTTTTGAATGAAAAGCCAGGCATAATTGCCTTTTAAACTACTGATATCACCAGCTTTTAAGCACAAGAAATAAATGTGTTCACTAAAAATCAATAAAGAGTTTCTTTAAAGCAAAAATTAATCTGGGCTAATTACAAGAGGAATAAAAAAATAATAGCTGTTAGGAAATTATAGGCTTCCCTTGTGAAGATTCTCCATATTGCAAAATTCTAGAAAATGAATAGGTGGTTGGTAACGGTGAGTGGTTTCTGAGGAGCTGCTACATATGAATAAGGTTATTTATTCCGTACACACACACACACACGCGCGCGCACACACACACACACACACACACACACACGCAGTGAGAACCTTGTCAAAGTGGTTTCTCTTATAAAATGAAGTTACATTACAGGAGGCGCTGGCTGGGGTCTGACTCTGAAATATCCCCCAATGTCTGAAGTTTGCAGGTCACCCAGTTCGCCTAGGCTGACATTTGTTTGTTAATAAGACAAACATTATCAAGGGGGCACTAGTGGTCCTTAGTGGCATGCCCCAACTCAAGTGGCTTTGTTTTAAAGGCGTCCTGTGAAATTAAAACATGATTACACGTTTTACTGAATCTCCTAGTATGAATGATGTGAACGAAGACCTTCTCTGCAGCCCTTCCCCGTCACCGTCCGACCGTGAGGGGACAGTGGCCACACACTGGCCCAGGGAGCTGGAGGAAGGGGACTCTGCAGAAGTGCCCTGGCCCTGGTCTTCATGGTAGCAGAGATTGTGGTCTTGGACAAGCTTTCTACCCCTGAAACAACCTGAGAGGATTAAAGCTTCAAAAAGTTTGCTCAAGTTAGTTTCACCCAAAGGCAGTGACTCAGCTGCCACCGTCACCCAGGCCCTGCTGCCCCTCAAGGACTGCTGCCTGCCATCTCACTGGCCCATGCTGCCCCTCGCCAGAGGCACCCCTGGTCTGGCCCAGGGTGGGCTGCGAGCCTCTCCTCTGTACCCCCAAGACCTCCAGGGGAGCTCAGGAGTGTTGAGGTTGTGCTTTAACTTCCCGTGGGTCTGACTCTCACCCCCGATTAAGCCTTGGACCCAGGCAGGCAGAGCAAGGTCTGGGTCACCTCTGAATCACCGGCCGGGGCTGGGCCCTGGCACAGAGCAAGCCCTCATGAACGTTTGCTGAATATATTCATTTAAAAAAAGATAAAAACAGTGAAAAGTAAAACATTTCCAAATTGCATTTAAATGGGAATTTCTGATACCCACCTCGGTTAATATCACCTGTTTATGTCATCTTAAATCTTCTTTCACAACCAATTTACAATCCAGCAGCTTAATCCAAAACATCTTCTTAATATTGTTAATGTTTTCTCTCTGATTACAAAAAAATCAGTACCTAAATATTACCATAGCCATGTTGTATCTGTCCAGTGTGCACTGAATAGTCAAGTGAGTAAACAATTGCACATTCAACCAGGGTAATAGTTAACAGAATAACAGTCACGCTGTAATGTAAGGTAGACTGAGGTTTGTCTGAGCGGAACTTTTTTTCACTTTCCATATTTCCTTTAGACTTATTTCTATAGAACTACTAAGGTTCTCAAGGAATCCTTTAAATTTTTCAGACATTCTGTGCACATCGGTAGAATAGCCCGCTACCCATCCTGTAGTTCATCTCTGTGTTGTATTTCAAACTTCTTCTTCTTCCGGGAACTTCCCCATCAGTGTGATGGGGCAGCTGCTCTGATGCCAACTCACAGTCCTGGGGGAAGATGTTGAGAGGGAGAGCTGGACAGAGTTGGGTCAGGACATTTGCCCACCTGTTCTCTCTCCTGGTGAACTTGGTCAAAGGACTTGGGTTCCACGTCTGTGAAAGAGGCGAAAGGACTTTCTGCACAGGGTGGTTGTAAGAATGACACGACCTGGGTGCAGCCGGTTATCTGTGTATTTACTCCATTTCCCTGGTTGCACTGTTTGCTGCCTTTCCCTCTTTTTCTCCTCGAATCACTTAAAAATCCATCACACATATGGTCTCCAATGGGGCTCATTAAGCAATAAGAATAGGACATTTTAAAGCCCTGCATCACCCTCTGTGCAAAACATTCTGGGGGACACATAAGGTACATCAATCTTGATTTGACTCAAACTGCCACAATTCAGAGAATGTTGTGATCGTGGTGACCTTGTTTCTCTTTCCTGATGCTCCCCCTTTCTCTTGCACAAGTTCTTCCTTTATTCTCTGTTAACTTTACTCCCTCTCTGATTATGATAATTGCCTTTCTCAAAGCTTACATCAGGGTTGAAATGTCGACTTGAATTTGTTATGGACCAGATGGAAAATAAAAGAATATGTTTTTTAACTTGGGCTGAGTTAGAAAGCAAGGGGTTTTTTTGGTTTGTTTGCTTTTTCATTTTATGTATGTCTATCAGTCAGCTTCATCCCTACCTAGGACTACCTTTAAAATGGATTGTTTGCTCAGTCATTTATTCATTTTTTCAAGAATTTTTATGGAGAGCCACTTGCTGTGCACAAAGGTGAGCATGAGACCCGTCCTTGCCCTTGGGGCTTCTCATGGTCAGCCCAGCCTTCCCTGCCCCAGGACAACTGACTCAGTGAGGACAATAATCAGTAACAAAGGAAGACAAAGGAGAAGATGGAATCCTTGGGACCTTTTCATTCACTTCGTTTTTTTTTTTGTTTTTTTTTTTTTAGCATATTTATTGGAGTATAATTGCTTTACAATGCTGTGTTAGTTTCTGCTGTATAACAAAATGAATCAGCTATACGTATATATATATCCCCATATCCCCTCCCTCTTGCATCTCCCTCCCACCCTCCCTATCCCACCCCTCTAGGTGGACACAAAATTCATTCACTTCTGAGTAAATATTTCTTAAACCTACACTACGAGCCAGACAGCAAGGTTCTGTCAGACAAAGAAAATAGACTGTGATCTTGACCTTCGTTGGAGAGATTTGGAACCCCGTGTTTTAGGACTTTTCATTTGGAAAAGTAAGTGAGCACCCTAGATCAAATTATACTAAGGAAAAATATTCCTAGAAAAAGTACAAATGTAAAAATCACAGTCATTAGCTAAGACTTCATGATAAATAAGACAAACTCAGTATTTTGTAAAAGTTTGGAGAATTAGGGAGGATATGGTTTGCTCTTACCTCTATTGACTTTTGCTTTGAGTAGCTGGAGGGGCTGGTTGTTCTTGGTAGCTAATGTTTGTCAATGACAAAGACAAGCAAGTTAAACAAAGTCAGTTTTTATATTCTCAAGTAATTTCTGAGTAATAATGTAATGTCATTTCTGAGTAATGTAATGTCATTTCTGAGTAATATAATGTAATGTCATAATGTAAATAAGTCATTCTAACAGTTATGTTTCTACCATCCAAAGATTTCATTCACTCATTCAGTTAATAGCTAAGCATCTCCCATGAGGTATCAGGCATTATGCTGGGGAAACGTAGAAACCAAGTAACATAGTCATGGAATCTACAGGATTTTGAGAAAGAAACTTCAATAAAATAATCATATCAATAAATATAGTATTATAAATTGTGATAAGCGCTATACAGGAAAAGTAGCAGCAGCTATGAGGACATAAAGGCACCTGACTGAATCTGAGGTATTGCGGGGGGTGGTGCCTAAATACTTATTTTATGGGGGATTTTTAATTATAAATTCATTTCCTTTAATGCTGTTCCATCTTGGTTGAGTTTCTGTAGTTTGTATTTTTCTAGAAACCATTTCTTCCAAGTTGTTGAATTTATGGACATAAAGTTGTCCATAATATTCCCTTATAATCTTTTTAATGACTTTTAATGGCTGCAGGATCTGTAGTGATGCCCCAGTTTCATTCCTGAGACTGGTGACCTATGTTTTCTCTCTTTTTATCTTTCTCACTCTTGCAAAATGTTTATCAGCTTTACAGATTTTTTTGAAGTTTGGTTTCATTGATTATCTCTGTTTTCCTGTTTTTAATTGCATTGATTTCTTCTCTTTATTATTCTGTTCCTTCTGTTTGGGTTTTTTCTTCTTTTTCTAGTTTCTTACAATAGGAAGTTATTATTGATTTGAGACCTTTCTTCATTTCTAATGTAAGCATTTAGGGCTATAAAGTTCCCTCTTAGCATGGCTTTAGCCACATCCTACATAATTTGAGATATCGTATTTTTGTTTTTCTTTAATTCAGTGTATTTTATTTTCTTTGATACTTCGTCCTTGATGCACTGATTATTTAGAAGTGTGTTGCTTAATTTCCAAGTGTTTACAGACCTTCTTGTTGTCTTTTTATTAATTTCTAGTTCAATCCCATTACGTTGAAAGAACACACTCCGTATGATTTCAGTTCCTTGAAATTTGTTGAGATTTGTTTTATGGCCCAATATATGATCTCTCTTGGTGACCGTGGGCACTTGAAAAATATGTGTGCTCTGTGGTGTTGGCTGAAATATTCTATAAATGTCAGTTAGCTCCTCTTAGTCAATGGTGTGGTTCTGTTCTTCTACATCCGTGTGATTTTTAGTCTTGTATTTCTATCAGTTGCTGAGAATGGGGTGTTGATGTTACCAAGAACAACTTTGGATTTGTTTTTCTCATTTCAGATCTGTCAGTTTTTGCTTCATTTATGTCAATGTTTTGCTGTTTGGTACATATACATTTAGGATAGTTTTGTCTTCCCAATAGATTGATCCTATTATTATTATGTAATTTCCCTCTTTGTTTATAGTAATTTTCTATGCTATGGAGTCTATCCCATCTTAACATAGCCACTCCTGACTTTTTTTTATCATTGTCACATGACATAGCCTTTCCCATCCTTTTACTTTTAACCTTCTATGCCATAGTAATTAGAATGAAGTGAAGTAAACAGTATATTGTTGGATCATGGTATTTTGTTGTTTTAATCCACCTTGCTAATCTCCATCTGTTTGAGTGTGGTTTAGATCATTTATACTTAAGGTAATTATTTATTTATGTGTTGGGGCTTAAGTCTGCCATTTTATTATAATTCCATTTTAATTGGCCTGGGTTGTACATCTATAAAGAAAGGAATACAACAGGGTGAGCAAATAGCTATAGTTTAGTGCAGTGAAGTGAGGCCATAAGCAAATCATCAACAAAAAAACAGCAAAACCAAACTCCACACACAGAGACACACTGATACCATGGGATAGAGCTCTGGCTTCCTTGACAAATGTCAAGCATCTGATTGCTGCTGAAGAACAAGGCAGAAATCATGAGCTCCACACATGAGGTGGAGCTTCCTTCCTAGAAGAAAATTCACATAAGGATACAGAACACCCTTTGTGTTAGAGGGAGTGGGGCTGAATGGAAAAAGAGCAGGCTTTGGATTCAAGTGACCTGGGTCTTCTCCCAGCTCAATCACGTGTTAGCTGGGGACACTCAACAAATGACTCTCTGGGTCTGTTTTCTCATCTGTAAAATGGGGATAATAATACCTTCCTCACAGTGTTGGCGGGAGGATTCAGCCTGTAGCAGTTACCCGGTTACTGGTAACTCTTACTGTTAGGTGGGCAGCAGGAGAGGGTGTGCTCAGGGCTCCTAGAGCCTAGAGAGTGGACCGCTGGCCACAGGAGCCAGGAGAGCAGAGCTGGGAGCCCCACGAGGGGCCTCTTGTTACCAGGCAGGACTCAGGACAGGAGTTCCTGGGGACTGACCAGGGATCCAGCTCTTTCTTTGCCACCTTTGTTTGCTGGCCACCTCTGTATTTTGTCCAACACAAAACCACCTATTTAAGATTCTGCCCCAGGTCTGGTGGCGGGGGGTGTGTGCAGAGGGTATTAAAGGGACAGATGGTGTGGGCAGTCGAGCAGCACAGTCTGCCTGCACACCAGCCATGCTGCTTCTCCCAGCCAGACTTCCGATCCTTCTCTTCAGCTCCCACCTCCTTGACCCCGTGCGCCCCTCCACCCGTCTCAGACCTCGGTTCCTTGTGCCCCACATTCCCCCACAGTATTAAATGCAATAAACTCAGCCCCTCTCCTCGGGGTGCAGGCTCGGAGCTGAGCTCCTCTCCCTCCCCGCCCCCACAGTGGGCTTTGGGGTCGATGTGGGAGAGCAAGACAGAACCGGAGGGCTTGCAGGGATGGGGGGAGGACAGGAAAGGACTTCCACCTTCATCCCACCTGTGGAAGTGAATGTGTGTGCAGGCCGAGCGCATAGCTCACCCAGTCACCGTGCAGGAGAGCTCCTCCATTTCATAGAAGCAACAGCAAAGTAAAATAAAATAAAATAAAAACGGAAAGGAGACGCATTTACAAATGTTGATGCCCAGAAGTGGGGTAGACTTTTCCTTGTTTGTTTTTCTACTGTGAAATACCGGATTCATTCAAAGATGACAGAATTGGTACATCTTGAAGAATCGTGCAGCCCTCACTTAGTGGCTCCGGCATCTGGAGATTTGCTGTCCTGAGGTACTGACCTGTCTGCCACATTGCTTCTGACCCGGGAACACAAATACCACCATCTGTTAAACCACAGGCTCTTCTACACATCAGATCTTGACTCCCATTCTCTGTACTAGTTTGTTTTGTCAACAAACGCAACCTCCTGGCAAACGTAGCACAGCTCACAGGACCTGCCTGGACAGAGGGAGGAAACGATATGGCGGTCCGGCCTTCCTGAGCAGCGCTGCTCTGTGGAGCTCGCCCACCCCACTCGGCCCACATCCAGCCGTCCTCTCCTCCTTCTTTGCACAACTTTCTCTGGCAACAGACTTGCAGTTGGAAGGCTTTGATGTTGGCGGGAGCTGGTGTTTGCTGGTCTGTTCCAGCACGTGCACTGCACACCATAAGCATCTTGTAAGTCAGGTTGCACGTTGACCTGCTGACAAATGGAGAAGGATGAGAAAGGCAGGAACTGAAGGGTTACCAAGTCAAGAGCAAAGCTAGCTGTCGGGGGTAGGCACCGTAGAGGACCTCAGAAGACTGGCAAAGGAAGCCTCTCCTTCTTAGAGACCCCAATTGTCCTCTACAAGACACAAAGGAGAACGAACGTAGTACCTACCGCACTGCGGTTCTCCACAGGGGCCTGCTGAGCGGTGACAGGACAGGAGGATGCCAAGGAATCTTTGGAACGTTGACGGGCAGCCCGTCAGGTGTAAACAGATTGGCACACTTCCTACCTTGTTGAAAGATAGAAATTTAAATTAATTCAATCCAAATAACATTTGTTGAGCATCCCTTGTGTTCCAGGACAAAACATAGTCTCTGTGCTCTGGGAAGATTAGAACTAGCTACGGGAGACAGAAATGTAAACAAATGAATACCATTTAGCATCATATGTCCTGAAGAGCAGGTGGTGACAAGGTGCAGTGGAGTCAGAGGACGGGGAGCCATGACCAGATTATACCACTGTGAAATCAAACGAAGCAACACAATGAAATCTCAATTCTGGTTCCTGCAAATCAAGACAAATTATGGAATGAATGATGCTATGTTTCCTTTGACCAGAAAGCCTTAAAATACCAAGGAGCAAGAGAGAGGTCCCATTCTCTTTGAATTCTGACCATCCCATTCTATTGTTTTTCCAGCCAGTAATAAGGGTTAGTGTGTGTACACACACACACACACACACACACACACACACACACACACACACACACACACCGGAACATGAGGAGGAATAGACTCATTCCCCTGTTACAGTGATGAGCTTTTTTTCTTGCAGCTGCTAAATGCCTTTGGAGAGATACGGTTGAAATTTCTGCTTCAAAAATATCACAGTTGATGTTACTTAGAACAGCTGGTAGTTTCTACCACTCCCTGGTGTCCACGGTTCCAATTTGTGGCTAGCCTTGTCTTCAAACATCTCGGGGCAACTGAAATACGACAGGATGACAGATCGTCCTCTCAATGGATACTGACAAACAAATTAGTGCAAAGATGCTTTTCGTAGCAGACCAGATGTGTTGAGTTCTATCATATGGAACAAGCAATGAGAAACTGTCCAGGTCCCATCTGTGCCTTTTATTTTTTATTTATCTCTCTCTCTCTCTCTCTCTCTCTCTTTCTTTTTTTATCTCCCGGTGCACTGTTATGAGACACGAAGTGCTGAGTTTACATGTGCACTAAAAGAACACATTGGGAAGCTGACCTCACTGCCACGTCTGAAACTTTCCTAGGAGATGATCCAAGAAAATTAGACCAGCCAGTGATTGAGTTCTCCAGGGGCGTATGGAAGTCATTTGTAAACACCCACTAGAACATGAAGCTTTACCACAAGTCTGTAAACACCAGGAAGAGTCTGCAGAGTGCTCTGCCTCTCGTGAGGTTTGGAGCCACAGCTCTAAATGTAGACCCCACTTGGGACACACAGCCTGTCTTCTTGTCCCCAGACAGGGAGACAAAGCGTCCACTAGACTAGTAGGTAATTAGGGGAATAACCCTGGACTCCTCTTACTCCCAAGTCACGTGAAAACATTTTAATATTCTCCTATGTTTCTCAGTTAAGATCAGTCAACAGAGTCTTTGAGAACCTACTGTATACTCAGAACCCCACTAGGTATGAAGAAGTGTGTAAAAGATCAGTCGAGTGGTCCCCCCTCCCTGGAAAAGCTGAGCACCACCTTGAGGATGGTGAACGCCATGAGAAAGCCCTGCTGGTGCAAAACATCCTCCGACAAGGCTGGCTGGAGGCTGGGGACCACAAGTGTTTCAGGAGTGAGGAAGATGGAGAGGTGGCTACAAGCTCGTGCAGGTCCTCAGAGAGGACACAGGGATCAGACTAGGTCTTAAGGACCGAGTGGGATCCAGGTGAGCGGGGAAGAGAAAGTGGCAGTAACTGTAGGAGGGGAGGCGATGGGCAGTGTGAGCGGTGGCTCGAAGCCGGAGGTACGTGTGTGCGCTGGGGCCTCTAACTTAGGGGGATGCGACGGGGGCATGGCTGGAGAGGCAGCCAGAGGCAGAGGTGGGGACCTGCCGCTGGAGATACAGGACGCTGAACGGAGAGAGGACTCGTCCCGGCATCCCCGGCGCTGGCTGGAGGCTCCAGGACAGGCTGTGGAAGTCAGGGCACCTCTCTGGGGCTCTGGAAAACGGGGAGACACCCACATTCTGCCCTCAGCTCAGGACCGTTTAGCTGTGGGTCTTGTCAGCTGTAGATACCAGAAAGGTGGGTGTTGTTGTCATGTTCCAAGGGCCACACGTCTTCACTCCTCATGGGACCCATGGCTGGGTAAGTGATTTCACTGCCGTATCCCCAGGGCCTGGAATAGTGTCCGGCCCGGAGATGTCAATAAATACTTTTCAATACGTGAATAAAATTCTGTAATCAAAGAGACCCTAGAGAAGACTATGTTCCAAACCCCCATGACCCCCACACTCCCCATGGCTTTTAGAAATTGGCCGATTTTTACCCAGAAATATTCAGTGGCTTCTGTGACATCACCGGGTAGCAATCTTGAAATTAAAACCAGGGTCACTTGAGCACCGTTATTTTAGTTATGTTGAGCGTACCTGGAGTTCAGATCCCCAAATCCTAACAAGCCTCCTGGCCCGGAAACCAGTATCCCACGCAGATCTGCACAGGAGGCAAAGACTGTGGAGCACACGGGCGCAGACGTGTGCTGCTCTTGACCATAAGGCTGTGTTAGTCTGTTTAAGCTGCTGTAACAAAGCTCCACAGACAGGAGCTTAAACAACAGGAATCCTTCCTCACAGCTCTGGAGGCAGGAAATCAAAGGTCAAAGTACCGGCAGATTCGGTGTCTGGTGAGGACCCGCTTCCTGGTTCACAGAAGGGGTCTTCTCACTGTGTCCTCACCTGGAGGAAGGGACGGGGGCTCTGTGGGGTCTCTTTATAAGGACACTGATCCCATCATGGAGGCTCCACCCCCATGACCGCATCACCTCCCAAAGCCCCCACCTCCTGACACCATCACACTGAGGGTTAGGCTTCAGCTATGAATTTTTGGAGGACACGAACACTCAGTCCATGGCCAAAGCTTTGACTCTCACCTCCATGCAGAAGGTTCCTTTTGTCTGGATTAGATCAAGGCAGGTCCAAGGTGGTGTCCAAGCCCATTCTTTCTCCACACAGTGTCCCACCCTAGTGACCTGGCCACCATCGTTGGCCTTGACTCTTTTTTTTTTCATTGAAGCATAGTGGATTTACAATGTTGTGTTAGTTTCTGCTGTACAGCAAAGTGATTCAATTATACATATATATATACTCTTTTTCATGGTCTTTTCCATTATGGTTTATCACATAATATTGAATATAGTTCCCTGTGCTGTACAGTAGGACCTTGTTGTTTATTCATTCTATATATAATAGCTTGCATCTGCTAACCCCAAACTCCCAATCCTTCCCTCCCCCACCCCACCCCTGTGGCAACCACAAGTATGTTTTCTGTGTCTGTTTCTGTTTCGTAAATAAGTTCATTTGTATCATATTTTAGATTCCACATATAAGCGATATCATATGATATTTGTCTTTCTCTTTCTGACTTACTTCACTCAGTATGACAATCTCTAGGTCCATCCATGTTACTGCAGATGGAGTTATTTCATTCTCTTTTAGGGCTGAGTAACAATCCATTGTATATATATACCACATCTTCTTTATCTGTCAATGCACATTTGGGTTGTTTCCATGTCTTGGCTATTGTAAACTGTGCTGCTATGAACATTGGGGTGCATGTATCTTTTTGAATTATAGTTTTGTCCAGTTATATGCCCAGGATTGGGATTGCTGGGTGATATGGTAACTCTATATTTAGTTTTTTAAGGAACCTTGATACTGTTCTCCATAGTGGCTGCACCAACTTACATTCCCACCAACAGTATAGGAGAGTTCCCCTTTCTCCACACCCTCTCCAGCATTTATTATTTGTAGATGTTTTGATGATGGCCATTCTGACTGGTGTGAGGTGATCCCTCACTGTAGTTTTGATTTGCCTTGTTCTAATAATTAGCGATGTGGAGCATTTTTCACGTGCCTGTGTCGTTGGCCTTGACTCTTACCAGCGCTTTGACCATAGGTGGAGGGTGTGGGGCTCTGGGTGGCTTCCCTGGCGCAGTGGGTGGAGAGCAGGGGGTGCAGAGCACAGCAGAGCAGAGAGGAGGGCCTTGGGTGCTTCAGGGATGACCAGACTCCCATCCCGATCTCCTCTGCAGACTCAGGGTAGACGCGTAATGCAAGCTCCCGGGACATCATAACTTACAGAGAGGAAACTTCAGTACCGGCCCTTCAGGACTGTATTCTGGTTTGTCTCGGGCGCAGGGCCATGGTTCTGGACACGGTCCTCCAGGATCGCCATGTGGCCCTGGTCGCCTTCCTCCAGCAGGCGGCCCCCACGTCTGAGAACACCCCACGCCTCTGACTATTTCACTTCCTCTGCCTTTTCTGATGATGCCTCTTTCTGGACAATGAGGACCTGCCATCAGCCATCAGTGATTTTATTCTTCATCGCGAAAAACTGTAGCCCAGAGGCCAGCTTCTCTATGGTCGATAGAGTCAGGAGATCAGCCTAAACTCCAAATCCTTTAAACCTCTTATAATGAAATCCCCTCAGATGTAAATGTGCAGTCTCAATAATTAGATAAATATGACGAGCGCTGGTTACCAGCATAGTGACAGATCTAATTATATTATTTCCCATGACTGCGCTGGTCTGACACTCCCTCATCAAACATCTGTCTCTGCCGCTTCTTGTCAGCCTTACACAGAGCTGTCGATGTAAAAATACTTATAAAAGTAACTACTCAAACATGAACATCTCCAGGCAGGACCTCATTAAACAGAGAAATGGCGTGAGCTGTGTGTGCTCGGTTAGAACTACAGACGATGTTTCCTGCTAGCGCGTGAGGTACGGGGCCTTTAAACATGGTTATTCACATTTAATCATGCACTGAATGCTCCTGCCTAATTGCTAAGTGTTTTCTCTTGTGCTTAAATTCCACACCACAGATTATTAAAACTTGACTTTACAATATTTATTTTACTTATCTTCTCAAGCCAGACTGGGCTTAGCCCATAGATTTTTGTGAATTATTAATTTTTAAAGGCAATTTGTGTTACATTTTACACTTGGATGATGTCCAGAGAGACACTGATTTCTAGTCCACAACTTACAGAACTGAATCACTTTGATTCATCTTTAATCTAAAGAGTCTTAAAGCGAGTACCAGAGACGGAGGAGCTGATGAATCCCTCCTACGTCGTGTGAAAGCTAACGAGCATGTACCCAACATGTAGATCTAATGATGAAAGAGGAAAGTTCCCACTTCAGCAGGCTGTCTGAGCGGTAACCTTGGACAGTGTAATTCACCGGTTATCTAACCAGAGCTGCTTGGAAGGAGCAGTAATGAGAAGTTATCAAAACTGCCGTGCCAAGATTATCCCCGCATCCCCCGTAATTCACCGCGGTGGGTGTTCCACCAACCTTCTGGACTCGCTCTTTTCCCTCCAAAGAGCGGCTCTTGGTTTCCCTAGAACTCAGCCCACTTGGGTGAGAGCCCAGATAAACCTCTTATCCTGATCCCGTCGTGATTTTTTTAAGTGTATCATAGTGAGGGTCCATTCTCCATACACTAGATTCTAAATTTAAATTATATAGTATATCAAGCGTAGACTCCCAGATGCCAAAAAGGTGAAATGGTCAGTAGCCAAATGGTGTTACCTTGCATTTTCGTGTGCATATAAACCCCTGCTTTGGTCTTATTCTTCTTAAAACCAAGTATGTCTACATGCCCATCTCCTTAACCTCATTATTTGCCCAAAAGCCCGTGTTCAAGGTGAATCTTTTTCTTCCCTGGCTATGTAGTTACACTTACAAAAGGAGCGTAGGACATACGTGCCTGATGTGTGGCATAAAGGACACGCAAGAGAAAAGGGAACTTTTCCAAAAAAAATTAACGAAAATGAGATGTAGATATTTTTCCCCCAGAGTATCTGAATGAGACTAGACAATAAACAGCTGTCAATGCCAGCATCCAGTTGGGTTTTTCTGAACGTTTTGAGAAACTTTAGAAAACTTGATATAGTTACAGAAATGTGGAACGCTCGTTGTGCTTTTTTATTTTTAACTATTTTATCCATGTCGTTCAACCTAAGACTAGCTGGGGCACGGAGTAGGAAGTAATGTGGATCAGCGGTACTGCCCCAAACTGCTCTCGTCAGACACAGGGCTGAGTCCAGTGTCTCTGTGGCATATGATACGGAAAAGAGACCTGCAGCAGTGAGACTTAGCACTTACCTAGATCCTTCCAGGCTGCAAGGGGCTGTGACATGGGCTACCCTTAATGCCCATCAGCCGCTCTTGAGTTTGATCCTGTTATTTCCCGTCATATAGAGCAGGAGACTGAGGTCTGGAGACACTCATTGAGCAGATTATGATCACACACCTGGTAAGTGATGAAACCAGGCCTGATATCCAGGCTTTCAACACCAGAATCGCCCACACGAGGCCCCATAACATAAGTGCCATTGGAGTCCTATCAACGTCCAGAGACCAGGGACGCTACTATTTTAGAGTTAATCAGGAAGACTGCCTGGAAGAGATGGCATTTAAGGAAGCCATAACTTCTCACATTAACTGACAATTATTTTCTTTTTACCCTTTCATCAACTGAGTCAAACAAATAACTTTTCCTAGTCTAGTTTTATCCTTACCAGAAATTGAATTATTGTTTATAATTTTAATAAACAGCTAATCCACTCAATTGAAGTAGCTTATTTGCACAAAACCAACTCAATGAAATGATGAAGGAAAATCCAATCAAACGATCATTTTGTGACATATAAGCAACACACAAAAAAAGAGTGATTTAATTCTTAATTGGAGAGTCTCCATATTCCCAAATATATTCTTCCGCTCTGTTGAGGTGTAGTGTCTGTGTATCTGTCATTCCCATACCCCTCTGTGTACCCACCCATCTATTATCCACCCATCTGTTCACCCACCCAAACATCCACCCACCCATCTATCCACACCCCCACCCATCCATCACTCAGATGACAGAAGAGATGGACAGAGGGACAGTGGACGGAGGATGAGCTGTGGGGTGGAACCACTGCTCCCCTGCTGACCCTTCATGCGTGCTTTCACCAGGAAGCCCACCGTCCTACCTTGTCCCGAGTCCGTATGCCCAGCAACCCTCCAAATCTCACAGGGCCCTGCTTGGTCCCCCAGGTTCACTCTGACACCCCCTCCTGACTGTGGCCCCTCGGGGGGAGCAGGGCAGTCTCCGATGCCTCCACACTATTCAGCAGTGGGATCTCGGCCAAGCTGCCTGCGGCCTCATCTGCTCAGAATCCAGGGTCTGCGGCCCCAGGGTCCATCCACCCTCTTGTCGGTCACGAGACAGTGAGCAGGTCCCACTCTCTGCAGGGTGGTCTCAAGTGGGGAGGACGGTGATGGGCTCAGGGGAAAAGGAACAGTCCGTGTCCCCAAATCTCGCCTGCACACCGGATGGCGTTGCCATATTTGATGCTCATGACAATGCATGAGTAGCTTCTCCTTCTGAAAAAGGGGAGAAAACTGGGGTTCAGAGGGTGACTAGGTTCAGAGGGCGACTGGCTTACCAGGACTGAGTGGTCTAGGGGGGGAGACAGCTCCACAGTGGGACCGAGAGCTGCGCCCGCATCTCATGGGGACCAACGGACCCGCCAGACCCTGGAGCCGGGCACGCCCAGCACCCGCTCCTCGGCCAGATTCCACGCCCAAGACTCTTCAGATCCTTCCAGTGCTCACGAGTGGATCCCTGAAGTTCTGTCTGTCCACATTCTCTCAGAGAGCGGGATTACTGGGGGCTTCATCATGGGCTCAGAAGAAACACTTTCTGCTGTTTGGGACTTTTTTGAATTTATATAATAGCTCTAAAGAAAAACGGAGAGCATTTTTAAAGCAGGAGCAAAGTCACAAACCCACAGAGCTAAAGCTCAAGTTTAATTCAGATTTGCATGCAGAGATTTTTAAAGTTCCTTTGCTCTGCAAACTCTCCTTTTAGCAAACATTCCTGGACTTCCTTTTCAATACACGCTTCAGGTGGTACAGGCAACAACAGAGAAGCCCAGCTCTTGAGAATGTTTTGCAACTTTCTTTAAAGATCCTAGAGCTGTTCGGGTTTGACCCCCTCGGGTGAGCCCCCCGGTCTCCAAGCTCGCGAGGGGTGCTGGGACAGGATGGCCCTCCACCAGGCACCCTCATCTCAATTGTTGCCTTTGCCCCAAACGCCTGCCGTGCAGTCCTTGACAGTTTCTCAGAAAACAAGTGCTCTCCTCAAAATTCCTGGTAACTTGGCCAGAGCAAAGCAGAAATTAAGGTATCAGCCCTATTGGAGTCTCCATTTCTGTCGTGTTTTTAAGTCAATTCCAGGTAAAAGTTGTTTTAAACAGAAGTTTTAGAGTATTTACGTAGAGAAATGATACTGACAGTGATGAGGAGACAGCTTCCAAACTTCAGTAAAAAAAAGCAGAAAAACAGAATAGCTTTTGCTGCAGAATGGATTTTTTTGAGCACGCAGGTGGCACGTACTGTATGCAGGCACTTTCTCACCCTGTAAGCAGCCTCCCTGCACACAGCAGCCTATAAGTAGCACGAGCGACACGGGACCCACGCCCAGGCCCAGCTGAGACCGGGAGCGGGGGGAGCGAGTGGGCTGCCCCATGCAGCACCATCCAGGACACCCCCGGTCTGTCCAGGCTGCATTGACCTTGGGTCCCCATTTCCACCTGTCCCATCCCCCAGCCCAGCACTGGACCCTCAGTACCTGAAGACAGTTACTGGAGGGGGGAAAGCATCAAATTCTTGGCTTCAGGTTAAAAAATCGAGAGTCTTAGTGTAAGTCAGGTAGGATTTAGGAAAATAGTGCACCAGGAAGTACTGATTCTTCCGGACACCCTCCCACCTGCCCATCCGGCCTGGAGGTCAAGGAAGGGCAGCTGGTGTTCCTGGCCGTCCAGGTCCATTCAGTGTTGATCCAGCGCCCTCCTAGCCAGACACACACAGCATCCTCGTGAAAGGCAGCGAAAACTCCCCCCAGAGGTGCTGGGATGAGGGACCCGGGCGCCCCTTCCAGTGTTGCCTGCAGAAGAGAGGGGACACTACAGGCCATCACCCCGGCTCCCTGAGGGACCGTGAAAGAGGGGACAGTTCAGTCTCAGAGGCTTTCCCACTGGGCCAGCCAGCACCGTTATGGGAGCAATACGTCTTTGTTTGATGAGGCCTCCCCACTACCCCAGCAGGGACTGACAGGCCTGTTATTGGGTGTTCAGTGGACTTGGTAAGTGCTTGTGTGAAATGACACATTAATTCAAAGCAGGGTCACAGACATGGGTGGACTTTGTGGACGGGTCCCTGTGTGTCCTCCCAGCCTTCTGAGGGGGTTTCCTTTGGGGGCTCTGGGCTCGCCCCCTGTTTTGCACAGCTTCCCAAACACCCTCTTTGTCCCTCTTCCATCCATCATCTACTCAAATGAGAGAGCCAGTAACGCAGTGTCCAGCCCAGGAGGTGGCAGGACAGGCCCCGGGCTGCAGGGACGGATGGGGCCGATGGGGCGGCAGAAATGGCAGGAAGCTAGGTCTGGTCCCCTGAGGGCCCTGGCCTGAGCACAGTCCTTGAACCAGTCACAGAAGATGTTCGCTCTCTGTCCGGCCCGAAGCGTCCTCATTTCAGACAACCCAAGAGAACTAAGCCAGTGCTCTATCCACATTCCCTGTTCTCATTCTACTTCCCAACACCCGGCTTGGTCTGCCCTACGTCACCATGGCCTACAAGCTCAGGTTATCTGAGAGTTTCTCTGAAGTTTGAGACACCCAGCAGTCCATGGGGGGTGGGGAGTCAAGGTCATATTTATTTCTGGGAACCCCCAGGGTCAGTGTCAGTGGACGGAGGTTGCAGAGATGAACGAGAAGGGGACGTGTAGGAAGACGAACCTGAGTGGATTTCACTCACCTTCCCCTCACCTGCCGAGAAGACCCCCTCGTCTGTTCCCTGTGTCCCGGGAGCTTGTGCTCACGGCTGCAGGACTGAGTTGAAAGCAGGTGTGACCATGTGTCCAGAGGTGTCTGGCAGCCCACGTCCGAGCAGCTGAGGGGGGTCTCGGGCCTGGAAGACAGTGACACACATCGGCTGATTAGCCCTGAGTGGGAGCCACCAGGATACGGCACCAGGATCCGGACCACACATTCAGTCCATTCAGCAGGATAAAAATCTATGCCTGTATCAAGGCTGGCGACTTTGAAAAGAGCAAACTGTAATCAGAGTCTATAGGCAGAGCGTTTAATAAACAGGTTCATTTGAGGCATCGTGGAGTTTGGGTGTGTGACGGTACATTTCCCCAGAGCACACTGACTCTTGGGACCCCGATGAATGGAGGTCTCAATGGAGATGGTTTTTCTGTGGAAGCCGGGAGTCAGAGAGCCTGAGTTTGAGGAAATCGCTTAATCCTTCCACAACTCGGTTTTCTTATTGCTGAGAAGGATGATAATAGCAGCTAAGTCGTAAGACTGCCGTGAGCATCAGTTGAGGTAATACACCAAATTGATGCTTTATACCTTTTTCTTGAGACGTAGTCAATAAGCAATAAACACTCGGGCTACCAGCACCGAGCTGATTACAGGCACTGGGCACAGGGAGGACGTGCAGGGCTGTCCTCTTGCCGGCTGGCAGCTGTACCCCAGGTCACCCCAGGGGCTCTGAGGACCTTCTGGGAGCAGGTGGAAGGCTCCCTGGGGATGGAAGAGGCAGGAGCGGGGGTTCGCATGCCCACTCAGCTCTAACACCAGGAATTGTATGTAGGAAGCTTCTAACTGAAATTTAATTTAGTTAAATTTGGGCAAAAAGGGAGGTAGGGTTCCTCAAAGTATAAGTTCTTGAACAATTTTAATGAGAAGAACTAGTAGAAAATATGTGCTCTGGGGCTTAACCCACTGCTTCCTTGGGAATGAGAGAGATGGTCCTAATATATTTCATTCCAGCTCAAATTTGGGGGATCTCAAAAAGACTGTCCATCACTTAGCCTTTGGGAGTCTGGTCAGCATCCCTTTGGATCCATGGATTTCTCTGAAGCAATGCAAGTCTCTCTTGGAGGGTGGAGCTGGACGCTGGGTCCCCGGCAGCTCACAGCCCACGATGCTGCTGGGCGCCAGGAGAGGAGATGGCTGAATCCTGCAATGACGTGTTTTCACCAGGTGCACAGGCGACCGAAGTGGAGTCCACGCATCCCAAGCCCCCAGGCGTGGTGCTGACCTTGCCGGGCCCACTCTGACACACACCAGCAGAGCAGTGACAGCCCCACGGATGAGTGGCTCTGTCTTTGCAGAGTTATCGTCCATCTCGAGACTCAAGGGCAGGCTGTCAGCTCGCCGCCCGGGGACCAGGGCGCACAGTCCCCATCATCACTCCTGATGCATCTCGCAGAGAGGCAGGACCTGCGGGAGTCTCGGAGGTGTGTCCCCAGAAGCTCCATGGGCCCCGAGGAAGCTCCTCGGCTGAGCCCTCTGCACGCAAACCTCTCAAATCTCGAATACAGCACGCACAAGCTGTGGCTTTCTGCGCGGCCACGTTCACAGGCTGTTCCCGGCGACGCTTGCTTAGGTCAAAGAAAGGATTTGCCTTCTGTTCCTCCTCCTTTTGGACGAAAACACTTACGTTTTAATTAAATAAGCCGTAGGGCACTCCGGAGCTTGTCATCAGGAAGACACGAACGGAGCGAGAGCCCATTAGCACGAAGGTACCTCCGTCCTGGTCGGCCTCGGCCTCCAAGCTCTGGAAAGGAGGGTCATGACCCAAGTTCTCTCTGAGCCCTGAGGGTAGCCGCACCCCAAGCTCACAGGCAGCTGGTGCTGTGACACTGCTCCCCTAGCTCATCTCTGACCAGCTCTGCTGGGACGGGAGCTCCACAGACACACCTGACAACACACCTGACGACACACCTGATGACCCACCTGACGACACACTTGGAGCGTAGGAGCCAAGAGACCTGGGCCACTTGGAGGACACAGACAACAGGCGGCCCCTCAGAGGAAGGGCGTCAAGGCGCTGCAGGAGCCTGGGGGAAGAATGCACCCCCAGATACCCCGCAAAATGAACAGGCTGTGGGTGTCAGAGAGGAGACGTGCCAGTCCAAGTGAATCCCCGCCTGCCGCTGCGACAACACCCGACCTCTCCAGGTCCCCTGATGGGCCGGGCGGCCGCTTCCCCCAGAAGCCGCCTGACTCTGTTCACTGTGCCAAGAACAAGCCCCAAGTGGAGGTGGCCCCTCCTGACTGTAGTAGCACAAAGTTCTTTAAAAAAAAAAACACATCCCAGGGGCTTCCCTGGTGGCGCAGTGGTTGAGAATCTGCCTGCTAATGCAGGGGACACGGGTTCGAGCCCTGGTCTGGGAGGATCCCACATGCCGCGGAGCAACATAGGCCCGTGAGCCACAACTACTGAGCCTACACGTCTGGAGTCTGTGCTCCGCAACAAGAGAGGCCGCGATAGTGAGAGGCCCGCGCACCGCGATGAAGAGAGGCCCCCGTTTGCCACAATTAGAGAAAGCCCTCGCACAGAAAGGAAGACCCAACACAGCAAAAATAAATTAATTAATTAATAAACTCCTACCCCCAACATCTAAAAAAAAAAAAAAAACACACATCCCAATTTCAAGGAGAGGAGCCAGGCTTGTGACTCTCCCTGCATCTCAACCTGCGGTTCTAGCCTCGTCCACAACAGATGGGGGTGACAGCCGGCCAGGGTCCTTGTCACACGGACACATGGAAGCCGACAGATGCCCCTGGTGGCGATCATCGGGACACAGACACTTCTGGCCAATGGGCCCCCGTGGAGCCTCTCACGTGCATGGGTCCTGGGATGAACAGTGACCCAGAGGTATAGTGTGAGTCCATCTTACAGGGAAATGAGCCAACAGAAAACGTGTAAAGAGGCAGGTGGTAAGTGGGTTTGTAAGTTAGGACGTGTCTGGTTGCAGGGGTCAGACACCCAGCAGTAGCCTGTGGGCCATGCACGGTGGCCTGAGGCCGGGCTCTCCTACAGCTGCGGGGGATCAGCTCCAGGCTCAGAGGGCAGGGGCCTGCTCTTGTCCATCAGAGAAACGGGGGTCCTGGCCCGACCCTTCATGGTCATGCAGCCCCACTCGGAAGGCCCGCCCTTGGCTTAATCCTCTGCTGTCTCCATCTGGAAATCGTAATGATCCCTGAACAAGGACCCACGTTTCCATTTTGCACTGGGCCCAGCAGATCCCACGGCCCATTCAGGTAACGAGAGCCCCCTTTGGAGCTCAGAGGGGGGTCGGCCTTACCCAACCCGTAGGCCAGGAGTCAGGAACGGGCACCCCCCAAGGAAGTGGGGGAAGGAAAATAGGTGCTGAGTGACAATGCACCCGACTAAAGCGGGGGGCCTTTATCTGGCTCGTAGATGCCAGCTCATCTTTCAGCAGATGTCTGTGAACGATCAATATAGTTTACACTTAATCGTTACGTGTAAAGGACACACTATTACAGTCATTTCTCAGGTGTGTGTGGATATTAACCTTTGGACCAAAATCTGCATCGCTTGGTTGACAAGGGAAATATGTCTTGAGCTTAGACTGGAGTGTAAGTTCAGAGAAAAAGAACGTTCTCTGTCCTGGACTCTCCCACAGACCAGTGCTCAACAGGTATACGTAGAATGGCTGTTGAACAGAACTTCAGAAATAACATGACAAGATCTTCTCTGACTAGACCACATCTTTAACCATTCACACCCACTTTTGTACCAAATACAGAATTATTTAGGTTCCTGTTCCCTCCCCCTCCCCCAGGCTCAGAGGTTCCCAGCCATCACTTAGGAAATGCCCATAGGACTGTCCCAAGGACGTGGTGAGGCCTCTGCGGCCCCATCTGTCAGCTCGTCTCAGGTTCTGTCTCCTGGAAAGAAGTCCCTGTGATGCTGGGGGAAATGGGCTCCACGGCCGGGGAGCAGCTGTGCGCTCGTGGCCAAGACTTCCTAGTGACCTTAGCACGTGGTCCTTCGAAGTCCTCTGAAGCCCTCCAGTAAAGAAGTCTGCTTCACTTGACAGAACTTAGATTCCACCAGTGTATTTGCTCCTGGAAATGTTTGGGGTAATAATACCTGTCTTTGTTTAGCAGAACTGCTGCCCCAGGTCTTACTGCAATTCTCTAAAGAAAACCAGACGCAACCGTATGCCGACTTTGCTCGGAGAAAGGGCGGGCCACGTGCAGAAAAGTGAAGGGCAGGCGGGTCCAGCAAATCGTGATGAAACTTCAACTCTTAGGGATAAATTGGGGACACAACGCTGAATAACGTACAGTCCGTTTCCCAGAGGCATTTACAATTCAGTGTGGTCGTAGGGTGCCACCTCAGCTGCCTGGTGGGGGCTGTGTGAGCCCTTGTGTTGATCGGGGAGGGTGCCGAGGCTGGAAGGGGAGCTGAGGCGACTCGTGTACGGCACACGCGGCACCATTGCCCGTGAACCACGGTACCCGCGTGGTAACTGTGCTGCCGAGGGTCACGTCACTTCTCCCCACGCGACTTTCCTCTCCGACGTGGATGGGGGGTGGGGGGGCGGTGGACACGGGAGGTGGACAGGGCTGTGAAGCAGGACGTCGAAAAGTGGTGACAATGCCACAGGTGCCGAGCGTGGTGCTTCACCAATGGCGTCCGTCCACAAGGATCCTGGGAAACAACTCCTGCCCCGCTGCCACGCAGAGGGCAAGGTCTGGCCTCCCCCAATCCCCCCTGAAAGCGGAGGCCACATCTCTCCTGCTCCCATGGGCTCGGCACAATTTTCACTGCAACTCGTGGGAAAGTAGAAAACTGAGGTCCGGGCCCAGCCGGGTGCTGCCTCACCAGACACCATGCGGTCCTGTAAGCCTGACCGGCAGTGTTGGTGACGCTCCGTGGTGACACTCGGAGCCTGGCAGGGCCTGGGGTCCCAGCAAAGAGTAACGTGGATTCTCCCGTCAGCAGGAGCTGACAGAGTTAGTGCCTGACAAGGCATTCTTGGAACTCTCCGACTTTTCAGGTCTTCTCAGAGCCCAAAACGGAGACACTTTCAGTCGAAGAAGCAACAATTCCAACCTCCACCCACTCCTGTGTTTAAGTGTCAGCCCCACCTGACCAGACTCAGCCCAGCATGCCCACCCCCAGCACCGCTGCCCCAAACAGTTCCTCTCTAGCACGGGGCCTGACTCCGAAAACACAAAAGCACGTCCTCAGGCAAATTAAACACATCCACGTGCCACATCTTATTACCAAACCATGTGGAATGCAAAATAAGAGTATTAAAAATGAGCCTCGCCGTGATGGGGGTGACTCGCGTTGTATCCTGGGCACCGGCCGCTGTGAAGCTGGGTAACACCGGGTGCGTCTCCTCCAACAGACGCGCACAGAGCCCACAATAACTCAAGGTATTTTATCACTGTATGTCCGCAGGCCAGGCATCAGATGGGAAAAACACTCTTGAAACAAAATTAAATAGTTTTAGATCTAATTTTACCAGGCTGAACTGGGTTGCAAGTTGATTTTCGTGGAATCTAATAGAGAACACACACGTTGCCTCTTATAGAAAATCCACCTACCACGCCGCTTTCTACTCCACTGCTCGCTAGAAGTAATAAGAAACTAATATTCCACAAGGCAGTGTGTCTTGTTCTGTAAATGGCCTCTGGCTCTAAAGGAGCCGGGTGCGGCCTGTTGGGGAGCCCAGCGCAGCGGCCGCTCCGTCCGGCACCCGGAGTGCCCAGCCAGCCTGTGCTCACCGGCCTCACCTCGTCCTCGTCCGGCACACACTCGCTTTTCTGTTCATTTTCTCCTCTTCCTCTTCCTCACACCTGCCTCCAAACAGAGGCAGCGTTGGGCTGTGACACAGAATGGGCATCGTCATGTCATTGGACGACCTCTGCCCCCTCCTGGAGGGCTCCCTAACCCCTGCTCCCTGGGCAGGTCCCTGCCTAGTTCTCTCTCTGTTAAAGCATCCCTTATAGTCCTGGTCACAGGACACAGGGACTCTTCTCTGCTTGGTCACTTCCCCAGTTTCCTCAACAGCAACTGTTAAAGACTGGAGCATCTCCAAAACGATATCACAAAACCCCTGAGCAGGTGAATACTGACATTTATTTACAAGGCAGTCTTAGGACACGATTATCCACACCGCACCACCATGACTCCTGCAGGCTGCCTGCAGCCCCTCCTGGATGCCTGAGAATTCGTTAGCAACTTAACCAGGAGGCTGAGAGGCAGGGTCCCGAGCCACAGATGTGGACGACCCTGCCAACCGACAAGAGTTCACTCAGAAAGGAGGGAAAGGCTGCACTGTGGTGAAATCCAGGAGCAAAGGAAAAAGACCCTGTTGACCAAAATTCTGTTCAGTCCCATCTGACTAGTGCCCACGCATCCCATGAAATGGTCCTGTCTGCAGATCGCAGGATCTTATCATGAAAACAGAAGGGAATCCTGCCCCACGTGAAGTCCACATTCTAGTCGGGAGAGGTGGGCAGTCAAGCAAGTGTGACACGTACTGTTGAAGATGCTGATAAAGGCTGTGCAGAAAATACAGCAGGAAGAGGGAGTTCTAGGCTGTTCTAGGCTATTCTGGAACATTCTGGATCCTGGGATATAGTAAGTGCTCCATCAATCTTTGCTGAATAAACAGGTGATGGAATCAATGACCAGCTGTTTCCTCCCTGGGTTCAAGTAGCCAGACTGACAGGGGACAGTACTTGATGTGAAGGACATAGAGGCACAGGGGCAGGCGTGGTCGGGGGCTGGGAGGGAGGGGTCTTCTCAGCACTCTGTAGGACTGATGTCTGTCAATACGTGTGACCCCATTACGTGGGGTAATGGGGAACATCGTGGATCATTACACACGTCAGAACGGTGGAGGGCTGCTGGGGTCAGCTCCGGAAGGGTGATTAGCAGCCCTCACTTGTCCTGAGACGGTCTGCATAAAGAGACCAGTCCATTAGGGAGCTTCAAATTAATAAACATCATTTCATACATTAGCCAGGAGGTCCATTCTAAAGAGAAATAATTAAACTTGCAAATTCAGATATTAGCAGTTTGACCTGCTCTCTAAACAATTACTTATGTGATCAGTTGTTCTATTTTTGGTTATTGAAGTATCTAATTCTTGTAAGAGATAAGAAATTAGCCACATTCAAACAGCACTGAAGAAGAAAACGGTGTTGACAACCAGTCTAAACAAAGCCCGCGGAGGACGGGGCAACCTGCAGGGAGGTTCTGTCATGTCTTGTTTCTAGTTTCCAAATGAGCTCAACTCAGTACTTAAGTAATTAAAGTAATCTTAGAAAATAAAATAAAAATAATACTGGATCCAGTGGCCTCTGGGAATGTAAGAGGCGACAGCATCCACTCAAGGCCTAGAAAGCTGCAGAGAACGATGGTGTCCTGTGACGCGCTGGGTGGTGTTAAGGGGCAGAGAAACCTTTTTATAAAATGGAAATAGAAGGAGAGCTATAAAATAGAGGGACTTGTGGTTAGCATGTCTCCAAAGAGAAGAGGGCAGGGAGGCCAGAGGATGCCAGCAGAGGAAGCGCCAGACGTGTGAAGAGCCAGCAACATGGGAGGAGGACTTTGGGGACGTGAATCGCAGAGCCTGTGCAGGACTCGCCCCTCGCGCAGAGGGTTGTACCTGTCACTGTATCTGCAGGTCACTGACAACAGTTCTCGGAGGACTTGCGTGGGTCTTCAGGGTCAAATTCTCACCTCCTGAGAATTTCCTGCTTCAAGCTGGTTCTTTAACTCAATTCCTGACCCGAATCACAGGACCATCCCTCAAGGCCTCACGGGTCCTCAGAGCTGGTGAGCAGTCGAGGCTCCTGATTTCAGCCCCAAACTCCCTGCAGTTCAACCTCCCACTGGAGCCCTTGGTCACCTGCTCTCTCTGACCAGATGACCAGGAGCACCCTCCGCCCCTACCAGGGACCCCTCTGTGGACGCACGACTCACTGTGTCACAGACGAACACAGGAAACCGCAAGACAACAGGTTGTTCCTCTCACCTTGGACGTTGGAGCTGACATCAACACCGCCCCCCACCAACCGTGAGTGCCAGCAGCCCTGGAACCAGAGGAGACCGTCCCAGACCGTCCCAGAGGGGGCTTCCCACGGCAGACACCTGTGTGAGTGACATGAAGCGAGAACACATCTGTCTTCCTAATTGGAGAAACACATTTCAATCTGGGCAAAAACTTTGCCCAGAAAAGTCTACAAGACAGTTGCTACCAACCAGGGTGCTGCAGTCCAGGCACTCGGCACCTGGACAGACAAGGGATGTTTGCTGAAGGAGTGAGTGGCTGGTGGGCCTCGACCACACTGGCCAGAAGGAGGATCAGGAAGATGTCCTGGAAGCAACTCCGGCTTTCCCGTCAGGTCTCGGAGCCTGGAAAGGCCTTGGACAGCGTCGCGCGGAGCTCAGCTTCCCACCTCCCAGGCCATCCGCCACCCGTCCCCAGGTTGGCCTCTCCCCGCGTGATGGAGAAGGTGGAGCACAGCGTGTCTGGCCACAGGGACGTCGGGTCTGACACCACGCACTGTCCAGCAGGACCACTGTCCTCAGTGTGAGGGGCGGAGCCCAAAGCAGCCCTTGCACCCTGAGGTTCGTGGGGGACCCGAAAGGAATCTAGAGAGATGTCTACACTGGCGTGTGCACCACTCCCTATGGAGCATCAGAGGAGAGCGCAGGGCTTCCCAAAGGCCCTGAGCACCCTGGTAAAGTGTGAGCACACACCTTTAGATGCAGATTTTCTGCTGTTCAAATGCACTTTCTGGCAGAGCCCCGTCCCGTCAGTCACATGTCAACCATCCGTGTCTTTGCCTGCTGTTCACGTAGAATGATCTGGTGTGAGCTGGTTTGTTTTAGGCTCCCACCCCTGCTTCCCAAAATAATCCAGGTGTAGCTGGGATGTCTGCGTGGTCCTCAAGGCTGCTCGCAGCACCGGGACCGTGGCCTGGGCAGAGCCCCCCAGGAGGCGGCCCACGCTGGCATGGGGAGGTCTTAGCCCATGACTTTGAGGGGAAGCTTCCCAGGAGGAGAACAATGCGCCCGAGAGATTAAGCCACGAGGAAATGGTGGCTTCCATAAGAGACTTCTTATTGCTCCAACAACTCCTTGAGAGCCATGCTTCTAATTCCCGTGCACTGGAGGTCCTATTTTATAAGCATATTTATTAGCCGTCCTCCCAGCGGCAGGAGCTACTGCAACTCTCACTTAGGGGATCCCTTCCTACGAAATTCGGGAGCTTTGAAGAGGAATGCAGGCGTTGGATACTCCTGACTTCCTCTGAGTCTGTAATGGATGAGAAAGTCTCCTCCTCTTCAACCCCCATCCCAGCCCTGCACGAAGGGTCTCCCGGGTAAGCCCAGAGACCCCAGCCTCACACCCGGGCCAGGGTGTCGGCTAGCAGAGTCCTCACCGGCTCATTTGGAAGTTTCAGCCCCTGGGAGCATAAACAATGGACGGTTATTGTGCTTTTTTCTGCTTTTCTTCTTTTAACCTCCTCTGTCCCCTCCTCCTCTTTGTCCCTCAGTGAGTCTCAGGCAGGCCCGTAACTTTCTAGTTATTTCCAATCTGTGAAACTCAGCCCAGATGGAAGTTGACCATCTCATAACCGAGTCTGAGCCCATCCAGGGAGATGGAAGGGGAAACATCTCTGTTTAATTGGCCAAAGTCGAGGTGTGTCCACTGGATATTTTAACTGGCCCCCGTGTCCCCTCAGCCACAGTTTCCAGATGTCGGGTCTCCTGGGGTTAAGTGCGGGGTGATGCTGGGGACCATGTCTGGGCCTCAGACCCATCTTGGATGAGAGTTTTCTCTCCCCCTCCTTCTTCTTCCCTCCCTCCCTTTCTCTCTCTCCCTCTCCCCCACTCTCCCCTCTCCCACCATCCCTCCCACTCACCCCTCACAATCCAGAAGGTTTATGTTTGCTGCCCTCCAGCCCCCTGGGGCCCCCTGTTCAGAATCAAGACTCCAGGCCCACAACGGTGAGGAGGATGCACCCAGACAGAGCTGCAAAGGTAGCCCCTCTGCCAGCCTGGCCTTCCCCTCCCCTAACTTGGGTCATCCCAGACTCAGCTTTCAGTGGAAGTACGCTTGGCTCTGGAGCCAGACCTGTGCGCAGTAAGGGGTGGGCGGTATTATTAGCTATCAGGTCACCTCCTGCAAGATGCCCGCCCCCCCACCGACCTCCCGGGTGCCCCTGGACAGGCCAAGTCCCTCAGCACCGTTCCTTCCTAGCATTAGAGTGTGAAATTATTGGTTAGGGGTATAACTAATTTGCATTCGATAAAGATTTGTTGAGTGAATACTGCTCGGGCTGCCATGACAAAGGACCACAGACACAGGTTTAAACAGCAGACATTTATTTCTCATAGTTCTGGAGGCTGGGAGTCTGAGATCCAGGTGTGGACAGGGCTGGTTCCTCTGAGGCCTCTCCCCTGGGTGTGGACACCACCTTCTCCCCGTGTCCTCACGTGGTGGTCCCTCCATGAGTGTATGGGTCCTCACCTCTTCTTTGAAGTCACATGAGATTACAATCTACCCTGAAGACATCATTTAATCTTAATCACCTCTTTAAAGACCCCATCTCCAAATGCAGTCACATTCTGAGGTCCTGGGGCTCAGGACTTAACGTGAATTTTGGGGGAGGACACAGTTCAGCCCATACAAAGAATGAGGAACAGACACAGGCTGGCTGCCTGTTTCAAGACCAAAAGCATGAGTTTTATGCACCTGGAAGTTTCCAGAAGAGCCTCACTCCTTGTGAGAAGCAGACCCTCTTGTGTTACAGAACTCGGTGCAGACCCAGAGTCTTTCTTCGCCTGAATCCCCTTGTTCATAGATGGCAGCTTGAAAATGGCCCCTTAAAATACACATTCCTGAAAATCTGCGAGAAAATATCTTTGCCTTTCCTCCAAAACATTATTCCTTTCTCCTGCCTGCATGGAGGTTAATTATTTTCTTACTTCCCGAGGTCACCCACCTGTTCAGGCTGATTTGCGTTTGTGTTTGGATAGAAGCGGCATCCGTTCAAGACATACCTGTGTTGGGGGAGAAGATACAGTCAGGGAGGAAAGTGGGTCAAGCCTGAGGGGGGCCATCTGTCAGAGTGCGTTTTGGCAAAAGGAAAACATAAGAAGGGAACGTGTAAAGGAGGCTGTGGTTTGTAGCCCAAAGGTACTGACCGCGCTCGGCGGCTTCCAACTGTCACCTTCTTTCTGTTTCGCAGCTGAGCTGGGCTGGACGGGGCAGCGCCTGGCCCACAGACGCAGAGGACACAAGCACAAAAGCTCACTCCAAACGGTTGAAATAGGGCAGAACCCAAGTGCGTGATTGATCTAATTTTTAAAAAATAACCTATGAACTCTTTAGTGCTTTGCAGTAGAAGATCAAATCCTTAGGTATTTTAGCAATTACGGTTTTTATTAAAATTTCCAGCAAACATGTTATTTCCCATGGACGGATTTTCCAGGTAACTGACGTGGGCTCGTGCCACAAGACATTTTTTAAATTTTCATCTTACTTGGTAAAAACTGTTTCATAAATTGTTGATAAACACAACAGTCTGTGTGTTTATCGAAACACGGCTTTCACAAAAGCAGGCTCCAAAACGTCGACATTTTCTGGCTCCTCGTGGGTAAACTGAGTCTCCGCAGCTGCGGGGTGTATGGTGGGGCCTGATGCTTGCAACCTTCCGTGGCCCCCATCCCGCTCACATGGGTTCTTGCTCCCTCTGTTTCCATACGTACGGCTGTCTGGACGTGAGTCCAAAGACCACTCCAAAGAGCCTTATCTTTGAGAGTCTTCTTAAAGCCTTTTAAATACATTTCAGCTTCCAAATCTATAAAGTAAGCAAAAAAGAAAAAGACAAACCCAGGTCCCAATGAGGGGACCTGACTGCACCTACAGTTTACCTTTAGTCCCGGCCGTTCAAGGGTGTGTGTTGATATCTCTCTATGGTTTTAGTTTGCATTTCCTTAACATGTACCACTGTTGAGTGCTTGGAGATGTGTTTACTGACTATGTGAATATTTTCCTTTGTCAAGTTTCTGTTCAAGTATTTTGCCTATATTTTTAATTTGAATTTTTTGTCCTCTCTTATCACGTTATAAGAGTTCTTCTTTTATTCTGGATAAAAATCAGTTGTCCTGATTGTAAATATATTATCCCAATCTGTGGCTTGCTTTTAGTTTGCCTAACAGTGTATTTCATTGAGCTGAAATTTTTAATTTTGATGAAAATTATATATTTTTTTATGATTGGTGCTTTCTATGTCTAAGAAATCTGCCAACGCGGAAACCATGAAAGTAATCTCCTATATTTTCTTCTAGGAGTTTCATAGTATTAGATTTTATGATCCATTTAGTGAACATTTTCATTATGATACAAGATAGAGCTCAGAATTCACTTTTTTCCAAGATGGTGTACAGGTTTTCAGCACTGTTTGTTAAAAAGACTTTCTCTCACCTCAGTGTATGACTTTGAGATCTTTGTTGAAAATCGGTTGATCACACAGGTGTGATTCCATTTCTGAACCCTCCATGTTGTTCCATTTTTCTATCTTTATGTCATTACCAAATTGTGTTTGTTCTTCATTATCAATATTGTCGACCAATGGGATCTCATCCGTTTCCAGGAAACGGCTTCTGCCCCTGAAAATGCTTCCCCATGTGCTCCAGAAATATATGAAATCACATCAACTTGGGCCAGAGCCACTTATTTTGCAGTGAGCAATGAGGCTTATAACACAAATGCCCCGGATCATTCCAAGTAACTCATTAAAAACACCGTTAATATGATGGATGGTGACCAGAACTTCCCTAGAAACAACCCCTGATTGGAGGCCACCCCAGGTGCTCTCCTCACAGGGGCCAGTCCAGGTCAGTGCATTTCACTCAGGCCAACATCCAGCTGGGCCCGAGCTGAGAGCCACAGACACAGCTGTGTGGCAGGGAGCACCCAGTCCTTCCAGCCACTTTCCCTGGAGGAAGACCCTCTCCTTCTTCTGACTCTCCAGTGAGAGGGTGGGAGTCCTGTTAACCAGCTGCTTTCAGCGGACCCAAACCAGAGCTGCGAGAAAGAAAAGCAGGGCCTCTATTTTCCATCAGTAAGTAACTGGCATGAAACCAGGTTTTCAAAGGTGACCGTGAGAAACACAAAGACCAGAACCAGTTGGCTACTGGGGCTCTGCTCGCCTGGAGCCAGTAGAAGTAGATACCAAACTGACAGGCACATGTCAAGGAAACAACTACCGAAAAAGTCATCGACAGCAAATATTATTTTTTAGAATTTTTCTAAATAGAAAATGTAATTCCTCACCCTTTTTCCTAATGACCTTGTAAAGGCTCGGTCTGGGGGAATTCCCTGGCGGTCCAGTGGTTAGGACTCTGCACTCTCGCTGCCAAGGGTGCAGGTTTGATCCCTGGTCGGGGAACAAAGATCCCGCAAGCCGTGCGCTACGGCCAAAAATTTATAAATAAATAAATAAAGACTCGGTCTGGTTCTTTCTTAAGAACAATTGTTTCTCAGTCAGAGGGTATGTGCCTTCAGGGTTAAACATTTCTCTTTCATGAAGTATCGTGGCAGGAGATGGTAGTTGGAGTTTCAGGTGGGCTGACTCAGCAGCTTTGGTGCTTCCTGCCTGGTTTGTCTGCTGGGTTTAAGCCGGCCCGTGAAATCCAAAATCCACCGAGGAGTGGATGGGGCAAGAAGGGATAGGGTTCACAGAAAAATCACAGGATGTCCAGTCAAATTTGAATTCTTTTTTATTTTTATTTTTACTTTTTTTTGCGGTACGCGGGGCCTCTCACCGTTGTGTCCTCTCCCGTTGCGGAGCACAGGCTCCGGACGCGCAGGCTCAGCGGCCATGGCTCACGGGCCCAGCCGCTCCGCGGCATGTGGGATCCTCCCGGACCGGGGCACGAACCCGTGTCCCCTGCATCGGCAGGCGGACTCTCAACTACTGCGCCACCAGGGAAGCCCTCTTTTTTTATTTTTTAAATTGTAGTAAAACACGCATAACATAAAACGTGCCGTATTCACCTTTGTAAGCATGTAGTTCAGTGACATTCAGTCCGTTTGTATTGTGCAACCATCGCCACATCTGTGTCCAGAACTTTCTTATTTCCTCAAACTGAAACTCTGTCTTCACTAAACAGCTCTCCCCCTCTCCATCCCACAGCCCCTGGGAACCACCATCCTCCTTTCTGTGTCTATAATTTCTACTTCTCTAGGGACCTCATCTACGTGGATCATACAGCGTTTGTCTTTTTGTGCCTGACTTACTGAGTTTAGTATAATGTCTTCAAGGTTCATCCGTGTGGTAGCCTGTGTCAGAATGCCCTTCTGGGAATTTTTAAGGAAAATTAATATTCCCTTGTGTGTACAGACCACATTCTTTATCCATGCACCCGTCCTTCCATCCGTGGACACTTGGGTTGCTTCCACATTTGGCTATTGAGGACCATGCTACTGTGAATGTGGGTGTACAAACAACTCTTTGAGTCCCTACTTTCACTTCTTTTTGGGTCTGTACCCAGAGCAGAGTTGCGGGTTTCACAGTGGTTGAACCATTTTACATTCCCACCGACAGGGCACAAGGGTTCCAATTTCCCCACATTCTCACCAACACTTGTTACTTTCTAGGGTTTTTTTTGATAGCAGCCATCCTAATGTGTGTGAGATGGTGTCTCACTATAGTTTTGATTTGCATTCCCCTAATGATTAATGACGTTGACTATCTTTTCATGTGCGAATGGCCATTTGTATATCTTCTTTGTAGAAATGCTTATTCAAGTCCTTTGCCTCAAATTTGAATTTCAGATAAACAATGAATAATTTTTTTAGTGTATGTATGTCCCATGTGATATTAGAGATGTGTATACACAAAAAGGTATCTGTTGTGTATTCAAAACTCAATCTTAACCAGGTGTCTTGAATTTTTATTTGACAAATCTGGCCACCCTAGAAATCGAGAACTCTGATGGATGGAAAACAATATTTAAGTATTTCACAGTTTGGCTAAGGTGAGCTCTGAATTGTTTTAGTGTGTTTTTGTGGGTGTCTGGCTGGTAGCCCTGCTTTATTAGAAGATTGTAATTTCATTTTGAGATGCTCGAGACTAAATCATTTGAGCTTCACACTCTTTCTGGGACATTATTGGGCTCCCTTAATGAAATTATAACTCAAGCAAGAGATTTCATTCTCGTGTAGTAAATTAGCTCGGCCGTGAGGGTTTGGGGACCTGGGCCTTCCCTGGGCTTATTCTTCGTGTTCGGCAGAGTGGAGAGGTAGCAGGCCTTCTGTATTTGAGTTATTTATTGTTCTCCGAGTGAACATTGTATTGTTGCTCGTCCCTAACGGAAACAACAGCTGTTAACAGGCTCCTGAATGAATTTCAATGTGAACTCCCCTGGCCTCTGGAAAGCTCAGCTAAAGAGAAACAGGCTCAGAATTGAAAGAAAAAGAATAAGTTTCAGGCCTGAGTCTGGACACCTGGAGGCTGACTGCATAATAAGCGGCCAGTTGACGTTTCCAGGAGAGATCACACTTAGATGAGCCCCAAACCGGAGCTCCTTTCCTACGACAGAAGCAGACAAAGGCAGCATGATACATGGAGCATGTTAAAGTGTCCCTGAGGAGGGACCCTGGACAACCCGGCCAAAGGCAGGGCAAGGGCAACCCCATGGCGACCCTGTGACACACTGGATGAGCAACAGGGATTCTGCCTTCTGCGGTTTTCTAAACATAGTCAAGGTTCACATGGAAAGTCACGAAGCTGCAGCCTCGAGGGGACAGAGCCGTGAGGGGCAGGGTCTGAGCACGGCGGCTCTGGGGGTGTCGGGGCTGAGTTAGTTCTCCTGTGGACTCACTTCTGGTTGGGGTTAAGGTTAGGGTTAGGGGTTAGGGATTAGGGTTGGGTTAGGGGTTTGGGTTAGGGGTTAGGGTTAGGGTTAGGGGTTAGGGTTAGGGTTAGTGGTTAGGGGTTAGGGTTAGGGTTGGGTTAGGGTTAGGGGTTAGGGGTTAGGGGTTAGGGTTAGGGTTAGGGGTTAGGGGTTAGGGTTAGGGTTAGGGCTCTGATATAAGGAGCTTTCCTCTTATCCCTTCAGTAGTCATTCTTTCATTTCTCCCAGTTGGGCTTCAACCCACCTGTCCTTCGTCTCTGTTCAGAGGGAAATAGCTAAGCACGTTGGTCCCATGCGCCACCCCCTCTCGGGTCCAAGTTCCCCTCTGCACTGTGCTCAGGAGGTCTGCAGCCGGGACCACCCCCGGGGCTGCAGGCAGGGGGTCCCTGGGCTCCTCTCCCACTTCAGTTACCGCCCCCACTTCAGGGGAACCTCTAGGGCCCCTCTCCATTCCCTCCTCCTGTTCAGTCTACTTTTGCTCAAACAAACAGTAACTATATTTTACAGGTTCCATAAGTCCTTTTTTTTTCATGCCCTCAAGCCCACAAACAGGTTCTCCACCACTGGGGAGAAATAGTCTTGGCTCTGTTTGCAGGACTCTCATTTCATTGAGGCATTTCTTCACTGGCCTTAGCTCCTCTCTGTGAAATGCCCTTTGTCTGCAAGCCCTGCCCACCCAGCTCCCTGCAGGCTTAGGCTAGGGGGCTGCCCTGCAGATGGTGACTTCGTTTTGAGCGACATGGAGATGCCAAAAATAAGAAAAGAAGAAAGATGGAAATCATAAAGTTTAAAATTGAATGGAGAGGGGAATTTGATAAAATGCTGTCAGAAATTCAATAAAAGACTGAACCAGAATGAAGTGGCTAAAACCAAAAATGACCTTTCAACCTCCCACGTCCAAACCCTCAGTAATAAGAACATATGAAAGCCCTGAGTTTTTCTGAAACTCGATGTCAAAAGTGCATTTCCCGTCCTTCTTTTCTTTCCAGACAAAGTGAGCACGCTGTCCGCCTTCATCGCTTCCTTCAAGCACGTGAGCCCCGGGGCCGCACACACGGAGGATGAGGACAACCTCAGTAAGCAGACCCCCTTCCCCGAGAGCCAGGGTCCCAGCCCCAAGTGCAGAGGGGGGACCCCAAAGGCTGAGACCCTTGGGGTGGTGGGAGGCACCACCTGGGCTTCCCAGAGCAGGAGGACCTGCTCCCATCCCCGTGGGATCCCTTCCCCGCCTGGAATCCCGTTCCCCCCTCCCCAGGATCCCATCCCTGCCTAGGATCCCATCCCCCCTGGTATCCAATCCACCTTGGAATCCCATTCCCCACTGAATCCCATTCCCCCCTGGAATCCCATTCCCCCACCCCAGGATCCCATCCCGCCCTGGAATCCCATCCCCTCCTGGGATCCCATTCCCCCTGGAATCCTGTACCTACCTGGGATCCTTTCCCCACCTGGAATCCCAATCCCCCCGTGGAATCTCATCCCCCGCCATGGAATCCCATCCCCCCCGGATCCCATCCTCCCTGGAATCCTGTTCCCCACCCCCAGGATCCCATCCCCACCTGGATGGTAGGAAATATTAGCAGTGACTGTATGATTGAGAACTCCAGGTTCTGGAGTTCTCAAGAAAAAAATCTAGTTCTCTGGGACCATCCCTTCTCTCTTTCCTTTATTTTTTCCCCTCCAAACCAAAAAGGGGAAAAAAAGAAAAGAAAAATGAACACAGCCTGTTTGAACAGTTTGTACAATTTAACAAGGAAAGAGCTGGACGGGTGCCTGCAGTCGAAACAATGTTTTGGCTCATGAAACCGGAGAGACAACAAAGCCGAGTGGGGTGGGGACTGAAAAACCGGCTGGGGATGGATCTGCTGGGAGTGTGGAGGAGACCCCAGAGCAGACAGAGCATGTGTGCCGATGAGGGAAAGTCCAGGCGTGTCTGTCGGGTGGTGCACCCCCTCTTGCTTGTAGAAGGAAAACATGGGGGATGAAACAGTCCAAATGACAGGAACACCTCTTGCATTTCAGAATTACCTGACAGGTGGTTACCTTTGCAGCTGGAGTCAGGCCTGTGCTTGTGGGGAGCGAGAGACTAGCTGCCGGTCACTGGTTTTTGGTGGGGCCAGGAAGCCACAGCAGGAGGGACTGGCCCTGGAACGTTGTCGACTCAGCCTCAAATTTTAAGAAACACGACAAGCTCTCATGAATATCCCCTTCCCACAAAACACAGTCACCAACAAGATGGGAAGCTGAGGCTGTTACCCTGACTGTTCCACAAAAGCAGAGTCACAGAACTGAGCAACCTCAGTGACCCTGTGGTTTGAGCCCTTGTTTCCTAGATGGAGGCGAGTGTGGAGGGTGTGGACAGGGTGCCAGTGGGTCAGAGCATGGCCTCCCCACTGCCCACAGGCCCGACCTCGCAGGTCCCATGAAGCTCCAACGGCTGGTTCTGTTCTCTCCTGACCAAAATTGGAAAGTTTCTAGGACTTCATTAACTTAGTTAACTTACTGGTAATTACTTCAGTAATGTGGAACACACATGCACACCTTGTCTTACCACCCTTCTATTTACTGCGCTTCACGGATACTATGCTTCTTACAAATTGAAGGTCTGGGGCCACCCCACATCAAGCAAGTCTATCGGCACATAGTTTTGTCAGAAGTAATACCACTGCACACTTTAATAGACCGCAGTCGAGTGTAAACATAACGTTTATGCGCTGGGAAACCGGAAATCCATGTCGTTCGCTTTATTGCCGTGGCCTGGAACTGAACCCACCATATCTCTGAGGTGTGCCACATGTACACACACACACACACACACATTTACTTACACATATAAAAATACACACGTGCCCCCAAGCTGACCTGGACGTGTGGACAAAGCTATTTGATAAGCACATGGAATAGATGCCTTGAGGAAGAAAATCTTACTCTGTTTCATCCCCTTTCCTGCTCGAGCTGCTGGGACCCTGGCTGAGTCTAGTCTCCCCGCGGGAGCCCTCTCTCCCCATCCAACGGCAGGGGAGCCTGACGGCTGCAACACCAAGCTCCAGCTTCACAGCCTTGGGCAGTGAATCCATCCCTCAGGGCATCAGTGCCCGTGTGAGGGGCGGGGAGGGTGGCCTGGTGATAGAGTTGAGGATGCAATCAAGTAGGAGGAGGATGCACGAGGATGTTTTAGGCAAAGACCTGGAGAAACAGGAAACGTGGATCAGCTTGGCTGACGCTAGTAATTAAGGCACTTCCCCTACCTCAGCTCACAGCTGAGAGGTGGAAACTTAGCGATGAGAATGATTTTTAATTGTTTATTACGTGTTAAAGTGCCTTTGAAATGCTTGGAAAACCTTATTTTCTATCAGGGGATTAGTCATCCCCCTTTGTAATACGTGCTGTTATTGAAGACCCTGTTTTCGTACATTATCCAAAGATAAACCTCCAAACTAATGCACGTGTCGTAAAACCTCTCATGAGCGTTGCCAGTGCAGTGCTATTAACGTGCATCCAGATGCCGTGGACGGCGGGGAAGGGGTGTGTGTGCGGTGTGTGCGTGTGTGGTGTGTATACACATCAGGGAGGAAGGGAGGTGACAGAAGCCAGGGTGATTCCTCCTGGAAGTCTCCTGTTTTGTCTTCAGACCCTGAGGGTGGGCGCCTGTGTTTGGTTGAAGTGAAGGCCCTGCCCCTCCCCATGAGGCCTCACCTCTCAGGACCACCGGGTTCAACCCCTGCAGCCTCACGTCCTCGGTCCGCATTCACCTCTGCGTGGCGCTGGAGCCTGAGCCCCAGTGTGAAGGGTGGAGCTAGGTCGGGGTCGGGCCGTCAGAGGCTCAGCCTGCAAGAGGATGGTGCCTGCGAGTCCACGCGCGGACCAGCCATCCTCAGGGTGGGTTTCGGCTGAGTCTACGGGAAGATGCAGGTTTTTCATTCTTCTTGTCCAGGAGGGCAACTCTGAATGCGATCTTCCTTGAATGCGGAAAAGGAGCCAGTCACTGCCCCAGCCCATAGCCCATCCCCTCCGTGCCCACCACTGACTCAAGGGCGTGATTGACTGGGTCACATGAGGAGGGGCCGAGAAGCCCACTCCCTGTCAGGCCCACAGAACAGCACTGGGGTCTGGAGGGAGGGAGGGAGACCCGCCTGCCCCACTGGCCTGGTCCTTCCAGGACGCGTGGGACCCACCTGGGAGAGAGGCGTCTCCTGTCTGCTGCCGAGCTGACCCAGGAGCTGTCAGGGTCAGGCCTGCGCCCGACCACAATGCCAGGACCAGGAGTCCCGAAGCCCGCATGGCCGCAGCTGCCACAGCCATCCCCTGAGCACCACCTCGGACCCTCCTTCCTGAGCCAATTGAGACTCCAGGCCCTGGGCTCGATCCCGCCGGCCAGGCCCATCCGATCTAGACGTGGCGGATCCGATGGCCGGTTCTCTGTATCTCCTACCTACAGACGTGGTGCCGGGAAGTCTGGCAGCGTGATGACCAGACAGATGCTGGCCCTGAGGGGGCGTCGAGGAAGGAGATGCAGCTGGTGACACACAGGCACCTGCACTCACCCGGGGCCTGGCCACCTGGAGGCGACAGCCGAAGACTGGCCCCCGCGTGGCCCGTCCATGTCCAAGCAATGGCAGTGGGAAGCCCACCTTGACTTGGAAGAATGTCTCTCACCTGGAAAGTGAAAGCCCAGCCACTGCCAGGCCAATATAAAAGCCTGCTTTTTCCCCACAAAATGCGGTTCTTGTACGCGTTGGACCTTTGACTGTAGCACTGCCTGTGCTGACGCTTTCTGTCGAGCAGGGTGGGTGCTCCCGGGGATCAGGAGAGGGTCGGTGTGACAAAAGCAGAGGGAAATAATTCTGTTTCACATTTTCCTCCCGTGTCTCTGACTCAGACACTCCCCTCTGTGCCTGGCGGTCTTCGCTTTGCCAGCGATGGTTCTGTGACTGCCGCGGGTGGTGTTTAGCTCATGTTGTTTGAGGTTATTTGCCTCTTTTTTTCCTGATTTCCGCAACAGAAGGACACGTGTGACTGTCTGGAAATCTGAGGCTGCCCACACGGACCTTCGACACGTGTGGTCATGGATGTCTTGTCGGGTTCGGCGAGGGCAGGAGAGTTCCCAGGGTCAAGGCCGCAACCACCCGCGGGAACACAGGACACGTGGCCTCTGAGGCTGCCTTGAGGGAAGGCACTTGGCATCCAAGTCACACGTTTTCTGGGAGGACTGTGGTGTGAGCCCCAGGTGGGGCACAGTGCGCCCCAGACCCCTCACACCCCCTGCTCCCCTCCTGCAGGGCTGAGGGCCCCGCCCTGTGCTTGTACAAAGAGACAGATGGACAGAGACAGACAGAAATAGAAGGGTCAGGGTGGGGGGAGGGGGCCAGGTGAGCCATTAAGGGGACTTCAGTCCACTGCTGACTTAATATGTGCTTCCCCCAGGCCGGCCCTTCACACACGGTGGGGGGTAGGTTTCCTGCAGAGCTACTCCCGGCTCTGACATGTATGAGCCTCTGAGCTACGACTGGCGAAAATAACAGTTATTTGGGGACTGAATTCCAGAGTGGGATTAAAGGACCCACTAATTCTTATACCCTCGTATGAACTGTCCCCTGGAACTGCCTCCAGTGTACAACACACACATTCTCAGAATCAGATTGCTTTTATCACACAGTAAACATTTTCTGACCAACTCCTGCACCCAGAGCCCTGGGAGCACCCCAGCAGCTGGGCCGCCACTCTTCCCTAGGACTTAAAAAGGCAATGGCAGCTGTTCCCTCTTCAGTGGTCACGATCAGTCACCGTAACGCAAAGCACTCGATCTGGAGCCTGCAACGTTCACAGATTGCGCTGAAAGTTTCTGTTCATTGTCTCCACTGATCCTGGAAAAGTCCCACGTGGCCTGTTGTTCGCGCACCGCTCAGCCGCCAGCACCCGGAGTCCTGCCCACACTTTTCCCTCCCGCCTCTAGGGATGGACCACCTGGTGCAAACGCCTTCTGGAGTCGGCGGGGCCTCCGCAGCTGACAGGACAAAACCCACCCCTGGAGAGCTGGGGAAAAGCGTCCCCTGCAAGAACGGGCTCCCGACGATGTGGGATCAGCGTGACCTTTGCCCACATGTGCATGAGAAGGGCCATCTGTCGTGCTGGCCGCTGTGTGAGGCTAGGCGTCCAGTTCCCTTTTGCATGTCCTGTGCAGACACCAGATCGGCCCAGGGTGCCCCCGGCGTACCCAGATAAAGGGTTAAGGTCGGCAACCTGCCCCAGGGGGACCCAGGGAGCAGCCAGGCCAGGAGGGCAGGCGGAGACTAGGCCCTGCCCTGTCCCCACCTCAGGGTGAGCCCGGCATTCGGCCACGGGCTGAGGAGCAGAGCCCTGGGCTGGGGAGATGCATGGGTCCTGCAATGCCCAGACCTGAGCAAGCAGGTGGGGGGCAGCTTCCCCAGTCTTCCAGGAGCAAAACTTCTCAGCCTCTAGACTGTCCACCTCTGGGTTATTCTCTCTGACGCCGGGTGTGTGAAACCTATCGACTCAATGGAGGAGAAAATGAGAATCATTTCCTGGGTCGGGGAGGGGGCTGCCGAAGAAGGAAACGTGAACTTGTGGGATCAGAGCTACAGTTCTGTAAGAGGATCGCATGGACCTGGCAGGGACCTGGCGAAGGGGCGTGGGCTCCAGCAGGGCCAGGCTGGCAAACCTCAACAGCACCAGACCAGCAAGGCAGGGTCCCCCCGTCGCCACCCCTCCTCGGCCCGAGACTGCCTCATGAGAGCCTGTGTATCTCCACCCCTTCTTTCTGGGGGTCCTGGAAGCCCAACTCATGAAATAAGCAGGGAAGTTGGGCCTTGACAAGATGCAGCTTAGAAGTGTCTGCCTCCCTTTTTCCCGCTCTTTTCAAAAGTGCAGTTGACTCTCCTCAGTGTCAGGGGTTTTGCTAAGTCCTTTACGGGTGTCCTCTAGCTCAACCTCATAATAAGCCCTAAGGCACGTGCTACCAAAACCCACATTTACCCTCTTCAGAAAATGGAGTTCAGGCAGGTGGAGGGACTGCCCAAGGTCATACACACCAAGGTCAGGGGAGACTGTGACCTCTCACCTGCTTAACCCCAGAGCCGTGGAGTGACCACCGCCCACCCTGCAGCTTCCCTGACCTCATGCAAACTCAGGAGGCCAGTTAAACGGAGCATCTGGGCCATGTTGAGGGAGCAGAACCCCTAATCTGCTCGTTTGCAAAAACCAGCATGTGATATCACCCCCAGAGAGCATATCAGGATGGAGCCCAGAAGTCTGCACCCCTATCAACTTTCATTAATTACTGATCATCGAGGAAGGGGTCTTCACCCGCGCTCGGATCTCCGTGGCTCACTTTAAGGATGACAGTCCTAGGATGTCGAAGAGAAGAGTGCAGAAGCAGTTTCAGTGCAAATGGAGGGAAACCTGGGTCTGCCGGGCTGTTCCTCCAAGATAAATCTTCTCCTCAGAAGGCTCAGAGGGCATCTGACACGCCAGCCACTTTAATCACACTCACAGCCACACTCAATCCCCACGTCGTGGGAAATCAGTAAGAAATTAGAGAGCTCCCAGTGAGTTTCTGGGCAATCTGCTGTGGGCTTCTTGGATTGGGTTATTTTTTTTTCCATCTTTACCTTCGGTTTGGGAAACTGCATGGTTATTCCCATCTACCACTCCTTGGCCCGAAATACCCCAAATGGCAGAACTCCTTGCTGTGTGCGCACCCAATATGCACAATGACCAAGAAAAGAGGCTGAGACTCAGTGTTGATACTTGGAAGGTAATTATTTCTACTGAAATAGACTGTAAACAAATGTTGCCCACCTCTAACTTATAAAACGCTCAGGTTCACCCCTTTGAACAAAACGACGTCTGCAAACCAACTGTTGTACAGAAGCAAACTGCTGGAGGAATCCTGATAGCCCACCTCGCAACTCAGAGCAGCTGAGATTGCAGCAAACAGAGCTCTGAAGTCGGAGCCTGACGCTTTCCGTGGGGCACACCTGCTGGGGACGACGTGGTCGAGGAGGGCTGGCCCCGAGCTGGAGCCAGGACGCCTCTCAAGGGCACCGGTCTTCAGCCTGCGCTGCGTGCCTGTGAGATGGTCCTTCTCTCGTGGTGACCATCCAGCAGCCGCACCGTCGGGACCATGTCACTGACCCAGCGCATCTTCCCGCTGCCGGCTCTCGGGCTGGGGTGAGGGAGACACGCTCAAAGTCTGCCTATGCGCTGTGAGCTGGCGGTAAAACCCCCTCAGGTTTCCACTTGCTGAATGAGTTCCTACGGAGAAATCTGCGGGCATCAAGGTCCTGCGTGGCCCCAAGCCTGGCCGCTTCCTCCCGCGTCCATCTACGCTGTCAGCAGAGTTCCCCTCGGCATCCTCCTCTCCCCAGCTCCCAGTCTGTAAAATGGACAAGAAAGTGACGAGTTGCCGTAAAATCACCTTCCCAGCCACAGCAGACGTGCCTGGATGCAGTCACACCTCCCCCGATTAACCGACTGTGTGTCCCTGGGCAGCTGTTTCACTGCATGGGGCCTCAGTTTCCTCTCCTAGAAAACAGGGCCATAACCCACCCCGGAGTGCCTTTTAGGAGTGAGGGGCCAGAGTGAAGGTGTGAGTGAGATCAGGGAAGGGTAACCCACCGCCCAGCACTGTCATCCTCAGAGCCTCTCGGGAAACCCAAGGGTCGGGCGTTCCAGAAGCACGTCAGCCAGGGCAGCGGGACGCACGTCTGTGGCCACATGGGGACCCACGGCTGAGGTTCCCTAAATGGAACAGCTGTGTCGGAGGAGGGTGGTCCAAGAGAGCCAGACCAGAAAACTAAATTGTCATTACCCACCTTCCTCACATACAGTTAGCAAATGATGATTTTGCTAAATTTGCTTCATACCTTTTTCTGCAAAAGACAGAAAACCTCACAGATACAAACGAAGCCACCCTCTGAGCCTGTGTTCCTCCCTGTGTCCCAAGGGAGTTGGGACGTGTCTGAGCTTTACCACCTGTGTGGAGGCACGAATGCTGTGTAACCTCTGTGTTCTTATAACTTATTAACCATAGCCTCTGTGTATGATTTTGCAAGTTGCTTTTATCATCTAACATTATATTTTAGAGCTTCATCTACGTAGAGGCATCTAGATCTAGTTCACTAAGCCTAAGTGCCACCCAGCGTCCAGGGTGTGAGCACACGATTCCCTCGCATTCCACCCCGAGGGCAAGGCCTCCCTGACCTCCGTGTCGCCCAAACCCGATGGAGAGAAAGGCCACGTGTTCCCTTGATTTAGGGGTTCTGGGGGCCTGTGCAGGGACCCGGCGGCACTCGGAGAGCAGCTGAGAATGGCCCTGAGTGGGAACACACTCCCCGTCTGCATCCACCCCACTCAGTCCACTCTGGGCACCTCACGGGGCGGGGTCCCCTCCTCTGGGCCCTAACCCCCACCTGCAGGGGTGTGGTCAGTTCTGCGGGCCTGTGATCCAAGGTGCTGCCCATGTGGTCTCCCCATGGCCTCCAGAGGGTGCCAGGCCGGCTGGTGTCCGGAGGCCGAGTGTTGCAGGGGGTCACCGGCAACGACGCCCTCGGTCGGGGCACAGCCACGGGTCACGCTGTCTGTTCTCACCTCCAGGTACCAGCAGCGCCGACGTGAAGGAAAACCGCAACGTGAGCAACCTGGAGGCCAGGCTGCCACCCTCCGGGGACAGGGCCCGAGGGGGCGCACCCGGCCTGAAGAGGAAGCGGCCGCTGGAGGAGGGCAACGGCGGCCACCTGTGCCAGCTGCGGCTCCTCTGGAGGAGGCTCTCATGGTCCGTGGCACCCAAGAACGCGCTGGTGCAGCTGCACGAGCTGCGGCCTGGCCTGCAGTTCCGCACGGTGTCGCAGACTGGTCCAGTGCATGCGCCCGTCTTCGCCGTGGCCGTGGATGTGAACGGGCTCACCTTCGAGGGCACCGGGCCCACCAAGAAGAAGGCCAAGATGCGGGCGGCCGAGCTGGCCCTCCGGTCCTTCGTGCAGCTCCCCAATGCCTGCCAGGCCCACCCGGCCCCAGGTGGCACAGCCCCGGACTTCACCTCCGACCAGGCCGACTTCCCCGACTCCCTGTTCCAGCGGTTCGAGCCCACGGCCCCCAGCGAGGGCTTCCCGGGCCGCTGCCCTGCCGCCCCCGACCGCCTGTCCACGGCCTGCCGGCGGGGCCGGCTACTGGGCCGCCCGCTGGACCTGGACCTGGACCTGGGGGGCCCCGCGGCTCCAGGTGCGAGGAACCCAGTGGTGCTGCTGAACGAGCTGCGCTCGGGCCTGCGCTACGTGTGCCTCTCGGAGCCCGAGAAGAGGCGCGCCCAGAGCTTCGTCATGGCCGTGAGCGTGGACGGGAGGACGTTCGAAGGCTCGGGACGCAGCAAGAAGCTGGCCAAGGGCCAGGCGGCCCAGGCCGCCCTGCAGGCTCTCTTCGACATCCGGCTGCCCGGCCACGTCCCCAGCAGGAGTAAAAGTCACCTCCTGCCTCAGGTGAGAGCTCTCCGGTAGCTGCCAGCGGGTGGCATCCTCGGGATGCGGGGGGTGCCCAGGAGCGGGGACGGGGCAGCAGGAGGACCCCCCTGCTCTCTCCCAGACAAGCCAGGCGCTGCCTCTCCCGCTGCGGCGTCGGAGCCGTGTGCCGACTCTGGGGAGAGAGAGCCTGGAAGCGTGTGAATGGAAAAACTGTTGGTCCCGACTTAGCAGAGGGAAGGGAGAGCTGGGCAGCTGGTCACCTTGGTGATGGTGACATCGGCTGTGCAGGGGGCAGTGGGGGCAGCAGGGGTTTGGAGCGGCAGGGTTCCTGACCCCAGAGAGGACTGAGGGGCAGGAAGGCCCCTCAGTGACTATCTGCGGCTGGACCGAGGGAGCCTGCGGTGGGAACGCGAGTTCGGTGCTGGTTTGGGCTGCGTTTCTGGCTCCGGAGGCTGGAGGACGCTGCCTGAGCCGAGGGTCAGGTGGAGGGAGGAGCTCCGGGCTGGGCCTTGCTTCATGCCACCTCCAGGGCCTCGTCACACCAGAGAACACGCGTGCTTCTCACAGAGCTCACCTCCCTCACTCAGGAAGTATTTCATGCACCGTCCTTGTGTCGGGAAGTGTTCTTGTACCACTTTGCAAGCTCCTCCTTCCTATTCTTGTAACTGCTTATTTATGCAAATTATCTTTTTTCTTACCACTTTGAGAACTATTTGTGGGCATCTCTAATGTATTAGTTACAGGAAGTTATTCTCTTTCACTTTTGGCATCAATGAAGGAGAGAAAGGTTTTACAGTTAAAGGCCTTTAGCCCAGCTCAGGATCCATAGTCAGAACTCAGCACTTGTAAGTCATTGCTCAGATCAGGGCATCTTCACCTCACAGCACCTCAGGTAGAATCCACTATTTGCCTCAGGAGGTCACGTGTCCACTAGAGAAAGCAGGGCACCACCCAGATTCAGGCAACTGGAGGGGTTCTGGACAGTGAACCAAGCAAATGCACTAGGACAGACCCCTGTGTTGAATCACGACCAGGAGCAAGCATCCACCCCTCCATCCATCCACCCATCCATCCATCCACCCCTCCATCCACCCGTCCATCCATCCACCCATCCGTCCATCCATCTGTCCATCCATCCATCCGTCCACCCCTCCATCCACCCATCCATCCATCCACCCATCCGTCCATCCATCTATCCATCCATCCACCCATCCATCCACCCATCCGTCCATCCATCCATCCATCCATCACCCACCCATCCATCCATCCATCTGTCCATCCATCCACCCACCCATAAATCCATCCAACAAACATTTATCTGACTCTGGCAGGTGCAGAGCACAAACGGGCACAGCAGACGTTGGTCTGGTCCCCACAGCTTGGCTGCGTGAAGGTTCCATTGGACAGGAACCCCATGAGGGGGCAGCTGTTTCCTCCTGCTACCTCTGCCCCCAAATCATTCATTTATTTTCAAATATTTACTGCACCATCCAGGAGCGGGGTTGGAGGGGGGTAGCCCATAACCTCCATGCGTCTTGCCTTTCGGACCCACCCTCAGATAATACACAATCCAGGTAAAAAGCGGGTGTGTGCGTTGACATGAGTCCCCGCCAGAAACACTGCAGCCCTGCTGTCCCTTCCTTACTCCTCCTCTTTTCTTCTCCTCCTCCTTCCTGCCTGGTGTCTCCACCCACCAACCACCGTCTGTAGCTCAAACTCACCAACAGCTCCCAAGGAAGCCCCTTTGCCCCCCGCGGCCTGGATGACCCCAGGCTGCCCTTGGCCCATGTCCTCCCGCCACCGTCCCTGGAAGACTCCCCTCCCCGCGGGCTGTGGGCACCCGTCCTCCTCTGCCCGATGCTGTTTAGCAAGAGGTGTCCTTCCTCCAGCTCCCACTGTCCCCCCCACCCCAACCCCCATGAGTTGAATGATGTCAGTGAGTTCCGGCCGTGATGCCTTTTCCTTTCATGTTGTCAACCCTGAGCTCTCACGACGCAGGAACCAGGCGGCACCACTACTTTGTAACAGTCATTTGACCCCAGAATGCAGCACATCGGTTAAAGCCACCGCCACTAAATTATTTTTCCCTGACAGTCCGCTAACACCCAGACTGGATGATGGAGAGAGCGGAGCAGCAGGAAGGCCGCAGCCCGTCCATCACACCAGCCCCATCCTGGAGGCTCATTACCTGCTCTCCTCTCCCCTGCAGCAGGGCGGTGGGGCGCACATGCCTGGCGCTCAGGACCAGGCGCCCTCTGCGGCTTTATTAAATTCAAATCCCACCTTGGACATGGTCTGGGTTCAAGGACTGAGCTTCAAAAGAAAGATTCCAAGGGTCCCTGTAAATGCTGCTCTGCTTTCCTCCTCTGCCCCGCGCCATCTGCACCGCATGCTTCCTGCTCACGCAGGTCCTGGTGGCCAGAGGCACCACCTTTGTTACCTGTCTAACTGCGCCATCATCACCTGTGCCAGGAGACAAGCCAGGCCCCCCAGACCTGGCAGGGCCCCCAGAACCGCCGTCCACACCCCCAGGAAGGGCAGCTCCCACCACTGAACTGTGAGGGACCCTGCCCAAGTCTGGGTGGGGTGGGGGGAGAGGCGGGGGGTGGCAGCAGCGGTCACCGCTGGAGCGACACAGCTTCAGGACCTTGGGTCTCAAGCTCAGTATTTAATGCTCTCTGCCCGAAGTCTGGGTTCTGCCCCACAGGGCGGGCTTGGTGTGCAGGACACACCAGGGGTCTGCTTCTAAAGCTCGCTCGCCAGCTTCTGCCGCTGCAGAAGCAAATGAAGAGATGGCGCCTCTGCTCAGGGCTTTGAACCAAAGGCTCAGTCTCCTCTGAGTGAGGTGTCAGAACCGTCCCTGGGGGAGCTCCCCTAGTTAAGTGATGAAAAATGAACAAAAAACTTCTAAGGTGTCGGTCGTGTGGGGAGCGTGTGTAAAACACCACTCTGGGCCCGGCTGCCGGAAATCCAGGACCAGGCTCCTGCCATGCTGATCCCCACGCAGGTGGGTCAGGACCTGCTCTGTCGGGGGCCCTGGGCTGTTCGGTCTCAGCCACAGAGCAGATCACGGCAGGGCCGGCTCGGTGGGCCGGACGCTCACCCCGTTGTGAGGACAACTCTGAACAACATAGCCCCCCAGACGTCCCAAGAACCACCACCCTCGGCGCCTGGACATCACCTTCTGTGGACAAGTGAGGTGTCTGCTCAGCCAGGCTGAGGTAAAGTTTCAGCCTCCATTCTAAAACAGTTCTGAAGAATAACATTCTCAATAAAGATTAAAATCACAGGCTTCGATTTCTGCGGTTATCAGATTTCCACCATTTCCTCAACCTGGGGGTTTTCTCAGAACCAGGCTGATTCGTTCCTTCAATTTCATGAGCTCTGACTTCAGGTCTCTTTGCCAGAGTGATGAGAACACGACTTTATTAGATTCTCTAACGGCGCAGGCCCAAGCGAATGGGCGCTCTGCAAACACCAGCTGACACAGTGAAAGAAGAGCCCAGGGGTTGGTGGGAGAGCCAGCCCTCAGATTTCCTTTAGGTTCACGGGAAACTTGGAAGCAATAACGAGACCGTGTCAGAATATAAATGCTCATTACCTGGAACATCCTTGTTATAAAAAAAAAACAAAAGTAAAATCACAAAATCTAGATCTCTGTGGTCTCTTCACTTCCCACCCCTAGAAAAGAGTTAATAACAGCGTTAAATTTCAACCAGAAAGGGTATCTCTCAGCATTTTGGCTCCGTGGAAACAGAAGAGCTCCCACGTGATGAGAGAAGAAAGAAAGTGACTAAAAATCTGGGTGATGCAGAAGGGGGAGAGGTGGGGAGAGGTGGTGACAGGTCGCTGCTCATTTGAAAACTACCAGGTTTATTATTCTTGTTCCTGAGTCTCTCTTCACCCCCCAGTGATTCCCTTTTGTTGTTTGGTCTTGTTTTTTTAATTTCCATGTCAGGCCTGCAGTGGAACTAACAGTGTCTCAAAGATTTTGTCAAAACAACTGAAGCACTTTCTCCCTGAGGGTAAGAGGGGGATGCCTTTAAAACTAAACCATGAAGCCCTGCTTGCTTTCTCAAGCCCTTTGCAGGTCCTTCTAGGGAGCGGACGCCCCAGGCCGGTCCTGGCCATTTGTCAGGCACTCAGCACACTTAACCGCACCTACTCTGTTCCCTGGTGGTACAGCTCTCACTGCTGGGAGGGGGAACCATGGGGACATATAAACATAATGGAAATGAACAGTGCTTATCAGAGTTCAGCATTTTATAGCAAACTTGGATCAGAGCTCCCGTACGCAGTCCATTTCGTGGAATCTTCCCCCAGAATTAGCTTCAGAATTAGACCAGGGGCCTGACTGTCACCTCGTACTCAACAGCTGCACTTTGGGACACAAACAGACCTGCTGTCCTTCTCCCAAAAGCCATCATGACCCCCGCCGCCCCGGACACTTCACAGGTTGTTTCTGTAATTTCACAGTCCTGCCAGTCTGTCTCCTTCAACAGAGGCAGCACCTTAACTGCTGTAACACAGAACTGTTAATATCGATGCCGCAAATTAGCGTTGGAGCTGTCTCCGGATTTTAAATGGGCTTGGATTACAAACAGTGTGGAAATCACACCTACTTGGCTTTGAGACGGTTTAACACTGTCCGAGATGTTCTACCCAAGGACACCCTGAAATTGCAGCAGACGCCTGCAGGGTCCCCCTCATGAGCCCGGGGCCTCACTCTCCCAGACGCTTGGGTCGGCTCTGCCCTGGCCGCATGTCCAGCCCCGGCAATTCCAGAATGACCTCCGAAGGACAGCTGCAGTTTTACAGGTCCTACAAGCAGAAGGGGACAGTCCTGGGTCCTAATTATTTTCCTGAAAAGGGCTGATTTCTTTCTGCCTCAGCAAGGCGTTCCTCATGGCCACACTGTCTTGGCTGTTTACCTTCTCTTTCCCTGGGGGGTTGGGATTAGGACGGGACCCCCACCACATCCTGAGACCCGCCAGCACAGCAGACCCCGACTTAGAGCAACTCTGGCCACAAAGAACCCAAGCTGAGGAGCTGGGCTCCTGTGTATCTCTAGACAGAGCAACACACCTGGTCTCTGGGGACCTCCCCTGAGCCCTGCAGGCTTTGGCAGAAGGTGCCGGGGGCCTGGGGGTGGGGTGGTGTACAGAACCCACCCACCTTCCCCGTCCTCCCCCTTTTCCACCTGGACGTGCACCCTCACCACCACGTTGCCCCAAAAGCCCGGACATCAGGGAATCGAATGTGTCTCTTCCCTTGGAAATCACTGGACAGGTGATCTCAACACCAGGCTAATTTTGGTGACGCTGGTTATAAAGAACAGGTAGAAATCCAGCGTGGAGAGGTTGTGGTTGGTGAGAGCCAGGGTGGAGGGTGGCCACTTGCCTGTGAGGATTTCTACTGAATTTGTGGGGAAACACAGAATCTGTAATATTCATGTTTTACTTTCAATGTGCGCAAAGTTGAAATTTAGCAATTCAGGATTTTTATAAAGTGTATCTCTGTCTTAGTCCATTCGGGCTGTTATAACAGAATTCCACAGACTGGGTGGTTAATAAACATCAGACATGATTCCTCATGGTTCTGGAGGCTGGACATCCAAGATCAAAGTGACCACAGATTCTGTGTCTGGTGAGAGCCTGCTTCCTGGTTCACAGACGCGTCTTCTCGCTGTGTCCTCACCTGGAGGAAGGGGTGGGGGCTCTCTGGAGTCTCCATCATAAGGTCACTAATCCCATCATAGGGGCCCTCCTGGCTCAGATAAGTACCTGGGGCAGACGCTGGCAGGGCCTGTCTAAGCTGACCCGGCCTGGACCCCAGTGCCCAGGGTGCACTAGGTCCAGGGGAAGTTGTTACTTCCCACCAGCAGGCCCTGGGGTGTCCCACCCCTGCAGCAAGGCTCAGGACTCCAGTTCCAGGTCTAAATCTCTCATGCCGGGGTGCCCAGGTGCCCAGGGTTCCAGCAGCCTGTCTGCCTCCCTGTAACTGTTCTGCTGCTCGGCCATGGCCACTCTGCCCCTTGCCCAAGGCGAGCCCGTGATTATTCAGGCAGCCTTCTTCCTTTCAACACCTCAGCTCTGTCTGTGTTCTGTGGCCACACACACCCTCTTGTGGTCCACGAGGAGGGAAAAGCAGCCTTTTACAGAAGGAAGACACCCACCCGCCCGTCCAGCCAGCCCTGACCTTCCCCACGTCGTCTCCTCAGTAGAGGCACTGACGGCCAAATGGGAGAGATGGGTCTCCTCACGGCTGCCACACACGGAGGAGTCTCCAAAAATCCCTCTGCAGCGAGGGTGCGGAAGGCTCTGTAGATGCTAGCAATACACTTACGCACTGACACAATGTCCACACAATATAATTTATACGATACAATTTGTATGATGTGTGTACAATGTATACACAGTACAATTTATATGATACAGTTTATACAATGTACACACGATGTCTACACAATATAATATATAGGAGGTAATTTATACAATATACACACAATGTCTACACAATATAATTTACGTAATACAATTTGTACAACGTGTACACAATGTCTACACTTATACAATTTGCACAATGTACACTCAACGTCTACATAATATAATTTATACGTTACAATTTACACAGTGTGCACAAAATGTCTACACAGTATAATTTATATGATACAATTTGTACAATGTACACTCAATGTATACAACTCACACTTATAAACGTACACTTAAACATATACTGTATGTTTATAATGTACCATATACATTTATACAATAGCCCCCACCATCTGAATTCCTACTAAAAGAAGTTGGGTACAATTTAAGTTAGAAGAGTTAAATATGTATTTAAGCCTGTATGTTCCCAATACTGTGTTTGGTGTCTTAGTTAACATGACTGTTGATCGATCAAGCAGAGGCTGTAAGCCAAGCTTCCCCAGTTACCTCATTATTCTACAGCCACGACTAACACTGGTGATGCCGGCGATGATCCATGGGGATACTAGGAGCTGGTATTTATCAGGCATTTACTGTGTCATGTGTTGTTTTACACGCTTTACATATAATAGCACATCCGGGCCTCACAGAAACCTGGCAGGTGGCACCACTCACATTCCCTGTACAGACAAGGATACCGAGGGGCAGGAAAGCTCAGCCCTTCGGCCAAAGTTTGGCTGGTGAGCGGTGGAGCCGGGAAGACGGTCCCAAGGGGGGCAGAGACCCTCCCTCAGACCCCAGGCTGCCCTCCCCGTAGGCCCTGGCACTTTTACAGGTTGGTCGAGGAAACGGGGCAGCGCGTGGCCCCGGGTGATGGGAGCGACACAGGGGACACAGTGTGGGCAGGAAGCGGGAGGGAGCAGCGACTTGGAGGGCTGGCAGAGGAAAGGGGGCTCCTGGGGCAAGGGCCACCCGCACCGAGGTGGCAGAGCGGCGGGGAGCTCGCCGGCTCCCTCTCGGGAAGACCACCTTTGTCAGTGCAGAGGCTGCCCTTGGCCGTGTAGACAACAGGATTTGTCGGGATGGCCAGGTCCCCTCTTCCTTGGGGACACATTGTTACAGTGAAAAGGAGAGACAGCAGAAAAGAGATGACAACTCGGAGGAAGAGGCAGAGGAGGTGAAGAGGAACATCCCGAGGGGAAAGTGCCTCCAGTCCAAGGAGCCGTGGGGTGTGGGGGGAGACCCAGGAAGAAGGAGGAGGACGGGTTCCCCTGGCCGCTTGCCTCTGCGCCTGCCCGAGAGACGGACATGCCGGGGGTGGGGGATGGGAGGGAGCCCTGCAGACCCCATCTCCACACAGATCCAGCTCCGTCGCCCGGCTGTGCCAGGCGGCTGTGCCGTCCTCGCCCTGTAGGGCCTCCGGGGCTGGTCTCACTGGCCCCCTCTGCTCCCCCGAGGTCCCCAGGACTCACACGGGGTAGCTGTTTGTCCTGAGGACCCTCAGATCGCGGGATGTCGAGGCTCCATGGGTGCCGAGTGTAGACCCACCACGCGGCTACTCTGACGAGGTTGACACTGGCCTGGAGCGCAAAGTGGGTCTGAAAGTTGCCCTTCAGGACCTGGATCCCCGCGGCTGCTGCCTCATAGCTGTAACACCCGCTTCTTCCCAGGTGGGTGTGGGTTGTTCAGCACAGTGATTCAGTTACACACACACATGTGCATAGACTTTGTTTTCAGATTATTTCCCATTGTAAGTTATTACAACATATTGAACGTCGGTCCCTGTGCTGTGCTGTAGGACCCTCTTACACTCGGCTGTGTTTTTAAGGCAAACGCAGCGGCTTCCGCAGTTCTCTCCGGGCTGCGTTGGGACCTGTGTTCGAAACATCACCATCCTTCATGACACAGGAGGCAGAGAGATCCTCTCCGTTTGGAGAGAGATGCGCTCACGTCCCCAGACCTCATCGCCTCCCCCCTCCGTCTCATCACCCCTCATCCCCGCATGTTTGAGCCCAAATGGTGCAAGGAAAGAGGAACAATCATTTGTAGCAATAGCTCAACAATTAAACATTTTTAAAATGTGTTTTCTACATTAATGCCCTCTGGGGAATTATGAGTTCACTCAAGTCCTCAAAATTATAAGCCTACAGGACAAAAGTTACAAACACCAAGCAGGAGAAACTTCTCTTTAATACAGGGCTGTTTCCCCAAGGTCGTGATTACAGCAAATCAGTGATAAAAGTCATCTTCTGCCAGCAGCGTCAGTCTCTCCGCACCTTAACCATGTTTCATTTGTGACCATTTCAGGAAAAGGACTCTGGGTCGCCTGGTCTTGGGTAGAGGTTTTATTCAGTTACCTAAATGGAGAATGTTGCCTCCGTAAAGCGCACGAGTTGGCCTGCAGCATCCGTGGAATGTCATTTTGGGTTCACAACAGGGTCATGAAGTGAACAGGCAGGCGGAGGCAGAGGCGCTCGGCAGCGTGGCCTTCCTGCCAGCACAGAGCTCGCCCCAGGCGTCTAGACAGGAAGACGACAGGAAGGCAAGCCCGCCCGGATCTCAGCAAAGGCCCTTTTTTCCTGCCAGCTCTCGGTCAGGTGTCCAATGGCCTAGCCACTCCAGGCCGTGGGATCCAGGTCCCAGAGCCAGGAACAGCCCCGGGGCCAGGAAGCTGGTGCCGGTGGAGGACTCGCGACAGCAGCAGCTGGGCTGTGAGGACGGTGTGATGGGGCTGTAAGCAGAGCCAGTCGGGGTGGATGGATTCTGATGGAACTCGGGGCAGGGCGAGTGGAGCCTCTGCAGTGGGGTGAAACGTCAGGAGGACAGTAGGGGGCAGCTGTATCGCAGCCAAGGAGCCCGAGTTTGCCATGTTTGCGGCTGGAAGGGAGCCAACAGCGGGCCTGGGTGGTTCCTGAAATACAAGCTTTTTGTAGGCTGCCCCCTAGCCTCCCCACCTGCAGGGCCCATGCCAAGGCGTGATGTGTGTGGGGAGTGGCCAGAAATCACGAGTTTGGCTTTAGGCAAAATTTGAGATACACGTGGGACAAGCACGTGGGGCTTCCCGCTGCCACCGGAGCCAGGTCGGGATCGGCAGCCTTGAATTTAAGTTCAGCTCCCACCTTTCCAGCTGGGTGCCCTTGGGCAGCTCACTCAATCCTCTGGTTTCGGGTCTGCAACATGGGTGGCTTCCCCAGTGGAAGGAGCTGCCTTGAGCTCACCCCGGCGTTGAGGGTATGAAATTGTGAGACTCAGGTGACCTGGCATCCATGAAAGTTCAGTTCATCTTGCTATGACCTTGGGTCTGGGGTGAAGAGGGGCCTCCCCCCAGCTGTGGTCAATGTCCACCTGCATCTTCCCAGGCACAGTGGGGAGTGAACAAGCTGTGCACCTTCTCGGTGCCACAGAACCCACCGTCTGTTTGCTCTCTTACCCTGGAAAGGATGAGGGGGAAGTTGGGAACATAGGGGCTGGGTGGAGAGGGCGACAGGCGGCCCTCTCTCTGGGTCCCGACGTGTCACTCACCAGCACGACCGAGGGCCAGTGTCCGAGACCCCGTTTCCTCTCGTGAAGCAGGGCTGGTGGCCTTGGCCGCACGGGTGATTTGGAGGTGCACAGAACACACTCGGAGTCTCCTGACCTCCATTCTCTGCCATGTCCCTGGGAAGAAGGCCCAGGAAGGTCCTGACGACCCGTCCACTGGCCTTTCTCCTCTGGAGATGGAGGTGCACAGAACACCCCACTGCGGCCTCCCTCCGACACTGGCTGACCAAGTCCAGAGGCGTTCATCTGACCCCCACGGTCACCCTGGATCCAGGGGTCACTTACGATCGAGGGTAAATCTACTCAATGTTGTTCTTTTGGTTTGACCGGTAAATCAGATGATTGCAGAATTTTAGAAGTGCTAACCCAGCCATTATTTTATAGAAATGGTCACCAAACACTTGGAAGCTCAAGTCCTGCCTGAGGAGGCTGGGTTGACGGGAGGAAGGGGACCCAGTGCCCGCCTCATAGCAGGAGGAGTCCTCCTGCCAACTTGGTTTTTATGAGGAAGCTTTCGATGACTGTGCAGTGAGAAGAGCCATCAACTGACATGTCTTCTGTGTGGACACCATTTCTCTTAATCCTGGAGTATCTTCTACCCTCGGCTTTACCCTTTGTGCTGTTAGGTTCCAAACAGATCATAACTAACCCTGTGTTTGGATGCCGTGCAGACTATGCCCGTGGCAACCTTCTCTGTCCAACCCAAGATCCGCAAAACTGAGACCCAAATTCTGACCCATGTCGAGAACGCAGCCAACTGAAATCCTGTGTTTGTTTGCAAGAACTACAAAAACAAATCTTTCTGATCACACAAGCTTTTAAATTAAAGTTCTAATATTTTCCTCCCATTTTCCAGTGGATGGCTTTGTGGATTCTGTGAATTGGGATCACTTCCCTTCATGAACACAACCAAGACTCTTATTGTTGAGAAAGAGAGAATTTAATTTTTTTTAAAAAATGGCTAATGGAAAAGTCAGAGTAACAAATGGTGGGAGAGATGGGGATTAGTAATAGCAAGATACCTCTTTTCCCACCAACTTCTCATCCACTGAGATACAGGAGCCAGGTCGACGGATCGGGACGTCATCTGGTTACTGATGGCGACATGGGGAGGGCGGCCTGGGTGCCCCGACGCCGGGCTTCCTAACTGGACCCTGCAGACGCCCTTCCAGCCTCGCCAGCCCCAGAGCGTCTGAGAGCATGGGCCTCTCAGGTCTGGGATCCCAGAGAGCAAGGGGAGACCAGCCCCGGGACCCCCGATCAGGTGAATCATTCCTTCACCAGGAGGTGTTGGGGAGGACACAGGTGGGCAGTGGCCCCACTGCAGCCCATCGTGAGAAGGGAACAGTCCAGGAGTGGCGACAGTCATGCCCCAAATGACTTTGGATGCCACAACATTTAACGTGAGGGGAGAACACAGAGCGACAGGCGATGTGGTGACCACCTTTGAGGTCAAACCTTAGAATTTCAGTCCTGGTCCTGCCAGTGACCATTGGTGTGAGTGGACACATTACCTACCTACCTTCCTGTGAAGTGGGATGTTGATAAAGGCGCCACATCGTAGGGCTGTTTTAGTGAATAAATGAGACATCCTGGCAGAGGGTGAGCCTTCACGACAAGTTAGATGTTGACTATATATTTCCTCTTTAACAACCATATTTGAGAGTCGGCAGGAGAAACGGAGCACGGAGAACTGGGTCCTGGTGGGAGGGCCCCCCCGATGTGCAGCGTCCTTGGCAAATCTCACTTCCTGTTGTCCGTGGCTATGTAATTCCAGCTAAATCCAGGCCAAAATCTGGCTGAAAGAAGCATGAAGCACCACCCGACCAAGGAGCCTGGGATGCAGACAGCAGGAGGAGCAGTTAGAGGGCGAAGGTGTCACAGGGAAATAATTGATTGCGAGAGAGTGACATGTCACCCCCAGAAACAGTGCTGAGGACAGGTGGTCTTTTGGTTGATGCTAATTGGATTCTAGACTAATTTTGTGCTCAGCCTGTTCTGGGCCACAGAACACGTGAAGGTCAACAGTCACACGTATGACCTGCCCCTTATCTACTTGGCCATCAACATCCCTGCTTTCTCAGGGGACTCTGTCCGAGAGCAAGACAGCAATCATGCTGCCGCAAGAGCACATCTGAAACTAACACAATATATGTCAGAAGCGGATCATTCCAAACCTTGCTGTTCTGTGGTTAGGAATACTTTTTAAACGCCACCTGTGCGCTCAGGAGGGCGGCCACCTGTCATAGATGGACTCTCCATCCCTCTTAGAAAGGACCAGGACATCCTGTGTCGATAGAAAGCCCTCTTTCTTAACAGAAGTGTTGACCTAGAGAATTTTTGGAGTTTGACGTGAATCCACTCTACCCTGGACTGGTTGGTATTTTTGCTTCATTTGGTGGTGTTTGTTTTAATTCCCTTTTGTAATCAAAGCAGATGGGAGGCAAGCAGGAAAGTGAGCCCGGGGGCCATGTGGGCGTCTTCACAAACTGTGAAACAAATGAACAGAGGCTCTGATTGGCTCCCAGAAGAGCGTGGCCCAACCACACAACCTCCACCTGCTCTCCTGGGTCAGCTCAGCAGCAGGCGTGGCCGTGAGGGCAAGTCCACTCTGCTGCAGACTCGGATCTGGCCCACTTTTCTCCAGGGCAGCAGGGGTGGGATTGGGCTGTCGGGGAAGAGAGACCCTGATGGACAGCAAAGCCATGAGCCTCCCAGCTAAAAACCGGAAAGGGTCTCCGCAGGGAACAACACTTCAAATCCAAAACATGGGGCCACAGAGCCTGCCGGTGACTGGACATGAGTCAGGCCTGACGTAGCCATCGGGGGGGCGGGGGGGGGCGGCGGCGGGTGCGCAGCTGACCGGCCCACGGCCTCCACGCCCTGCAGCCCACCCGCCACTCCCGGGTCAGCTGGCGGGGAGAAGAGAGGACAGAGTTGTCTGCTTCCAGCCTCGAAACCCCTTGGCCCCACTGCACTGTCCACTCCGGGAAACGTGAGGGAGACATCCCGGAGGCTTGGACCGTCACCAGCTCCCGGGGAGGCCACCCTGAATGGGAAATTCACACAACGTAAAAATTCCACATCATTCTAGACATGACTTTGGATGACAAGTTGGACCTGATTCTCTTGTTTCAGTATTTTCCCTATGCGGGGCTTGGTGGGGGTGGGGGGGAGGCGGGGGAGGGGGGAGGGGCGGGAGGGAATGGCTAAAATTGCACATTTATTTGACAGAGATCTGAAGAACAGAAATTGGAAATGGGGAAAGAATGATTTTAAAAATGTAGTTTATCTGTAACGTGGTTATTAGGGACGAGAAGCAGTGAACTGGTAACAGTCAATTGAAACTCTGCAGCCCAAGATAGCTGAGCTTCTGGTTGAATGGATTTAAATACGTAGGGCTGGACTTCTGAAGGAGTGTTCCAGTTAAGTACTTATCAGCTGGCATGGCGGGAAGAGAAATGTCTGTCACATTTTAATGGGCTTCCTGTTTTTAAGGAAAAACCCAGGGAGTTGAGAACCGTGGTTCTCCCCCTCCATCCCCCCAACCCCTCTGTCCCCTCTGTGTGGGGTCCAGTGGGTATCTCTCATTTAAAATAGAGGCTTTTGTTTTGGGACATGATGATGCATGCCAGTGAGCCTGAGTCACCTCGCAAAGTACCACAGCAAGGTTAAATAACAACGATGCCCAAAAATAATAGCGCGGAGACAAAGCACACGTCAGCCCCAGCCCACGTGGGGTCTGTGTAGCTTCACTGCGTGTGTGATTGGCCTGAAGACCGTACGGTGACCTGGGAGGCAAACTCCACGGCCACCCAGCCTTGAGAGTAGGGCGCGCCCAATTGACAGCCAGCCAGTTACCGTGAAAGGTTCTCACTCACTCCCTTCACTTCTCCTGCTATTAGAAAATGGGAATTGAGACCAATGAACGCAATATAGTAAAATGGCCTGGATAATTGGGATGATTTAAACAAAAGAATGGGTGTCAGATCTCACTCTATCCCTTTCCCTCCCCGTCCAGGATAACGTTGAGGAGATTGGGACAGGTCGTGAACAGTAAACTCCTGCCCGCAAGCGCACGGGTTCAAGGGCATCCCTGAAACTGGGCAGTTCAGAGAACCCAGACTCCTCTGCTGACCCCCAACGTTCAGCCAGACCACCCAGTTCAGCCGAGGCCGTACCCCTTCCCTCGAGTTGGTACAGTTGTGCCCTTAGAGTTTTTAGTTAGAGTCTCAGTCCTGAGTGAAAGTCACTCTGGGTATTTTGTCTTTCCCAATTCTTGATTGTTTGAGCAAGTATTGGGATTTATTCTGCAAACGAGTACACGGACACACACACACTCCCCTATACCACGTGTTCATAAAAGTACTACATAAATCTACTTTTTTTCTCTCCCAGTAATTAACTGACTTTGTAAAATCAATTCTTAGTTATATATAAAACTCACAAAACAGATCTTTAAATAAAAAAGGGAGATAAATCTCTTGGAATTCCTTCTGAAATCACCCAGCTCCACAGTCTCCTGTCTGCTGCCTCTGGTGTCCTGAGTCTCGCTCTGCTGTCAGGCTACCTGCTCTGTTTCCGTGGGGAATGGGGGGGAACACGACAGAGAGGGGGGCTGCCGTGCTCGGTAAAGGCCACCGCCCCAGAGATCAGCTGATGAAGACCAGAAGTAATGAGCTAAAATTTCCCGAAAGTAATTCTTCCCAGCACTACGGACGATAATAAAACTCCAGTTGACATGGGTAACCCTCCGTGGACTGAAAATGTGTAATTTTTTTCTACAGAGAACTTTTGTGGTCTTCAGAGGGTGAGTGGGCTGTAGGAAATGTCTTTTCCACGAGGAGCACCTCATAATTCATAATCAGCTGAGCCTAAATGGAGTTGCAAAGGTCATTCTTATTTTATAACAAGAAGAAATATCCGAGGAACCTTCAAGCCCTTCATTTTCCTTCCACAGCCATGCAGTACCCATACATCATAATATAGAATTATCTACCTTCCTACAGCAAGGACATTCATTTAGTAAATACTTTGGGGGGTTCCCACAGTGTATTAAGAATCTGAAGGGATACAGTGACGGGCAGGAATCCAATAATGTCCTTTAAATGCTTAGAGCATTAAATAAGCACCAAGTATTTAAGACCTGAATAAACAAAGATAAACATGATAAAATTCATTGTCACAGTGAGCATGAGAGACAGACATGAAAATAGTCACAATAATGAGATAATTGCCTTAATGGAGGTGCTACAGCATTCCATTGAGGTTATGTCTGATTATTAAAGGGAGTAACATTTTAAATGCTTCACAGAATCCCATTGTTTGGAAGCCTCCTCAGTGGATCCTATAGTAAAGCAAAGAATGGTTCTGAAATGAACTGGTGCTGAATTTATGCATTCCATGAAATTGAATGACTGCATATTGGAGTTTCTTAAAATGGGGTGCACATTTAGAAATCACTGGATTTTACAACCAAATTGTTTTTGAATAAGAGCTAATTATGTTTACGTTTGTAATGAAGATATATGGAAACATGCTATGAATGGTCGTATTAACCACAACAGCCAAATGTGAAGACCTACTTAGCATTATTCAAATCCAAATTCAGTGTTGGGGCACGTGGAAGGCAGTTTATTTGTGATACAAACACATCTCTGACTTGCATGTGCTAAATAGGATAAACCAAGCAATGAGCTAGTTGCAAAAACAGTGAGATAATCAGGATCTGCAAATTTTGCTTTGATGATTTTGAAATCCAAGAAAAGTGACAGAGTTTTTCCTATTTAGGCAGGAACTTATTTATTCTTATTTAAGACATATCAAAATGTTTCTTGAGGTTTAGAAAAGGCATAAATGACTGCCAAAGTTTGTTCATAGTGCCACCAACGGCTTGCCAACAGCAGACCCACTGGCAAAGACACTGGTTTCCATGTATCCATCTATCTGTCCATCTGTCCATCCATCCATCCGTCCACCCATCTATCTATCCACCCATCCGTTCATCCATCGTTTTACACATATTTAATGAGCAGTACTCTGCCCCAGGCAATGTGCCAGGTGCTAGGAGCACACAGAAGTGTATAAGATAAAGTCCTTGCCCATGAGGATTACTCACAGCCAGTCGATGGGTTTTCCAAGTTGTGACCCAATAACTCTCTGAGTAAGATTTGCCTGGGCACCATGTTTAAAAACAGATCCTGGGCATTTACTCTAGAATTACCAAATCAGAATATCTTGGGCTGCGTTTTTAACAGGTACTCCAAATGATTCTTAGTCCTGCTAAAATTTCAGAATTAAACTCAGGGAAGGGTTTAAATGAGAACAATTACATTTTATCATGCTGCTGGGGAGATGTGCTAAGAGTTTTGTACAAGCTGAGGAAAGGGGACTAACTCGGATCCCCCGAAATAAAGACCCTTTGTTAGTGATAGCACAGCTTGCATCCTACACACAGGAGCTGCACAAAGAAAGTCCACACACCCTGTAAAAACTCCAAACGGTAAAATAAGAAGTTAATTCTAACTCTTTACAACTGTGTTTGGCTTTGTGAAAAAAAATACCCTTTCTTATAAAAGGAAAGGTTCCAAATCACAGAAGATGATCCACCTTGAGATCTTAAAGATTCGTCTATTAAGGTTGCAAATCTTAAAATTTTTTTACTTTTTTTATTTTTATTTTTGGCTGCGTTCGGTCTTCGTTCGGCTTTCTCTAGCTGCGGCGAGCAGGAGCTACTCTATGTTGTGGTGCTCGGGCTTCTCATTGCGGTGGCTTCTCTTCACAGAGCACGGGCCCTAGAGAGCACAGGCTTCAGTAGTGGTGGTGCACGGGCTTAGCTGCTCCGTGGCATGTGGGATCTTCCAGGAGGAGGGCTTGAACCCATGTCCCCTGCACTGGCAGTCGGTTTCTTAACCACTGCACCACCAGGGAAGTCCCAAGTTTGCAAATCTTAACAACCCATATGAAAGTAGCCAGACTGGCAGATGTGAATCCTGACTATAACTATATATATAAACATATATGGAAGATACAAGTTATTTTATATGTATGTATACACAGGTGCAGGGACACAGTCTTCCTTTCCTGAAGCCCATTTCTCTTTAAGAAGCCCTGGGGATTGGTCCCTGAGGCTCACGCGACAGCTTCAGACATTACATTACTGCTCACAGCACCCAAGGCCAGTCTCAGCAATCAGGGCATTTGATAAAATATTTTCAAATGCCTGACCCAAAAGAGGGCCTGATCTCTTGCACACTACATGTCATTAATTTACTCATCAGTAAGAAACAGAAAAGCAGCCTGCTCGCTGGAGACCCACTGAACTCCTGCTCTGTAGCATCACAGCCCTCTTCCCCCAACTATTCCTACTCCACAGCTGACGCAGGAGAGACGAACCCCGCGCAGAGATAACTTCTGTTATGATTTCATCTACTTGTTACCACTTATTCAAGTGATAAACAGGTCCGCTTTGAGGTTTATCTGCATTTGTAAAAGGACCGCTGGGCTCTGCGGGGTCCGTTTTCCTCTTTCACCCAGTGGGGTAGCAGAGGCAGGAGGCGTGGTTTTGGGGTTTGGCTTCCTTTATGCCTCTGCGAATGGGCAGTCACTGCCGTGCTTGGGTTGAGCGTGAGGGAGTGGCAGTTCAGACAGAGGGGACAGACAGAGGGGACAGCTGGCCTCTGACCGCCATCTCCCCATCTCCATCTTCCTGTGCAGACAGCTCAGCCCCCCTCTCTCTGATGAGTCTTACCCTCTGCACTCGGTAACCTGCCTGCATCCCTTCCCTGGCCCAGCCTCCTTCTGCTGCACACGTCTGTGTTTTCCTGTGAACTTTTCTCTGTTAAACACACATGTGCCCGGGCTTCCCTGGTGGCGCAGTGGTTGAGAGTCTGCCTGCCGATGCAGGGGACACGGGTTCGTGCCCCGGTCTGAGAAGATCCCACATGCCACGGAGCAGCTGGGCCCGTGAGCCATGGCCGCTGAGCCTGCACGTCCGGAGCCTGTGCTCTGCAACGGGAGAGGCCACAACAGTGAGAGGTCCGCGTACTGCAAAAAAAAAAAAAAACACACACACACACACACACGTGTTCTACTTGTTTAAAAGTATTAAGTATTACTGGCATGATGAGAAAAAGCACAGAGATGTGAGGACAGTCACCTTCTGAGACCAAAATCACCCTCGATGATTCCGGGCTCATCTGCTGTGCGGGGGGCGGCGGAGACGGCGGTGGCGGGGGGGCGGCACGGTGGTCAAGACCGTGGACCCAGGAGCCCGGCCTCCGCGTCTGACTCTTGCTCCGCCCGTTATGCTGTCTGCATGCCCGTAGGCCCTTTGCCCACTCCCGCTGCCCTGGGAGGCAGGGAAAGTAGGGGCTCCGACAGCACGGAGCTTGGTGATGGTAAATCCAGGTGCCTGGTGCACATGGGGACATGAGTGGCAACGCAAGGCTGGTCGGGGGAGTGTTGTGTAAAAGGGCAACGCCAAACTAAGCAATTATGGCACCAAAGTTCATCAAAACCATGGAGAAGGATAGCAAAAATTGAGTAAACTCAGCTAAGCCCGGGGCACGTCTAATGAGCTTGGCAGTGAGATGAGAGAGGGAGCCAGCACTTTCCTTAATGAGCTTGAACTTGAGCTCTGAGATGCTCACTTGCTGCTGGGGTGAGGGGCCCCAGCTGCCGCCAACAAAAGTGCCTGTGGAAGACCCAAAATCTAGGGAGAGGGAAACAGTAACTATGTAATCAGATCAATGACTTTCAATCAGTAAATTAGCCAAACCAATCATCTGGAGGTCTGGGATTCTTTCTCAAATAAATTCACTAGTCCTGTTTCAGTTCACTAAAGTGTATAAAAGAGGGGGCAGGGTGGGTGGAAGGGTTTCGTCCTTAACTGAGTGAATCCTCTGCCTTCAGTGGGCAAACACCTGTGCCATCTTAAAGTCCTTTGAATTCCGTGTCAAACTATCAAAAATACACCATTCTTGGTTGGAGTATTTTTTCATTAATCAGCGAAACGTATTTGACATCTATTAGACACCAAAAAGAATGCCACTGGTTTACAAGCATTTCCAGGCTTGCCTGTTTGCAGATTTAGGATTTTAACTCTCAAGGTCCCTAATCTTAATGTTTAAATGTGTTCAAGTAGAGAAACCACTAAGTGACATTCGTGTCTAATCAAACCACATCTTATGCAGCCTCCTGATGCAGCTTTTCTGAAAGCAAACAGCCCAAATGGCGACCACCACGTCTCTGGGAAAGGAGATTTCAGAAAAACCCCTAAAAGCTTTGTAAATAATTCCAAATAGATAGGTCTATGGGTCCATAACTGATTAGCACAGTGTGTTAAAGTCCCCAAAGTGTGGAGTGTGTAGATGATTCATTGGATAAAAGAGAGAAGACAATCTAGACCTTTTAGAACTTGGTATTTTAATCTCATCATTTTATAACAATTTTCTTGTGATATAAATCAGGTACCATAAAATTCTTCCTTTTAAATTGGTTTTTAGTATATTCACAGAGTTCTGCAGCCACCACTATTATCTAATTTCAGAACATTTTCATCCTCCCTTAAAACCTATTAGCATTTCCCCCTCCCCAGGCCCCGGCCACCACCCACCTACTTTCTTTCTCTTAGGATTTGCCTGTCCTGGGCGTTTCATGCAAATGGAATCATACAATACGTGACATTTTTGTCCAGCTTCTTCTACTCAGCCTAATGTTTTCAAGGTCCATCCATGTTGTAGAATGTATCAGTATTTCATTCATTTTTATGCCAAATAATGTTCCACTTTTATGGATATACCTGGTTTTATTTACCCATTTGTTAGTTGGTCCATTCAACGTTTGGGTTGTTTCCACTTTGGGGCTACTATAAATAACGCTACTATGAACACTCGTGTGCACCTATTTGTGTGGACATATGTTTTCATTTCTCTTGGGTAGATACCTAGCGGTGGAATTGCTGTTTCAAAACGTATTTAACATTTTGAGAAACTTCCAAACTCTTCAAATTGGCGGCATCGTTTTGCAATCCCACCAGAAGCGTCTGACGGCTCCGATTTCTCCACAACCTTGTCTTCTTTATTTTAGCCACCCTAGCTGGTGTGAAATGTTATGTCACTGTAGTGTTGACTTGCATTTCCCTCATGACTAAGGATACTGAGCATCTTTCAATGTGCCATTTGCCGTGTGTATATCTTCTTCGGAGAAATATCTATTCAAATTCTTGAACTGTTTTTATTTGGGTCTTTTTCTTGCTGAGTTATAAGATGTGTCCACAAAACAATGGGTCTGATATGAGCTGTGAGCTTTTTGTAGATGCTTCTTATCAGGTTGAGGAAGTTCCCTTCTGTCCCCCATTCGTGGAGTGTATCTCCTTATTTTTTAATTTGCGTATTTGTGTACAAGCTACATGAATAGAGTGGTTTATATCATCTATAAATGAATTAATACACATGTGGGGAGCGAATGTTCAAAACGACTTCAGGCGTAATCATATACAGTCAGAAAGTTTGGAGATCGCTGGGTTCAGGCCCAGCATCTTCAAGGCCATGATGGTGACCAGCCCGCAGCAGGGAGGCTGTCTCCAGTCACACGCTTCAGACTCTGCCAACCTCTGGTCCAGCGCCTGAGCAGAAACCAAGCGAGCATATGGCTGAACAGACCCTACGTGCCCCTCCTGGCTGCAGGACAGAAAAGGATGGGGATAAGATTCAGCGATTATCCAGCCACTCCCTACTTTTACCACAGGGAAATACCCCAAGTAAAAAAGTGCCCTTCCAGGGAAGAGACTACCGAGCACCGATCCTGTCCCTTCAGTCCCGGGAAACACTCCAGTCATATCTACATATGTTTGAGGCAAACAAAAGAAAAATGTATTTTCTTTGAAGTAGCCGGATGAGTTCTAAGACCCCATGTCACAGGCCTCCATCCTGGGTCTTCTGAGCCTTGGACATGCCCAACTCCCCATGCTCGGGAACACTTCTGTCTCATGCCTGGGCTGGCCCATGACACTGAGAGTCTGGGCCGGCGGGTGGCTGGGATGCTCTCTGCCCCAGGCTGCCATGTGCGGATCTCAAAGGGGGCAAAGAGGCGGTGCTCAGGGGGGCAGTCACTGAAGTGCCAGGGGGTGGGGGAGGCACACACTTCCAAGCGAGTGTGCAGAGCAGGGGTTCAGGTTCAAGCTGGTGGGGGCAGGAACCACGGCCAAGGACAGGGCAGGTGTGGCGTGGAGAATGGGCAGAGGAGAGGCGGGGTCAGTGTGCAGGGTCTTCGCAGAAAATCCTGCTGCCTGGAGCCGCCACCTCCCTCACCAAGTCGACAGTGGCTCTCACACTGGAAAGTGTCAGGACGTTCTGTTTCCAGTCTGAAATATTTTGAACACATGATGCATTTTAATAGATTTATTTTTTTAAACTCTTAACTATCACTGGAACAGATTTAATAGCAGTGGTTTTCTTATGACTTTACTTACACTTTCATTATTGTGAACACCTGGATTTCCACTTAGTAATAGTCTGACAATTTTTACATCTCAACTGGCAGCAGGCACAAAGTATGCGGCAGCTGCCAAGGGCTCTCTGTCACGTTGAAATGCGATATTGCGGCGTTTTGTTAAATCCTTTATCTACAAAGCTGCCACGGGCTGCAGCGTGAGAGCGTGAACTTTGTACCGAATCCAAGCGACCGGTCTGAACTCGACGGGTCATAAATTAGCACAGTGACAAACTTCTGGAGGCCCCTTTCTCTGGCGCTCTTTCTTGATAAGCAAAGCGAAATAAGAGTTTGCTGTGCAAAGCTCTGTGGGGTGATTTTGACACAGACAATGCAGGGAAAGGTGATAAGACATTCCCCCCATGTTACGAACAATCCAGGAGGAGCCAGGTCCTGCTCCAGGAAGATCTGCAAAAAAAGGATGATAATAGTAATCGTTGAAATACGTAAGAAGGTTTGAACTGTTCAACAACAGCAACAAAAACACTAGCTGGTCTTGAAGTGAAGAGCTGAGCCTTGCTTGGTTTGTTTACAGTGAGTGTCGGGAGCACAGGCCTCGCTTTCATGAAGCTCCAACTACTGAAAGGACACAAAGGGTCGGTGTCTGCTGATTCCCTCTCAGAACCTGGAACGGTTCTTTGAGGTTGAAGCCGTGTGCAGCCCTCCTTCCTCATCAGGGTTACTGGCATCCATCAAGCCCCACAGTGACTCCTGGGGTCCCCGACCCCACCCCATGAGGGGCAAACTTGTGGCCACAAGGGCTTATCTCCATGTCCGCAACATGGCATCCACTTTTCTGGGGTCCCGGGAACCTGGGTGTGGGTCCCCACTGTTCTCGGACTCGGTTATTGCAGGGCATCCTTGCTTTCGCCAAACGCTGCCGGTCTAATCTTCTAGATGTCACCCTGATTACGTTTCTCACCTGCTCAAAAATCCTTCCGTTTCTCCCTGTTACTCTCATCGCAAAGCCGAAGGCTCCCGTGAACGCCGGCCCGGCGGCAATCAGAGCGCGGCGTCTGAACTAGACCAACCATGAATTTTCACGGTAATGAGCCCAGCCCCGTGTCCCCCTGACTCAGACGCAATGCCCAGACACTGCAGGTACTGTTCCCACCCGGAACTCCTTCCCAACTCCCGACCCGCCTCCTGTCACCTGCCCATCAGCCCGCAAACACCCCCATCGCCCCCAGGACCACCTCGGCATCCCTTTCTGGCCCTGTGCGTCATCACTACCCACCTTCCTGCCTGTGTCCTCCGGGCAGGAGGGGGACTATCTCTCCCACCTCGCCAGCCCACCGTCTGCCACCTTTCTTAGCATGAATGTGGGCTCAACACAGGTTCTTTGGGAGGAAGGGATTAAGTCTCCTTTGGTTCTTGCTTTTCTCCTGTTTCTTCTTCTTGGCCTGTTCCTCCTCCTGCTTTTGTGAGAACAATTCAATTGCACGTGTGGAATCCAGAGTACAGAAAAGTACAGTAAAGAGGTTGTAGAAAAGTAGTGACTGAGGTGGAATTAGAACATGGGGTATCTTCATCATGGGTCACCCTCATCATTTTGCCGATGTCACAGAAGAATAATTCTATTTTTGCCCCTCCACGGGTTCACTTGGGTTATTGGTTAACTTTGGTATTTTTCGAGCGAGGAAACTGAAGCAACTACCAAGAACGTTGTTTCAGTCGTGACAATTAATGAATTATGAATTGATATCTGTTTAGCCTTTCATGTTGAATAGCTCCTAAAAGTGTACTTTTTAACTCAAGGAAGTGATTTATTCTTCTCTGTAGTTTTAATTTTATTCAAGACACCAAATGGGTAAGTTTACCAAATGGAAAAAGTCAAATTCACTTGCATTCAATTCCCCAAGATTAGAATTTCTTAACATTTGCATATCTACTGTTTTAATTTTTTATTGCCTTTCCTGTTCTGATAATTTTCTGGGAGAGATTTGACTGGTAAACTATGTCTTCAAAGCAAACAGTGTAAATTAAACTTACATAAATCACATTACCTGAGGCTCTAGAAGACTCCACCTTTCACCGGCCTCGTGGAAGGCCCCGTGCTCCTTCCATGGGGAGAAGGAAATTAGAGTGGTGTCCCCAGCACAGAGCCAAGTGGGGTTGTTAGAGGCTTTCTCTGGAGGAAGATGCCGGGTTAGTGGCCACAGTGAAGGATGTAGGTGGAGCCCGTGAGGCAAGGGGACCCGGGGTCCCATGCTGCTACTGGAATACACTTTTCTTATCTGTTCTCCTGAATGAGAGAAATGAGAGTGAGAGGTTATCACTTCAAATTCTACCCCAGTGATTTGCAGTCATTTTAAGAGGCGGTCCTGCTTGGATGTAATGACGTTAGCCCTCATACTGCTTACAATTCGGTGGAGAACAAAATGCAATTGGAGGTGGGCTGCGGGATTGACTTGCTGGGCTTGTGATGGGTTGGAGGTCCTCCCAAGAGGCAGTGAAGTCGTCATGTTATGTGGGGCATTTTCATTGCCCTGCCCTCGGGGTTCACGCACTAGGATGGACCCAAGGCTGGAAGGACTCTGCCAGCTGGGCTCCCAGGTGGTCTGAGGATCAGTGTCCGGCTGGGTCCTTCCACAGGATCCCTGCATAGCAGACGCACACCTGGCTTCACTCCCCACACATTCAGATGGGATGAGGCCCAGAGTGCATGCGTGTGTGTGTGTGTGTGTGTGTGTGTGTGTGTGTGTGTGAACTCCACTTTGAGTCATAGACCATTTCCTATGAGGCACAGGAAATGGTCCAGGGGGATTGCAGGTCCCCTCCCCTGGCGTCCCTCGACGATGATGCCTTGCAAAACTACCGTGATGTTGGCCCCGATTCGATCCACCCGTCTGGCTCATGTTTCCCCAGTTTCACTTGTACTTATTTGTGTGTGTTCGGTTTGTGTGATTTTATCACATGTGTGGGGTTTGTCCCCGAGGCTGCAGTCAAGACACAGAACATCCATCAGCACGAAGATCCCTCCTGCTGCCCTTTTAGAGCCATGCCCGCCTCACCTTCATCCTGGCCACCATGAGTCCCGTTCTTGTTTCTATAATTGTATCATGTCATTAATATTATATAAATGGAATCACGTGGTGTGCAGTTGGGATTGTTTTTATCATTCACACTGGTTCTTCGGAGACTGAGGCAGGTTGCTGTATCAATAGATCCTTTTTACTGCTGCTCCTAGGTGTGGATGGACCACAATTTCTTTAACCTTCATCCAGGGAAAGACGTCTGGGTTGATTCCAGTTTGGTGCGATTACAAACACAGCTGCTATAAGCATCAGCACACAGGTTTCTTGCATGAACACAAATTTGTATTTGAGATGAATGTACAGGAGTGTCATTCCTGGGTCAGGTGGTAGCCACGTGTTTAGTTTAAAGAAATCCCAAACTGTTTCCCCAAGTGGCTGCCCCATTCTGCATCCCCACCAGCAGTGTACGGGTGATCTGGTTTCTCCACTGCCTCACCAGCATTTGGTGGCGGTGTTATTTCTTATTTTAGCCGCTCTGCTAGGTGTGTGGTAATAGTATCGCACGTGGTTTTAACTTGCATTTCCCAGAAGTTGCACATCTCATCGTGTGCTCATTTGCCATCTGTGTATCCTCTTCGCTAGAACGTCTCCTAGTGTTTTCTGCCCATTTTCGAATTCAACTGTGTGTTTTAACTGACGAGTTTTGAGAGCCCTTCATATACTCTAGGTAGTAGTTCTTTGTCAGATTGCGATTTGCAAATATTTCCTCTCGGTTTGTGGCTTGTCTTTCATTCTCTTAAGAGGGCCTTTCACAGGGCAAAGTCTTTCAATTTTGATGAAATCTAATCCTTCAATTTTTCCTTTTACAGGTGATGCTTTTGATGTCAAGTCTAAGAATTCTTTGTCTTGCTGTAGATCCCCCAAATTTTCTCCTAGGTTTTTCCTAAAAATCTAAGTCTATGATGTACTTTTAGTCAGTTTTTATCCAAGGTGTGAGATATACATTGATGGGTCTGGGGGTCTGGTGGGGGGAGGGGCAGTGCTTATGGAGGTCCAGTTGCTCAAGAACCTTGTGTCGAAAAGGTGATTCTCCCTCCACGGAATTGCTCTGGAACCTTTGTCAAAAAACAGTTGGTCACATTTGTGTGGGTCTCCTTCTGGGCTCTCTATTCTGTTCCACGGATCTATGCATCTGTCCTTTCACCAATACCACACAGTCTTGATTACTATCACTTTCTAGAAAACCTCAATATTGAGTAGTGATTGCTTCCACTTTTTTTGGGGGGGGGGCTGTGCTGCGTCCTCGTTGCTGCGTGGGGACTTTCTCTATTTGCGGCGAATGGGGGATACTCTTCACTGCGGTGCGCGAGCTTCTCATTGCAGTGGCTTCTCTTGTTGAGGAGCATGGGCTCTAGGCACACGGGCTGCAGTAGTTGTGGTATGTGGGCTCAGTAGTTGTGGCTCGCAGGCTCTAGAGCACAGGCTCAGTAGTCGTGCTGCATGGGCTTAGTTGCTCCGCGGCATGTGGGATCTTCCCAGACCAGGACTCGAACCCATGTCCCCTGCATTGGCAGGCAGACTCTTAACCACTGTGCCACCAGGGAAGCCCCTCCTTCTGCTTTTTATAAAATGGATATGTTAGTTATTCTAGCATGTGTGCCTTTCCATATAGATTTTAGAATAAGCTATGTACCTCTACAAACATGTTTGCTGGTATTACACTGACCTAGAGGTCAGTTTCATGAGAATCAACACTTTCACTGTCTGAGTCTTCCAATCCATAAGCAGCATGTCTTTCCACTAATTTAGGTCTTCCTTGGTTTCTTTTGCTAACATTTTATAATTTTCAATGTACAGATCCGAAATATCCTAGAGAATCTGTGAGGTGTGATAAAGATGATGATGACTATATTAACTGATGTTTATATACCACACACCAGGTGCTAAGCCCTCTTCTACATGTATTAGTGTATTAATTCACTTAATAAGACAAAGTAACCTCTGGAAAAGGGCTTCCCTCCTTTACTGACCTTCAATACTTTTTGAAGCCCTGATTTACTTTTTAAACACTGTCCAGCATCAGACCAAACAGACATAGTATTTTCTTGATTCTCACACTATTATGAGTTTAGCAGAGTCTGAACTCTTTCTCTTTGTGCCAAATATGGTTGAGAAAGCTGAATCAAGTCTCGGTACTACTGATGCCATCGTATTTATCAACATTATGAAAAAATGAAAAGTTCTACAACACTGAATTTTGAAGTAATTGAAAATTATATATATATATATTTTTTTTTTTTTTTTTTTTTTTTTTTTTTTGCGATACACAGATCTCTTACTGCTGTGGCCTCTCCCGTTGTGGAGCACAGGCTCCGGACTCGCAGGCTCAGCAGCCATGGCTCACGGGCCCAGCCGCTCCACAGCATGTGGGATCCTCCCGGACCAGGGCACAAACCCGCGTCCCCTGCATCGGCAGGCAGACTCTCAACCACTGCGGCACCAGGGAAGCCCGAAAATTATATTTTTAAATGCCAAACTTTTAAGAGTAATTTAGATAGGAATCATTATAAATGCAGTGCCTTTTCTTCTTAAAGGGAGTGTACAAATTATATTGTTTCTAGAGCTTCCATCATTTTGGACTTTGAAGATGATATTCTGTTACAATCGAGTGAAGCTCTCAGGGCTGTTATGATTTGTTTGACTGTTTCTTATTTTTCCTTCACTACAAGGTCCCAAGGGGCTAAATGTGTTAAATTTCCTTGCCTGTTATTTCTTTAACATTTCTTTCTCCTCCCTCAATATTAGCCTAATAAATAATATTGTTCTTTTCTCATTATTCCTCAACTTGATGAAGCTCCCTAAACTAACTAGAATAATCATTATATTGCCTTAACCAAAAATTCGTGTAGGAAGTAATGAAGAAATCAACTCAAATACTCAATAAAGAATTAGAAAAAGCATAAGCAGACAGAGAGAGACCGAGAGAGAGACAGAGAGAAAGCGAGAGCAGAATTTGAATTCAAACAAAAGTCCAGCCACTCTGAAGCCCAGGCGTTTTCTTCCACCCTACACTGAGTTTTTTGAAAAAGACAAAATAGTTCTAAGACAGGGACTTCCCTGGTGACTCAGTGGTTAAGAATCTGCCTGCCAATGCAAGGGACACGGGTTCGAGCCCTGGGCCGGGAAGATCCCACATGCCACAGAGCAACTAAGCCTGTGCACCAGAACTACTGCGCCTGCACTCTAGAGCCCCTGAGCCACAACTAGTGAGCCCGCGTGCCACAGCTACTGAAGCCCACGCTCCTAGAGCCCGTGCTCCGCAACAAGTGAAGCCATTGCAATAAGCCTGTGTACCGCAATGAAGAGTAGCCCCCTCTCGATGCAACTAGAGAAAGCCTGTGCGCAGCAACAAAGACCCAAAACAGCCAAAAATAAATAAATAAAAAAATGTATTTTAAAAAAATAGTTTCCAAGATAGACAGTGTTCACCAAAGTTTTTATCAAATGGGTTTGAGTTCTTTCCACTAGCAAAAAGTGAGATTTAGCACCAAACTCAGGAGACCAGGTTTACGGCCCATCCTTAATGATCTCCTCCCGTCGCCTCTCCCCACCGGTCAAAGAATCTCATCAAAGAGACTGAGGGATGCTGGGCTGCACTTTCCTCTGGAACCGAGTTACTTAGAAACATCACCAAGGATCCATTTGAGCCCAGTGCTTGGGCTGCTCTGAGGAGAGAGAAAAACAAATCAGGAGAGTCTGTTTCTGCTTTGAGCCTTCGTCCCACTTTGTGGGGGACACAGACCCTCTCTTCTCCCCTGCCCGGCTTCCACTCCCACAGCTACACGTTGGACACAGATGTGCACAGACTGGAGCTTGGCCCAGGAACCATCTCTGCCCCCTTCCTCTCACGTGGAGCCCTGGGCTTCCCGGGCCTGTGCTGTTCTCAAGCCTGGACGAAGGTCCTGGAGGCTGGAAAACTCTCCGGAGAACAGAGTGAGATATTTCTGTTTACAAGGAGGTATTAAAATTGTAGCCTTACCCTGTGTCTGAGAAAAGCAGGTGCCTGAGTCTTTGCTCATGGTGAGACTTTCCAAGCGTTGCAGGCTGGGGTGCGGCCTTTGAAATAAGGAAGACACCAGGACTCGCCCGCTGCATGACTGACCCTGACTCCAAGGAAGGATGACTAGGACCCTGCAGACGGGGAAATGAGAGACCGACGTGGTCACAGTCACCTGGGGAGACCTGTAAAGAGCCAGGGGATGGGTTTCGGTTCCAAATGATTCATGTTGGTTCTTAACTACAGAGCCATGTGACACATCAGTCTGACAGATGGAAGTCGAAATGAAGCCTGTTGTCTAGGGGATGGGATTTTACATTTTTTAGGGCCATTGGAACTTTTAACAGTAAAATACATTCCTATTGAAAAACTAGCCCCATTAGCCTGTGCTGTCACGGCATCCAATCTCAGGCAGCTCGGTACACCCGTGGCTACAGCACCACACCCACGTGCACACTGCCTGCCGTCCACGACGCATTACCCCAGTGCCTAAAGTCCCGGACACAGACGCCAGCCCTTCTGTGCCCCGTGTCTCCCTCGGGGAACCGTTTTCTCATCTGTCTCTTGCTTTGCAGTTCACCTGTCATCTTCTCCCGTCATGGAAAAAGGGATGAGTGTACAGGACCCAGCAGCCTGTCAGCAGACCTCATCTTATCTGGAAGAAGGACAGTTACAAAGTCAACAACAAAGTGACCAAATATGAAAACCCCTTCACAGGCGATGACTGAGCTGGTATAGTTTTGACAACTAAGAACGGTCAGCTGTACCTGGTCTGGTCATTCTTCTTGGCCTGAGCGAAGGCGTTCTGCCTTCACTAAGGTCAGTCCGTGCCTGGGCTCCGAGACTGGCCTCGGGGAAAGGCCTCAACCCCAAACCAAAATGACACCTGTGCGATGTCATCGGAGAGATGCAGGCACCAGCCCCTGAGTCTGACTGATTTATTTACTTGGACAGATCACTGCCTTCTCTCTTTTAAAATCCAAACACTTCAGGAGCCACACTTTGCTGCGTTAACGACAACATTTACTTATTAACAGACACTTGCTCTGTTCTTCTTGGCGGGTGGGGGGGGGGGACGGTGGGAGGAGGGGACGGAGAGGGAGCCTGCATGGGCCCAGCACCCACCAAGGGTGAGGTGCCCAGTGGTCAATAATCTCAGAGACGTTCATGCACATCCGTGCCGTGATTCCACCCTGGGAATCCATCCAAAGGAGATTATTCATATTGGTGAAGGAAAAGACAAGACGGTTCTATCTAACCAGCCAGGAATTCAACCACACCACTAGATTGTATGTACACTGTAATTCCCGGAAGGGCAGGGACGTGCCAGGAAGCAAGTAAAACAAGCTAAGGATAGGCGCAACGTCCAAGTGCAGAGCGGCTTGGTGTTCAAGGCAGAGGGGAAAACGTAGCTGCCAGCGCTCCATAAAGGGAAAAATACCAGTTATCCACTCATCAGAAATAACACGCTTTTCTTAAGTCCAGATGTGAGAGGCATTTTTGCAGTGAGTTCTTATCAGCAGAGTTATTACGTTTATGATCATTTGGTTTGCTAATCCATCGTCATTGGCTGCATACATCTTTTGTTACATTTTTTAATTTGATTATGATGAAAGGTTTTTGAAACAGAGAAATCTTTAATTTCTCTGTAGTCCTTCTGTTGAATGTCTGACTTATTCTTCTGCTTCTCTGCTTTGAAAGATCTTCTCCACCCCACCTCGAGAAGCTTAGTAAACATTCATTGCAGTTCGCTTCTGCTATTTTGATATTTTGTTCCACCCACCTGTAATATATTTTGAGGTGTGAGCCAAAGGCAAGATTATGCTTGCTTACCCGTCATCCTAAAAACCTTTATGAATAATCATTTCCTTCCTGCTTCTGATGGCTCTCCCCTCTCATGCATTTTTATACGTAATAAAGTCTGTTCTAGGATAACAGTCCTGGCTTGTACGTCTGGGCTTATTCTTGAGCTAGTTTCACATTGTTTTAATAGCTGTTACTTTATGGGGGGTGTCAGCCTCTGTCCCTCTTTATTCTTAGTTTCTAGGATTTTCTTTGTATTCTTCAACCAGTATTTGGGATGGAGCCATATGGCAGACATCAGAAGTCAAGGTCACTTGTCATGCTTCTAAGCTGTTAGAGCTGGTCCTGTCCATTCTCAATGATTTTCTGCTAAAATAGATGTCTGTGGAGGCTGCAGTACCTGTCGGCCACGCTGGGATTGGCAGGGGTGATGGGGAGACTCTTCCATGGTCAGGATGGGACCCGGGTTGTCCTCTTCTGCACATGGTAACGGGAGGGTCCCTTCGCTTTGTCCCTCTTTCTGACACTTGGCAACATCTTAGAAGCCACAAAAGTCTCTCCCAAAGGGACAGCTGTGCGGAGTGAGGGAGCCTGCCCCCCAACCCTGTCAATGGGGGACTGATGAGGGAGAGGTCCCACCCGCGCTGCTTCTGCCAGGAAAGGTGCCAACACCCAGCAGCCTGTGCGAGTGTGTGCTGAGCTTTCACTTAATAAGGGGATGGAAGGGTGATGAGGCGTCCCACCCATGGCCCTGGAGGCTCTGTTCCCACCTCACCTCCCGGCCCAAGCACACCGCTCTCCCCTCCTGCGCTGGAGCAGCCGGTACTCAGGCCTCACAGTGGTTGGGGGTCACGGTCCGCTCTCTCGAGGCTGCGGAGATGAGCCAGTGGTCCCACCTCCTGCCTCTGGCTTTATGTCCCTGGCAACAGCAGGGACTCCTCACCTTCTCTGGGGACGGGTTTGTGTCTGTTCTTTGGCTCCCAGGAAACTCTCACAATATTAAACACTGGAAGGTGACATGCATTTCACTTTGTCTAACAAAATTATGGTATATTCTTCACCGAATTCATTGCCAGACAGAATGTAGACATGTAAGCCGTGAACATTTCAAACCAATTCGGACGGGGTGGAGCCCCCTCCTGATATTCCTGTTTTCCCGGATGGGGGTCAGCAGGAAGCCTGCACTGTCCACGGGCTGGTGGACAGTTTCAGTGTGACAGGCCCCTCACCGAGGTGTGGCCAGGACTGGGGAAGCCACACCACAGGGAGAGCACATTCTGCGGAGGTGGGGACGCCGGGGGTAGTGGGGGGAGCTGCAGTGGACGGGATGCTGTCCACCCACGGAGGCCGGAGCCGGGGGAGGAACAGACCTCCTCCTCTTCCAGGCCCCCAGCTCCGCCCGCCCCCACTGCCGAAGCCCCCCAGGGGATGGGGGAGGGCAAATGGAAGCCCCCGGCGATGCTTGGGGACTGAGGTTACCCAAAGGGCACCGAGATCTCCTGTAGAACCCAAACCCAAGAAAGGTACGTTTTCTGAAGGACGAAATGATTTATACGAAAAGTCTTTCAGAGCCATTAAATCTCAGTCATGTTTACTCAGATTTTTAAATTTTTTCTTTCCCTGGAAATAATAAAATCATGTGAAATCCCCCCTCTGCTGGAAGCGTCCAGGTTGTGTGCGCAGTTCGGAAGCTGGTTGCCTCTAGCTCTGGGCTGTTGGTGGTGTGACTGTTAGGGCCACACAAGTGGGTGACCACGGTCAGGTAGTAGGTCTCCGGGCGCTGTCTCATCCCAGGTACACAGGACGTGGTGTGATCACTTTTTAAAGCCTGTCTGCCTGCCTCCATTGCCATTTTTCCTAATAAAAGCAGAAAACTAAGATGTAAGCACAAGGAAGAAAACTACAAACCACAAAACTAGGCTCCAGGGAAAAGCAAAGTGGAGAGAGGCAGTCAGCAAAAAATGCTGAGAGGAAGGGGCCCATCCACCGACTTTCTAAAATTGGAATTTTTTTATTTTGCCACGGTAATGCCCAGAAAAATGATTTTCCTTCCAGCACAGGGGGAAATGGGCCAGATCTTAGATGGGGGTTTAACAAGGAGAAAAATGGTGAGACTGCACTTTGCACACCAGCGCGCATGCGTGCCCAGACCTGCAGCCTGGGCGTCGGGATGCGGAGCTCAGCATGGCACTTGTTTGCAGCAAAACCACGGGAAAGCTGTCATTTCAGTATTTCATTTGTGGGGCTAAATGCAACAAAAATCTAGCTGAGTTTTAGCCAAACAGTGTTTTCATTAATGCAAACTAGACTTTTGAAGACCCCTCCCATAACTTTCTTTGAGCCCCGAGCAGGGTTCATGGGGAACCCCTGGTCCTTGAGTTTTCTGAGGCTTTGTCCAGTTCTGTGATTTAATGAAAGCAGCCCTCTGCTTCCCAAATACAAAGGATCTAAAGGTACAACCAATTTTTAAACACTCTTATTCGGGACAGAAGGAAAATCAATAACTCTCAGAGCAGTTGGGATGATTTTAGATCCTATGGCAAACAGGGGCTCACACGACAATCCCACTAGCTCAGGGTGTGCACCAGCCTGAGGCTGCTCTCAAAGTCTGCCGCTCACCCACGTGTGTCACATGGCAGGCCTGTGTGTTAGGTGAGCAGTGGCCCCCAGCCCCGGGACAGCAAGTCTTCAGAGCCCCTTGACCATCGTGGTCCTGCCTCTGGGAGGGACACAGGAATGGACTCATAGTGGAAACGGATTCACTTTAGAAATAAAATAACAAGTGAGAGCATCTGTACTTTTCAGTCTGCGCAAGAATGAAATTAAGAACCGCAAAGTTCGTACTCGATTTAAAAAAAAAAATTAAACTTTTAACATTAATTGCTCCTGAACATTTGTGAGTGCCCAAAATCCTGACATAAAAGCTTTAATTTCTATGCAAAGCAGATAGGATGATTGAGTTATAATTAAAATGGTAATTATACCCTTAATGCTCCATATTTGACTTTTCGAAAAAATGTTATGCTCCAAGAAAAGCTATTTAAAGATCAGAGGCAAATGTTTGAAAATGAATGTATTCAAGAAATTTTAAATCTTTTAAAATCCAGTTATTGATTTTTACATGCTTTCAAGTGTAGTCTAAAACATTTTCTTCATTTATTTTGGTCGATGGAAATAATAAAAAATCATTGGGACGTGAAAAGCTTAAACGAAGGCAATATTCTGGAGGTTGATATTTAATGTGATAAATATTTGAAATGTTGGGTGTACCAGGGAGGGGCTCAGGCCTGACCCCCGGCCGCTGGGAACACCACCAATGGCGGGAGGGCCAGCCCCTTCCTGGTTGCGGAGGTGCCCCTCTGGGCTCAGTGCTGCAAATATGACATTTCCTTTGATCCTTCATCGACTGCTTAGAATTAAAAAAGAACACCTAAAGCCATAAATCAAATGTCAGGTGGAAGTCTGGTGGAACCATATCAATATTTCATGACGCGTTGCTTGCTGGGCGCTGCAGGAACATGGGCCAGGCTGACGCTGGTGTCCAGGACACCGCACCCTGGGTGGTGGTCAGCGAGCTTGGAAACCAGGGGCCCCTGCACTCGGGCCAGCCTGACGCCAGCAGAGCCCCTCAAACGGTCCCACCCCCCGCCAGCTCGGCTGTGCGGAGACCCCGTGGGGAGACAGCCAGGACTGCAGGGGGTACCCTCCCAGGAGCAGAGCTGGGCGGGATTGCTCTGGAGTTTTCCAGGTCGTGGGAGCGACTGGTCAGCTCTTGTCAAGGGCGATTTTGACGGATGAGGAGGAGAGGGAAGCTGTCTAAGGAACAGATGTCCTGCAGCCTCCCCGCCTTCATCTTCTTAGGTGGACGTTCCTTTTCCTCTTTTCATCATGAGGAGGAAGAAAGCTATTCTAGAAAATTCTACTCTAACAGTGAAATACGCGAGCGCAAAGGGGCCCATGAGGTTTACTCTGAGCAGGACAGGGAAGCAGCCCAGGTGTGGATCCCACTGAGGTTTCATTTGTTTTTCCTTGAGAACCTCTGAAACTTTCAAAGATCTGAAGGAATTTCCATAGCTGCTGTTTTCTTGTTTGTGGGTGGACGTCATTCGTCCGCATGACGTGGGTTATCCACACGTCCAGGGAAGCTCAGGTCAGGTCAGGAGCGGTCTGCACCCTGCACTTCTGTGCCTGGAGTTTGCAGCACCGCACCCCGCTCCCCAGGCCTCGCCGCGCAGGGGAGGGTGTCCCAGAAGGAAGGGGGTCACGACGGGAGGGACGGCACTGGGGTGGAGCCCTGGTCAGCTGTTCACCCCAATTGTAAGGACTTCCATCCAGGCCTCCCTCAGGGCAACAGTGGCCTCCACGCGTGGGAAGGAGCAGGCTTCAGGCAGGGTGGGCACTGGGTGCATAGGGGAGCCGTCGCTGTGGAAAGGGGGGCATCAGAGGAACTGGCTGCTTCTCGGTACTGCTGAAAGGCTGGACCACAGTCCGTGGACACACGTGCGATCTTGCGGTGACTGTAGTGGGACCGGAGTGTCACGTTTGCAATCAGCCCTGAGTCAGCAGTCCTGAGTCTGAAGCTCCCCTGAGTCCTTTCCACGCTCACCATCCCTCCTTCCTTCGTCGTGAGCTGAATCGAGAAGCTGCCCTGAGGAACAGTCCAGACCGCTGGTTCCCAGACCACCATCTCAGAAACACTGCCAGCCAAGGTCGTGCTAGGGTCTTGAGCATTGCCAGGTGACTGGACAGGCAGCGGGACCGCCGCAGGGATTTGGAATATCTACAAACCCCACAAGGAAGTAGACAGCAAGCACGTTTTTGTGAAAGCTTCACATAAACAGGAGTTTGGCTTCCCCAGCCGAAGGGCCTGGATGGAGCCTCCCCGTGGTGTCTGCTCCGAGGCCTCCACGCACGCAGCTCCCTGGACCAGCGCCGGAAGGAGGCCCTGTGCTGGGCCGTCACCTGTTTGTCGTCTGCTTGTCTTTCTTCTGTTTTCCTAAAAAGCAGTGATGAAAGCCATGGGGTCCAACCTGCCTGCTGAAGTGCCCGTGGCCTTTGCTGGACAGCAGGGACCCTGCACCTGGAGGGACGTGTCCAGGCGCCACTTCCTGCATGTCAACAGGTGACAACTCACTTTAGTGCTTCACAATGCAGCCAGGAGGGCCTGTGACCATCCCCACCCACAAAAATCCATGCGCCACCAAAGTGACTGATCTCCCACAGGAACCTCGGGAAAGGGGCTACTGCTGGGTCCCCGGAGTCCACGAGCCCGGCTGAATGCTTTAGTGCAACTTATCGAGTGTCAACAAAGCTTTGACATCTGATCAGGATTGAAACGGAAATGTGAAGAAGTTAAGAGAAAGGCAGCAGCATAGCCCAGACCTGCCATAGCCCTCCTCCTGCCGTGGCTCCCCTCCTGCCATAGCCACGCTCCTGCCATGGCCCCCATCCTGCCATAGCCCCCCTCCTGCCATGGCCCCCATCCTGCCATAGCCCCCCTCCTGCCATGGCCCCCATCCTGCCATAGCCCCCCTCCTGCCATGGCCCCCCTCCTGCCATAGCCCTCCTCCTGCCGTGGCTCCCCTCCTGCCATAGCCACGCTCCTGCCATGGCCCCCATCCTGCCATAGCCCCCCTCCTGCCATGGCCCCCATCCTGCCATAGCCCCCCTCCTGCCATGGCCCCCATCCTGCCATAGCCCCCCTCCTGCCATGGCCCCCCTCCTGCCATAGCCCTCCTCCTGCCGTGGCTCCCCTCCTGCCATAGCCACGCTCCTGCCATGGCCCCCCTCCTGCCATAGCCCCCCTCCTGCCATGGCCCCCATCCTGCCATAGCCCCCCTCCTGCCATGGCCCCCCTCCTGCCGTGGCTCCCCTCCCGCCATGGCTCCCCTCCCGCCATGGCTCCCCTCCTGCTATAGCCCCCCTCCTGCCATAGCCATGCTCCTGCCATGGCCCCCATCCTGCCATAGCCCTCCTCCTGCCATGGCCCCCCTCCCACCATAGCCCCCCTCCTGCCATGGCCCCCCTCCCGCCATGGCCCCCCTCCCACCATAGCCCCCTCCCGCCATAGCCCGTCCCACCATAGCCCCCCTCCTGCCATAGCCCTCCTCCTGCCATAGCCCCCTCCCGCCATAGCCCCCTCCTGCCATAGCCCCCCTCCTGCCATAGCCCCCTTCCTGCCATGGCCCCCCTCCTGCCACATCCCCCCTCCCACTGTGGCCGCCTCCTGCCGCATCCCCCCTCCAGCTGTGGCCCCCCTCCCTCTGTGGCCCTCGTCTCTGGAACTGAGAGTTGGCCAGTGCTCCCCCCAGGTGCTGGCGCCTCGGGTCCTGGAAGACATACTGCGTTGCCTTTGTTTCCACAAAAGCACAGAAGCCACAACGCAGACCCTACATCTGGCAGGAGCTGCCTCCACCCCTGCGTCCAGGTCACCATGAAGTCACCTGCTCGCCACCCGGGCTCTGACAGCTCCGGACAGAAAGCGGAGGTCACCGCATCCGTGAAAAGGAGCCAGCAAACAGGAAAGTTATTTTGCTGTTCCATTTCACCTCCAAGTTGAATTATTGATTTCAATACTTTATTTTCACATGAGTTCATTTGAGCAACAGATGCTACTCAGGAAGCGCCCACGAAGAAGAAATGAGATGCTGGTAATTAAGGATTCTGCCCAGTGCTGCAGTCACAGGGATTAGGCTGCTCGCTGGAGTGAGAACAGACTCTCGGGGGATTAGGACAGTGGCTCAATCATCTCTTCCAGTTTCTTAAATTACACTTCAGTTCTCAGGAAGCCTTAAGATCCAGCCCATTGGTTCCAGAAAGAACTTCATTTTAACCACGCTTCCATCATTTTGGGGGAGCAGGGCCCAGGCCTGGGGATGGGGTCCCGGGAGTGGAGGACGCAGGGCAAGTCTTGGGGGACAGGCCTGGGGGACCATGGGGATGGGGGGCTTGCTCTCGCTGAGTCCCTGATGGGACTGCAGTGGGTGGGACGGGCCTCCACGGGTTCCTCTCTTCCTCCTTACATCCGGAAGGAGCTCCAGCTGACCCCTGGCTGAAAAGGGTCTGCCCTCGGCTAAACAGACACCAGTGGCCGTGACTCCCACTCTCCCAGGGACGTTTGCCTGCAGCCCTCTGGACACGAATCGGGTCAAACCCACACCTCGGGCTCCGAGACCCCCGGGCCTCACTGCCCCACGGCTGCCCTCCATGGCTGGTTCAGCCTGATTCCGGCCTCAGGTAATGGGCCAGCTACCAGCATCGCGCACTCCGTCCCGGTCACCTGCCGGACCAAGCGGCGAGCGCTGGCGGCAGACTCGCCGCGTCTGGCGGGAAGCGTGTCTGCAGGGATCCCGGGGCTGAATGTCCACAGTGTGGGCACGAGAATCCTCATCACAGACCACAACTCTGGGCGTGACTGCTCTCATCTTCCATGAGCTCCCAGAGGGTTCGCTGCCATGCTCTCAGGGAGCAGCTGCAGGAGGGGTGCTGGGCAGCACGAGAGCCCCAGGTCCAGATGCCCACGTGGGATGCCAAACCACAGCCGACCCCGGAAACGAAAGCGATGCCACAGCGTGCAGACCAGGTGGGCACTCGGGTGTATGCGGGGGCAGCTCTACGGAGGGTCCCCGGGCCACACCCTCCAACACGCCCCCCTTTACAGACTGGGGTTCACATGGGGGACAGCGCCTGCACCCGGTCCACCACCTCAAAGGCAAAGTTTGGGCTTGAGCTCAGATCTTCCGATTCGCCCCACATTTGTCACTGGCCTTACAGCGCCTCTGCAGCCCTGTTCCAGGACTGTTAGGATTGTCTCACTTTTCATCTGCTTGTAGACAAACCTAGATTGTTGATGGACCGGTGTCGACATCACCTGAGTAACTGACAGGCTCATTTTCTCCAGAGCACTCCTTTTAGCTACTAGATTGAAATACAGGAAATTAACATTCTTGTAAGTCAAAATACAGCCAATTTCATGTGGTTCAATTTAATACCAAATAAATGTAAACGTTCACTTCAGGTTTTTTAGCCAAGGGACTAAAAGCTATTTGTTGACTTTATGATCAATCTTGTCTCCTCTTCCCCCTGCCTCTTCCTCCAGAGAAAGTGAGGGTCAGGAGCAGGGGATGGAGCTGGGCGGGGAGGCCAACCCCGCCCCCCACCCCGCAGATGATGAGGAATTGGCCCTCCCCCCTCAGCCCCGCCCCCTCCCCCCAGCTTGGCTCCATCCCCACCACTGGGTCACAGCCAGCAGCTCCCAGAGGACAGTCCTGAACCACTGGGAGGAGCGTGATCGTCTCTCTCACAGCTCCATCCTCCCCACCCCCAGCTCCAAACACTGCCTGGCATAGGGCGGGCCCTCAATAAATACCTGTGGATTAGATGAGTAAGTCAGTTTAGGATGGATCCTCTCATTGCTGTGGCCCTGAGGGTTTGGGGAAAGAGTTGATTCTTCTTCCTCCTTCCTCATTTTTCTTTCATCCAAGGAAATTTCTAAGAGCCGTCCACATACGCACACAGAGACAGTAGGAAGTTTTCCCCCCACTGGTCCTTAGAGTTTATCAGAAGCCTTTACCCTCCAGTGCAGACAATGCCCTACGTGAGGCTGAAATTGAGGATTGGTGAGTACAAGCATCTGTCAGTGTTTCCATCACTAGGTACCGAGGAAATGGGAACTCGCTCCTCTGCGTAAACGTAAACAGCTTCAAATCTTTCACACAGCCTAACCACCAAGCACATCTTATTTCTGTCTGTACCCAGTAGGTGGTACAACACTTGGTCCAAAATAAGCCCCAGTGAACACTTGCCTAGTGAATGAATGAGTGACAGAGCCGCAGGAAAACCTGAGGTGGGGGGGGTGTCCTGAAATCAAGGCCTGAGAACCAGGTAGACGTTAATGAAGAGACACACTGGGTTCTGACGAGAGCAGACAGGACCACAGTGAAGCGAGGGTGCAAAGGGCAGACGGGCTGGACGAACGGGAGGGATGGTGCGTCCAGTCAGAGCAGCAGGTACCGGCACAAGGTTGGACCTAGAGGTAGGCCGGGGACGTCAGGAACAGAACAGGAAGACAGGCCCGAAAACAGCAAATGAGAAACACTGAGGGCCAGTGCCTGAAAGGGAAGCAGAGGCCACCTCAGACAAGACCTCCCTAGCTGCGCAGCCAAAATCTAGGATGACTGCAAAACACGGCCTGGGTCTGGAGCCCAGGGCCCAGCAGTTCAGCCCACTTCCCACATCCTAAACTGTAAACGCATGTGCTCAGGGAAATAAAACCATCATGTATCATTTTACCAAAATCCCTGTTTTTGGAACGACAGTCATTCGTCCTGGTACATTTCAAAAAACTTCTCAAATTTTGAATCTAAGCCAGAAAAAAACCAAAACAGGAATCGCTACTAATTGCGGCTAATTGTGCCACTGGACCCCAGCACGACCACCCCTGTGAGAGGCTCACGGGCCGGTTTGGCAGGTTCCCTGTCGGAGGAGCAGACCCAGGTCCACGACACGTGTCTGGGAACCACAGTGACCTCCACACCCAGCCAGCTGAAAACAACCGTGACCACAGACAGGTAGGTGGTCTGTGAGCAAACATAAGACTGAGCAGTCAAGGACCCAGTTGAAATCAACTCCACGGTGCTCGGCAATGGCTCCATTTTTTTCCTACATTCGTTGCTCAGTATCTCCAAAGAGACAGCATTTATTATCACCCTGGACTTCCTAGAGGCAACCTCGGAAACTTCCCCAAACATCTTCCCTCAGTCAAATCCCTACGATCACTGAAACTTCGTTGAGTTTACTACTGTGGGAGAGGGGTAAGTAGTCTAAATCAGCGAAATAACCTAATTTTATACAAGAATTATTGCTTGTTTTTTCCATAGGACATCTCAGTCATGTCATAGGCCTGATAGAAATCGATCCTTGCCAAAACCAGCTTATAATAAACCACATCTATTTGTCCTAGAAAACCCCTTTTATAACTTCCCCAGCTGAGAAAATTAAATTGAGAGAAGACTAAGCCTCCCATGCTCTCTCTCTATCCTGCTCTTCCAAAGAGAAAATTAAAAGAGGTGACCCGTGGCTAAAGAGATCACCCGCAAAAATAAATGGTATGCTCAAAATCTAGTTACCTAGAAATGCGATTTGCGAGCAAGTTACGACCACACACCTATTAGCGTGGCCAAAATCTGGGACCCTGGCAATACCAAATGCTGACGAGGATGGTAGGAATGCTGACATGCTGGTAGGAATGCAAGATGGCACAGCTACTGTGGAAGACAGTTTGGTGGTTTCTTACAAAACTAAGCATACTCTTACCATATGATCCAGCTCCTTTGGTATTTACACAAAGGAGTTGAAAACTTATATCCACCAAAAAAATCTGACTTGGATGTTTACATCAGCTTATTCACAATTGTCAAAACTGGGGAGCAACCAAGATGTCCTTCAGTAAGTGATGGATAAATAAATGGTTACATCCAGACAATGGAGCATTGTCCTGAGCTAAAGAGAAACGAGCTATCAGCCATGAAAAGACAAGGAGAAAACTCAAATGCATATTAGTAAGTGAAAGAAGCCAATCTGAAAAGCCTTCATACTGTATGATTCCAACTCTATGGCATCTGGAAAAGGCAAAACTATGAAGACAGTAAAAAGATCAGTGGTTGCCAGGGATTGGGGAGCACAGAGGATTTTTAGGGCAGTGAAACTACTCTGTACGATACTATAATGATGGATCCTGTTAATTACACATTTTTCCAAACCCATAGAATGCACAAGACCAAGAGTGAACCCTGATGTAAACTATGGGCTTTGGGTGACGGTGACATGTCCATGTAGGTTCATCAATTGTAACAGATGTCCCATGTGGTGGGGATGGTGATGGTGGGGGAGGAGGGGTACATGGGAAATCTCTGCACCTTCCCTCAGATTTGCTGTAAACCTAAAACTCTTCTGGAAAATAAAGTGTATTTAAAAAATGAGGGCTTCCCTGGTGGTGCAGTGGTTAAGAATCTGCCTGCCAGTGCAGGAGACACAGGTTCGAGCCCTGGTCCAGGAAGATCCCACATGCCGTGGAACAGCTAAGCCCATGCACCACAACTACTGAGCCTGTGCTCTAGAGCCCGTGAGCCATAACTACTGAGCCCGCGTGCCACAACTACTGAAGCCCGCGCTCCTAGAGCCCATGCTCCACAACAAGAGTAGCCCCAACGAAGAGTAGCCATGCACGCCAACGAAGAGTAGCCCCTGCTCACCACAGCTAGAGAAAGCATGAGCGCAGCAATGAAGACCCAACGCAGCCAAAAATAAATAAATAAATTTTTTTAAAAAAGAAATTTTATAATGATTTCTTAGGGTTACCTGATATTCACTGTAGATTCTAATTAGTCACCCTGATATTTAATCAGCCAAACTAATGAACCCTGAGGAGAAAGAGAGAGAGAGATACAAAGAGACAGAGAGAAACACCAAGAAAAGATGGATCTGCCCATGTCCATGTTAGGTTGTTTGCCTTGATGATTTCATGTTACACGCTGGTATTCTATAGTCTAAAGTTTTTGCCTTAATAACACATGTAAGCTTTTCTCCATCGTCAGTTTAGGCTCTGAAGCCCATCTTGTCGCCTCTGACTCACCCCGTGAGAACTATCTCCGTGTGTCGGCAGCCAGAGCTGACAGCTTCTGCTCAGCCACTTAGTTTTGTCCGTGTCCATGACATTCAGAAGTTAAAGAGCTCTGGTTTCAGTTTTTAATGCAATTAGATATATAGCTCAGTGCCTTTGTCTTGTGTCTCTAACACCAGTGCAGGGTCTGTAATCTGTGCACCTGGCATGGCTGTGTCATGCAGGGGAAGCGCCTGTGAGCCCTCGTGCTGTCACCACCAGGGGTGGGCTTTCCACCAAGTGCTAAGTGTCCTGGGATATGTGCTTTGGACATCAGAGCCAGTGGCTTCTTTTTAATTCTATAGTGCTTTACAATTTTCAAAAGTTCCACACACTTGATTACACATAATCCCATAATAACCCTCTTTTCTCCCTACCCCATCATGCCCCTCCCCTTTCCCTGTCCCCACTGATCCCCACTAGTTTGTCCTCTATATCTGTGAGCCTGCTTCTTTTTTGTTTTATTCACTAGTTTGTTATATTTTTTAGATTCCACATATAAGTGATATCATACAGTATTTGTCTTTCTCTGTCTGACTCATTTCACTTAGCATAATACCGTCCAAGTCCATCCATGCTGCAAATGGCAAAATTTCATTCTTTTTTGTGGCTGAGTAGTATTCCACCGTATACATGTACCACTTCTTCTTTATCCATTCATCTGTTGATGGACATTTAGGTTGCTTCCAGGTCATGGGTACTGTATACAGTGCTGCTATGAACATTGGGGTGCACGTATCTTTTCAAATTAGAGTTTTCTCTGGATAGATGTCCAGGAGTGAGATTGCTGGGTCATATGGTAGTTCTATTTTTAGTTTTTTGAGAAACCTCCATCAGAGCCAGTGGCTTTAAGTGGCCTGGGGACCAAGTGGACCTTGGTCTCCATGAGCCCTGATTCCATGGCTCATCACCCACCCGCCGGCAAGAAGGATTCATGTGTGCGTGTTGCTTTGCCTTCTGCCAAACACCTCTGCCTGTATCTGTCTCTTTGATCTAGTGTCCAGATCAAGGTGGAGGAGATGGACTGTTACGCGCATTGTGTGGATAAGCAGAAGGGTAAATTTTGTATAAAGCCACAGAGATGGAGCTTGGCAGAGCTGAGCAAACCCAACTGCCTTTTCAACAAATACTGATTTAGGCACCAGGAATTTTTCAAAGAAGACAAAATGACTGCCCTCGGGGAGGCAGCTAAAATAGTATTTTGGAAAATATAGTTCCCTGTGTTATACAGTAAGACCTTGTTGTTTAAAATAGTGTTTTGAATAAGTATTCAGTAAACAGTTATTGAATGAATGAGCAAACCACACGGTCACACCTGATGGGTAACCTAACAACAAAGCTAATTCTTAAATATCGTGGGCACAGTGGAGGGGATTCCTTAGTGGAGGAGGTGGCATCTGTCTGTGCTGGGTCTTCAGGAGGTGAGAGCTGGGTCTGGGGAGGAGGAGAGAGGGGGCCCTGGGCAGAGGCAGGGCTGAGGCTCAGAGCCCAGTGAGTGGCAGGAGGAACCTGCCCGGAGGACCTGCTGGAGGGCAGAGGAGCAGCGACCCTGGAGGGGCAGGTCATGCAAGACCTCCCCCGGCCCCGACCTCCACCTCCCCCATGGCCCACAGCTTCCCCAGGGACTTTGATCTACAGACCACATTACACCTGCATCTGAGAATGTTTAATCTTCCAGCAAAGCTAAGAGGGCTTGGGAGTCAGATGAGAAGCAGAGAGATGAGTGAAGAGGCTACTGTGAGTATATACTATTATATTACCACTCTTCTGAGAACAAAAATGAAAATTCCTAGAGACCCAAATGGGGCAGAATCCTCTTCAGTCACCTGGCAGGCACAGAGAATAAAAACCCAGCAGAACAGGCATCATCCCTCCATACAGGACGAGAGGAACCTGGCAAGGTGGCTGGGGAGATGGGAACAGCCACTCTGCATGGTCAGCCTGCCGCGGCACAGCCTGGCAGGAGGGCACTTAGGTCTGTCGTCAGGTGTCACTGGGATCCTGGGGATAAAGGCCACTTGCCAACAGTGCAGGACGGGCAGGGAGGAGGCTCAGGGCCTCCGTGTTCCAGGCAAGAGTCAGATCACATGCAGTGCAGGGCGGGAGGTGGGGGTGGACCAAGTGGCAGGGGAGGCAGCAGTGGGAGCCCAGTGGGAAAATGTCCCGAGTCAGAGTGGAGAAGGGCGCCCAGCAAGGAGGCTGGGCGGAGGTGCCTGGGAGAGGATTGCAGATGCAGGAGCCAGCCAGCCAACTCAGGTCCTCAGTCCTTGACTGCAGCTCCTCCGGGGGTGGAAAATGGTAATGCATCAGCTGTGCTCCAAGTCTGGGGTGGGGAGGCCCGCGAGGGCTGAAACTCGAACACTGAGTCAGTGCCCTCGTCTACACACTGTTCAGACTGTTGATCAGGTGCTGGGTGGCACCCAAGTCAACTCAGAATAACCCCAGAGTCCTCTAACACCTGCGGCAGGGGAAGGACCCACCCCCCCAGGACAGGTGCACTATCTGCATGTCCCAGTGTAGGGCAGCAGCATCCCCAACCCTGCAGCTCTGGACCCAGCGGGGAACCAGGGAACCAGCACGTGGGGAGAGAGGTCGAGTCTGTGTGTCAGCTTCCCAGCATGGCCGTGACCAATGAACACACACTGAGTGGCTTAATGTAGCACAGACCTGAGAACCAGGGCCGCAGGCTTGGTCTTCCCGGGGAGCCTGGCAGGCCGGGGCATCTCCCACCTCTGCCTCTGCCTCCCACGTGCCCTCCCATCTGCTCCTGTGTCTGCGTCTGTTAGAGGTTCATGGGAACCCTGGGCTGATGGGGGGGAAGAGGTGGCCACAGGGTGGTGGCCGCACCCACGGGGTCCCCTGGGCAAAGCGTTGACGGGGCTACAGGCACGGACAACCCTCCCGGCACTTCTGCCCTGGGCGGCTTGGAGAGCAGGGGAGCTCTCAGGAAGGGGCTCAGAGAGGGGGTCTCTCAGCAGCCTGGAGGGCTCTGAGTCAGGGCCCATCTCATCTTATGCATGGTAACAGCTCCCAGAGTGATTGTACGGCTCAAGCAAACCGGACGGTCTCTAAATATGCTTGTTTGGGGCTATTTTTAAGTTTCAAATGTATAAAATTTTGAGTTCGGCTCTGGCTGGCTTTAGAGCTGACGGGTGTCCACCTGCAGTGGTGCAGCAAACAGCCCAGGGGTCAATCCACAGAGGCCACCTCGGACTCATTTATAAGTGTCCAAATGTCCCTGTCCTTCCGTCAGTAAAGACACCAAGATTTGGATTTAGGGCTTTCTGTAAATCCAGTATGATTTCATCTCTGGATCCTTACCTAATTACATCTGCAAAGACCATGTTTTCAAATAAGGTTACATCCTGGGGTCCTGGGTGGACATAAATTTGTGGGGGGGACGCTATACAGTTTGTTTAGATAAGTATCTTGTGCTGGAGGACAACAAGAAATGACCACAAAAGGTACACAAACAGACAAAATGCCAGAGAGACTGAAGTCAGGAAAGATGGGCATCATTTACGTGTGGGGGAGACGGGAGAGGATGGAATCAGAGGACAGCAGACGAGGAGATGAGTGATTTTCTGATGATGGGGGCGGGGGGCAGGGTAAAGAGGCAGTTTTGATGTAAAATAAGGGGAGTTAGAGACATATGCTTCGTAAGAGTGCTTCTCCATGAAGGAGGCGGTGGGGTCATGAGAATGAGAAAAGCCATCACCTACCCCGTTGGGGAGATTAGGGAGGAACAGGCATCCTGAAGAATCCCAAAGCGCCATTACCCAGAATTTAGTCAAAGTCAGAAAAGCCCGTCTGATTGTGATTTCACTTAGAAAAAGCAAAACTGAGGTCAAAGACCCCAGGTGACTTGAAAAGTTAGACCCAAAGGACAGCTAAGGTGGTTCTAGATCAGCACTGGGGACCTGTCCCATTCAAGTGGAGCCAACCATACTGGCACCACGATTTCCTCCAGTTCTGCTTCTCAGCTTGAAACAGAGGTGGTCAGGCGCCCTGCTCTCCACCCAGCCATGTAACCCAGGGAGTTTCAACATCATCAGATACGTCGTGAACGGAAAGACGTTAAAAGCAGAAAATCCCAGGCAAACTTGGACAGCTGCCTTGACCTCCCTCCCGCCACGTGACCGCGGGTCTGACCCCCTGTACCCCAAAAGGCCACGAGAGGAC